>NW_022882948.1:1200000-1800000 GCF_011952255.1 Bombus vosnesenskii
ACAATTGTCTTCAATTATGTTTATGTACAATTAAATAATACTCCAAGAATCATCTACACGGTATTGTTATTGTACAAAAATTTACAATAAAATATAGCAATTATCATTATTATCGATTCTACCGGTTAAGTCTTCCACTTTATTACCTGACTTCCTCATTGACTAAGATTTGGTTTAGAGTTGTCGATTATAATTCGTTTCAATAGAATAACATTGCACTTCCCTTGCGGTTCGGCCACATTCGTCACCATGTTTTCTAAATTAATGATTCTATTCAAGTACTTATTTATACAAACATGCATTTAACAATGTTACATTCTTTTGCTTTGATGGAAATGTAGATTTTGTAGAATGTTGAAGAGCTTGTGAATTTCTTATAAACATTGGGATAAACTTTTTTTTTTTTTTCGTGGAGGAAACCTTCATAGGCGCCCCGCGCCCTCCGGGGAGAGGGCGCTGGGTAGTGCCGGATTCGTACCGGCTAAAACCTCCACGATGGCCTGTCCTGACGCCTGAGTCGAGATGCACCCGGGATCTCTCCCGAATTACTACCGGTTACCCCCGGGCGTCTATCTCTCCTTTTTTGTCGAAGGGAGGCGTCCTGCTCTTCTTGGACCGCTGGGGGGGGGGCACGCCCCCTAGCGCCTCGCTCCTGCTGCGTCATCCTGGGGACCCCGTCCCCTGACGCCTCTTCCTGGTTCTTCGCGCTCCTACGGTGGCCGCGGCGGCGCCGGTGGCGGCGTCGCGCCCCTGCGGCGCGTTGTGTTCCTCGGGCGCTGCGATGTCCTGGACGGATCGCGAGCTCGCTCCCGGTTTCTTTCCGCCCGCTCCTTCGCCAGCATGACCTGCTCGCAGTAGGTGCGGATGGCGGCGAACTCCTGGCGCCCTCTGAGCATGGCCGCGACGACCGCTTCGGGGGCTAAGCTCTCGCCGATTTCGAGCCGTAGGACGCGTCGTGGTTCCGCCCACGCCGGACAGAACTCCAGCGTGTGTTGCGCCGTGTCCTCCTCTTCCTTGCAGTGGTGGCAGACGGACGTCGTCTCTCGCCGAATCCTTAGCAGGTACTCACCGAACACTCCGTGGCCGGTGAGCACCTGCGTCATCCTGAAGAAACATTGGGATAAACTGGTCGAAAATTACCAGTTCAGGAGATGTTTTAAATAAATAACCGTACATTTTACGATACAGTCAACGATAAGCGATGCAGTATTTAAGTGTTTTTTACATTTTACAAACTCAATCAAATACATCAAATGAATCATTGAAAAAATCGTATTTGCTGCGTTCAAGTCAAGATTTTCAAAAATATAAATACATGTAACTCCTATGATACTTCTCTGTCTCATACAAGTTCTGCCTCCGGCTTGCAAGATGACCAAGATGAATCGTCTTTTAACTAGTTCACCCGATTAAGATACAAAAATATTAATTACTTCGGACGCAAAGAATTTTGTTCTTGAATCTTTCCTATCGAGAGTCAAGGCTCAAGAATGAAGAGTCAAGGCTCAAGAATGAAGAGTCAAGCTTCAAGAATGAAGAGTCAAGGCTCAAGAATGAAGAGTCAAGACTCAAGGGTGAAGAGTCAAGGCTCAAGGATTAAGAGTCAAGGCTCAAGAATGAAGAGTCAAGCCTCAAGAATGAAGAGTCAAGGGTGAAGAGTCAAGGCTCAAGGATTAAGAGTCAAGGCTCAAGAATGAAGAGTCAAGCCTCAAGAATGAAGAGTCGAGGCTCAAGAATGAAGAGTCAGGATTCAACAATGAAGAGTCAAGCAGCAGTCGATTCAAGATGACTTCAATCTTTTGATTGAAGCCTCGAATCGGGATGATATTCCTGTTGGACATGGCTAACACCCTGATGCGTCGAGTAGTAATAACTATATGTATTATAGTTTCAAGTGAGTCTATCGTTCGCAAGAAAATTATGACTGAAATATTACTACTACGATGAAATCCTGTTTGTTTATGGGATACTTTTCGTAGCTCAATGTTTGCACTTATGAGATTTACTGTCACTGTTGATATTACTGATGATTATTAATCAGTAAGGAAATAACTTTCGGCAATTCCAAGATAGAATAATATAATACAACAACTTGGCATTGAAGCAATTCATTGGAGCTATGATTTAAGAATTCTTAGTTTTTTTATTCTGTATAAATGACTAACAAACACACAAATAACACAACGGATATGTTTCTTACAATCATATATAACAAATAACTTAAAATATCTTTGCCACGATCAACGTTATTAAACAATCTTAGGAGAGATCAAATGCAGAATTTTCCTGCATTAGACAGATCAAATAATTTTAACCAAACTATTGTGGCGTCATGGTTGATTAATTACAATCAATCGCGTGATAATGAAATTATCATATGTTGCGTAAGAATACTTGAAGCTTCTATCGATTGGAATGGCTGTTTAGTTTCCCAAAGAAGCAAGAGGAAGCAACTTGAAGATGCCACAAATTCGGCTTTTCTTTGAAGAGTCAAAGGAGAAGATCGAAGATGAGTATACAAGTAAAATTCTACTTCACAGAAAATTGTGATTATTAATTAAGAATATTGTTATCCACTACAACGAAGAAAAGAATGACGAGACAAATAATATTGTTATCGGCTGGAATACTTTTTTTTCGTTCTTCGAAACCATCATCGGATTCGAGACATGATATTGACTCTCAAAATAATACAATACTTACTACAATACCTGACACAGTTGATTGTCACCTCTGGTCACTCGACCTGTGATGATATACAATTTATTACATATACATGTACTATATGAATATTTGCAGAGAAAAGGATTAATAAATAAATTGATAAAAATCCTGCAGGGCACAGAGAAACACAATTTACTCTGAAAAATGCAAGAATAGTAATAGTAATAGGGCCAAGATTAGAGATTTAAAAATCATAGCGGAGACATGCGTAAACAACAGCAAAGCTTCCAAATTTTTTCAAGTAGGAGCAGTACGTTCTATGATTCATTGGACACATTAAACACACGATAGGGAATTCTCATAACACATACACTCGAAATATAGTATTGTCAAAAATTTGGAATCATTGTGTATCCTACAGAAGTCATAGCAGTAAGAAAAGAAAAATTAAAAAGCTGTTTGATAAAAAATTTGATCGAAAATAAGGACACTGTTGATGTTTATAATATTAATTTCGAAATAAGAATAAAATTAACAAAATATATTTATATATTATAAACATATAAATTAACAAATATATATTATATATGTCATCATATAAATATATATATATGTGGCCAAAGTTCAGGAAAGCTGTGCGTAAATCAGACGACAGATTGCCATTTTCAAACGTAATTCGTGATTGATCACACTTTAATGAAATTGTTCCTAAAATCCAGTGTTATCAAGCTAAACGAATTTTATATCATAAGGCAGAACAAAATAAAAAATTTTGATCTGCCTTATTATAGAAGAATCATTTAATTTCTTTGTATGTATCACAATAACGTGATTCTTAGACACATACAGACATTACGTTGCACAGACATTAACCGTAGTGTAATTAACAAATTTCAGAAATTTCAGAAGATTGGTTATTAGCAGAAGAATGTGACGATTTCCAAATTTCGAAAATCGCCAATAAATTGCAAAATGATCAGGTTTAGAAGATATGGCGAATATTTATCATAAAATACAATGAAAAGGCAAAGCCCTCTACTTGCCCTATGACGGATCGGTACCAACAGGACGCCGACAGGTCGAGGCATCAACGCGGTCGTAACACCTCCCGGGCGATCCGCAGGTACCAACCGCCAACACCAGAGGGCTACTACGACGACGAGTCTGTCTGTCTCGCTAGCGGTCGAATATACGGGCGCACGATACAAATACCGCACCTAGCGAGACTCCCTCTACGTCTAAGACAGGGACTACTGGGCATAGCCTTACTGACGAGTCCACCGGTAGTCCCAGGACGAAACGCGAATTCCCTTTTCACCTGGCAGCAACTATAACACCTCGTACAAACATAACGGGCAAGTTAAGCGGCAAAAGCGATTTGAAAGAAGAATATGTTATTGTATTGCTTTTATTAAATTTGTATACTCATCATACTCCTAAAATAGATTCCCTTTAGTACCGTTAAAGCACTTCAGTCTGTTATATTTCTATTCGGCAGTCCTCGCCGAGTAATAGCGGATCAAGAGAAATGTTTTACGGATAGAGATTTCTGTCAAGGTAAACACTAAACTCTACTTAATCTCAACCGATGCGAGTAGAGCCAACGGACATTTGAGAAAAATGCCAGATAGTTGTATTCCTGCTGAATTGGATGTCTGTAGTGATGACAGGAACAGTGACAATGATGATATGAGTACCTCAATCTCGGAAGATCATTAGCACTATGACCATAACATTTGACAGAGTAAGTTCACACGCGCCAGGGGCGACAATGTTACGAAGCTCAGTGAGATCGTGGGATCTAGAAAAACGAAATTCATTTGGCTACGAAATTGAGAATGGTCATGGAATCATGTCATTACTACCAGACTGATAATCCACAGGATGCAACTAGCGCTTTAAATACTAATCATAATACTACTGACTTTTGCTTTCTTTTATTTTTGTTATCAATCCGATCAAAATTTTTGTTGTTGAACTGGACCCTTGGCTTATTTGGACATTTAGTTAAATTTATAAAAAACATCAGTTGTATCGAGTCTAATGTTGAGAAAACTCGATATCGATGTTTGCGATAGCGCAAATCAATTTATTTAAAATATCTCCTGATATTCTGTTTCTTTCTTAGCTACATATTTATCTCAATATTTTTTTGTACAAAAATCGATTCAATTTATGTAAACAGAAAGAATGAAAAAATAATAGTTATGAATCTCCATTGAAAAAATAATGTAAATGTTAAATGTAATAAATGTTTCCGCGGTGAATGCCATGCTTTGTAGTCTGCTGCTTCTTGCAAGTGAACCATCTTACACTGACATGTCTTACGATGACATGTCTTGGACTTCAGCAGTGTTAGTGACAACGTTCGTCACATCTAATCGTAAGTCGTATGCATTTTTGTTCCTTTGGTCATTCAATGGTGTCGTAGGATGGAAGGTCCAAATCTACACGGAATTTACTGGTTGTATTATATTGAACTTTTGACGAGCATAATGAATAGAGAATATATATTTTACTCGTGAGTAGCAGCACCGAATTAAAGCAAAGCCATTATAATTAAGGATGCAGCAGTTGGAACCACCGTAATTGTAGCTTGTCTGTTCTTTATTGTTAACTGGATGGTTATTTTCAAACCCTTCGATAAGATCTCATGGTGGTCTACTTTCAACGGTACATCCAATAGATCGACAGGTACCTAAAATCTCTTTCACAGTACCACTAGAGTACTTTGCCATAGGACCTCGGTCTCATTGACCGAGCAGTGGAAACAATATCATCAAATGATAAATCTCCAATGTGTTTTATATTGTTCTGTCTTCTTCAGTCCCTAGGTGGCTCCTTCAGAGCCTTGATAACTAAGGATGCAGCAGATGGAACCACCGCAATTGTACTTTTGTTTATTGTTAACTGGATGGTTATTCTCAAACCCTTCCGGTCACTACTCGTAGCTTTGGCGAATGTCATGCTTTGTAGTCTGATGCTTCTTGGATGTGAACCATCTTGCACTGAACTTGTTGTACATGCAGCCAACGAGCATTGAAGAAAGAGAGGTAACTTTGAACACTGTGTATTTTGAACGTCTGCGTTCTAATTGCGTGCCAGCAGAATTGGTGACTTCAATAAAGATAAAAGAGAGCTGATTACGACGAATGGTGTTGACGTTGACATCAAAGTACATTACGATGTAATAATATATAACTGCTAAATAATAGAAGAAATCTTCCAAGAATCGATCATAATCCGCCTTCATAGAATTATATTGCAGAATACCATGCCAATATTAAAAATCGTAAACGGTGAAATATTTTTTCTTGCCTTTCTGGTGACGAATGATTTAACGCATTGAGGAAGTCACTTTTCGATTGTCTTGGACTGATTGTAGTTTAAGAATTTGTTTTTTAAAAAGATAAATAGATGGATTAAAATAGACTAATCCCATTTGATCTATAAAGTAATGATGAACAACTAGCCATAGCATTCTTCTTTGTTTCACAAATTTTTTCTAGTTCCCTTTTGTTCCCGCGTAAAGCGCCAATCAGTGTGATTCTTTTTATAGTAATTTAAATACCAGCGGTAAGCTTGTTAAATGTTGTCCGTTGTTATGGTTCTTCCCTTCAAAGCATACGTTTCGATAAATTTCAGTATGACAAATTGACTTAGAGGTCGTGATGTACTCATTGCTTCGAGGAAATACTGTTTATTAACAATTTATTATCGCTATGAACACCCTGTATCCCATGACCGCCACGATACGCACGTGAGTTATAATAACCGAGTCAGGTGTTACTTGCGCGAAGACGGTGAACGACGCAGAAGAAGGCAGATCGTAAGGCGATAAGCGCGTTTATATACTCACGGATCTCTCCTTTGGTAACACTAAATAGCGACGCTACCGTGGTTTGATTGCTTAAGGGGGGGGATAAGGTTTAAAAATTTCTTTTTGCATTTTTTTTTATTTTTTTAATTGAATGCATAACATCTTAAACATCTTGTTATAATATATATCTTTAGAATGTACGGATGAGTAGTGCCGACAAGCTTGATAATGCTACTGGCAGATATTCCCATTTTCGGCTTACTTAAAAGTTTTCTTAAAAGGGATAAACGATTCTGATATTTCACTAGCTTATTGTATTTATTCTTCAGTTTTATTTAATCCAACAAATTTATTCTATTTGTTTAATCCTAATAAATTTATTATACATATTACTTAGTTTGATTTAATTCAAATTCCTCCACAACCAACTCTGAAATGTAATTGTCATAATTTAAAGAGGAAATGTAATTGTTATAATTTAAAGAGGAAGCTGCTCTTGACGACAGCGGATGGAGTTCCTCAGGACGAGGAGAACCCACGCGTTCGCGAATAGGTGAGTTGGAAGGTGAGAAATTTATTTCTGTTATATTCTTTTTGTCTTGTATCGTCTCTCGTTCCTTTCGGATCCGCTCGCCCCCTTTCTTTATTTCGGCTAAGAGGAGTTTTCTGAACCAACGTACCGACAGCTTTCTATTGTTGTGACTCCATATGCACATGTTCCATGTACTTGGTATCCGTGTATAACTATGTCTACCGCCGTTTTGATTAATTTCAATGTAAATAGAATGTCAATTATGGTTGCAGTAACCGTTCCAAAATTCCATAAATTCATTCCAAAATTTTGTCGCTTCTCGCGCTATAGTCCATTAAAAGAATATGACGGTCGAAATGGCCTAACGCAGAAGTAGCTTAGAAGCTCTGTACGACTCTGAGTGGTAGGATGGAAGCACTCCGTCCAATGGACCATAAAATTTCTTTTCCTCTGCTTGTTTACGATAAGTAACTCACATGCAATACGTATAAAAGATTTAGATCGTTCGCGTGTTTCTATAGCCGATGATCTTAATTCGTATGTTCCTCGGTTGGTCGTTGCGAACATGAACTAGTTTGTTTGTTTATGTGTATTTTATAATGTGGTTCCCTTTACATTAATTTTAACATTGTTATTTCTCAAGATATCTAGTACCTTATGGGGACCTGTGCACTAGTCTGAAAATTTACCTTCACTGGATCAAGGTGTAGATCAATCAGAATCAAGAGCGTGTACATGTGTTTTCATATCTTTCTTGCGAATACGTGATCATCAATGATCTAGCATTGTCCAGGGGGAATTCCGTATAGTAGAATCACGAATACCTTGTATCTAAGAACTTTATGGAATCTTGTTAAGTCTTTCGTATCCCTATTACCTTCTTCTAAAAGCGGAATTTCCTTCGGACAAATCACGTAACACATATATACATACACATATATACAAGCTCAGATAAGAAACTTAAAAAGTGACCTTTATCTTTTTTAATCGCATTATTTTTTTCAAAAATTTTTGTACGCTTCATTTAGTAGACTGATCCTTTAAAAAAAAAAAAAAGAAAAGAAAAAATTAAAATCTGGTCCTATTGTTAAAAAGTTATTCTATTTTAAAGGATGTAAAAAGAATTTAAAGATAATAAATAAAACCGCAAATCTTTATTAAAATGTTTACAGTTAATAAATAAGTTTTATTTATTTTCTACATGCCCAGTTTCATGAATTGCATAAAAAGTTTTAGCAGATTCCAACAACATGCTTTCAAGGAACGCCACTGGAAGGCATTCTTAGAAAAAGTCTTCCAAAATGTGTCTTTAATTAGTCTTGAGCATGCTTTGAGCTTTCTTTTATCTTTCTGCAATTATTGGATAGATAAGCCTGTTTGAAGAATCTGCTAAAGAGAACGAAATAGCTGAAGTATAACAGCAGACAAATTTTGGCGTTGTGGGATTTAACGTGACAGTCAATTTGATTGTTTGTTATATAGTTGTAAGCCATAATAGCTGTAAAACAACCCCACACCATCTGTAGTGTCTGTAGCATAGTGATCGACATGGCAAACCATCTTGGTAGACTGAATCGCATTGCTTTCAGAGCATAATAGGAATACATCCAGGAATGAACAAAGTAATTTATTACGCAATGCCATCTGGAGTGTGGTGCATCCTCTATAAAACACAACCACGCATAAAGAAGAACTGTTATATGATGGTACCAATGTAAAAATTGCAATGGCTGTTTCCGTAGCACAATGAAGGCTGTGTCACCAAACTCTACGATCTTTGATAGAATGAACAATAAGGACCAAAAAGCCATCACGGGATCATATGTTATATAACTGAAAAGAACATAATTACGTTCTTATTACTAATTAATATTTTGGAAATATCGCAATATTGTTTTAATTAATATCAATATTTCATTAAAATTCTAGCATTAAAATATAAATTAGCTAAATAGAATCAAATTCCAAGCTATTCTCCCAAATCTCTACTTTATCTGTTTTAAACGAAACGTGTAATGATAGAAAGAATTTGTAAGATCAGCTGTCCCCTGGGAGAACATTTCCAGGGGAGGCACCAAAATTTTTTTAATAAAATATTAATTTTCATACCATAATATCTATAAATAAATAAAACTTCATATCGTAACGCACGTATATGTTACAACAAAACCTTGTTATTATTCTGTTAATTGTAGCTTTCTATTGTAATAAAGTTTTTATTATTTAAAACATATTATTATATTTATTAAAAAACTTAAAGGCAGAGGGGCGCGAAAACATTTTTTTTTCGGGGAGACGTAGTAGTATAAAGGTTGAAAATCGCTGTGTAAGGTCATTTCAAGGTGAATGGCACTTTTTAACGAAGCTAAGCTTTTTTGTACAATAGACCAATGTTTTGTTTACTCGTATTCTGCATAAAGATATTAAAATACTTATATCTGTTTTAATATCTTGTAAATTTTAACATAAAAACTATTTTATAGACGATGTTTAAGTAGCAATTAGTTCTGAACTTACTATTCTATTGAAACTATTTTAACAGCTAAAATAGAATATAAATGTGCTATTTCCTACCTGATACAGATACTATGTTGAAATCCATAATGACTTAATACGTGATATAATTCTGATCCCATCCGGAGGAATCCAAAAATGGAAAACATTGCGAGCAAGGCATTCCACAAAACGAGCATTCCTCTCAGCTCGAACTTTGGTCTACTGGACATGAAATATTTCCCGGCAAAAGTTAGGACAACGTAAAAGAAACAGTAGCAGAAACAATACGGATAGTGGTTCGTAATCCGTATAACAGTATCCGAATAAGCAAGGCTATTTTCGAAGTTAAAGGTGTATGGATAATTAGGTATGGTGATCGACATATAATCCAATTTATCCATCTTTTTTCCGCTGGTCGTCAAAAATTTTTAAAAAGTCACAGCCTTTGCCTATGTCACCAATCTGCTGAAAGGAGAGGAAAGGCAATTATTGAAATACTTTCCCATGTTTGATTTCGTTAATGGTTTCCATCAAATTGAAGCAGATGCAGAAGAAAAATCCAATACAGCTTTTACCAGTCCGCGTGCGCGCTACGAATTTTTTCGAATACCCTTTGGTTCAAAAAAATTTAACCATCCACCTTCCAACAACTCACAGACCAGGTACCAACCGATGTAACAGTTTTATAACGAACGGAGAACTGATTGTGTAAATTCATGGCTTCAAGCACTAGGTAGCTGTAAATTGAGTACTGAGTAAATTGTTGGTAAATGAAAATCAATTCAGGTAAAAAGTTATTAGAGACGTAACACAAGCGGATTTACGGGGATTCTCGCAAAGGGGGATTCATTACTCGTTAATTCTCGCACGCTCGATCTTCGAACGATTTTTACGCCTTATATCGGTGTGATACGCAAAGACGCTGCCGGCTTTTGCCGGAAATTGCGGCACCTAAACTCACAGATGAGGACAATGTAACTTGACGTAGCAACACTCGAATACTCGAAAAGTAACCCTGCGTCGACACATACTAACTCTTGGTCGCCTGCAACACCTGAGAAGTCAGATAGATGTAGAATTGTAGCTTCTAACAATATCTCCGGTGCCGGTAGTTGACTTTCATTGTGCTATCTCCTTTTTAAATCTTATCACATGCCTAACGATCGAGTGGTGCCAAAACGGTGCTGCGAATTTAAGGGTCGTCCAGAAAGTAATACCCGTTTTCAGATAACAATAGTAAAAATACTTTTTAAAAAGATTTATTGATTTATAACTTCGATACATATGCTAAGTCATTTTAGTTAAGCGCTTATCGCAACAATCTATGAGTTTTTTAATATCCACGTCACACACTTGCGCAATTGGTTTACATAACCGTTTTATGCAGTGCTTTAAATCATTGTTTTTTCCGAAGGATTATCAATAGAACAGATTTTTAAGTTTCGAAAAAGAAGTGCTATAAATATCATTCGCATCAAAATCACGAACTTGCTTTTTGGCTCTTCTGTAATGCACTTCTTCTGTAATGCAATTTAGCACTGTTCCATTATTGAGTTAGTACTTTAAGGGGGTATTCTGGTCTAGAGGCATGAGTTTCGGGCGATTTTTGAAGCTCTGTACAAGCGAAACAAAAAATATTTTTGCTATCCTTCTTTTTAGCATTTGTTTATTGATATTTCGAGATTGCGTAAAAAATTCACTGAAAAAAAGAACTCGATATTTAAAAAGTTATGAGCCGGCAAAGTGGGTGCTGCCAAAAAAATGGGCTGTCGTGGCGTGCATGATATCAACCCTTCTGGTCATCTGAGACAAAAAATGCGAACGGATTCTTAATTAGTATGGATGCCGCTATCGTCTGAACCTTGGAAAAGTCAATACAACATTTTTTCACAAAATGACGGCCGTTTGAAAAAACATATTTCTTATTTCGCACGTTTTTTTTTTGACAATTCCGAACGTTTAAAAAATAGTAATATCAAAGATTTTGAGCTGAGCGTGATCCGAACGATAGAGGAGTATATAAGGACTATTCAGACCAAATTTAAAAGAAATCGGTTCGTTAGAACTTGAGATATCGTGCACGCCAACTCGAGAAAAGTAGTTTCGAGAAAAACGCGTTTAAAGTTGAGACAAGTTTACTCGGACAACGTCTACCGTCTACTATTCATTTGTTCCGGTCAGACCAGAGCAGATGCCGCGTCACAAAAATGGCTGTAACACATAAAATAATTGAAATTTTGAAAAATCCTTTTAAGGGTATATTCTTGAATGTCTAAACTTTGGAAATATGAAAAAAAAAATTTCGATGTTTTCAAATTTCTAGACCAGAATACCCCCTTAACAGCATTACCGATATTAACAAATTAAAACGCCAGTTTCATTGGAAATCTAACGACAGATTAAGCGGAAACCGAGACTATTCAACTGTACTGTTCATTCCTGTAAAAATGACTAACGTCATATACGCAAATCTGATTAGCTGTTTCGTGTGAACATAACGCAATCATAAAGATAAGCATGTGTATTTGCCAGAAGTGTTACATCTTTTATCCCTGACCTCTTATCAGGTTAATAATTTTTTCCAGGAGTGCACAGCACGGGCTTAGCACCAATAAGTTGAATTCACATTATACCGGATCATACAGAATGTTGAAGTAATTACTTCAAGAAGATTCCACACCTTTCCTTTTGTATATCCGTGACCTGGAAACCGCCGTTACGAAGAGAATAGAACTTAGTGGAAAAAAAAGTTCAAAATAATGACAAGTCCATATTATTGTGCCCTTGAATGCGAATTTTGTTTTGGATTACAAGGTCTAGAAACAAAAGAGCTATAAATAGATTTCTATTGCTGTTTCTTGTAGCTTACAGCTAGAGCTACACACCGAGGTTGCTTTTGCTATAGATAACACTGTTAACTATATATAACTGCTATAGATAACATGAGGATCAGAATCGGCATACACTGTATCTGTACTTATACTGTTTCGACCGTTCGCAGGTAGACGCGATTTCGAAGAAACGCGCCAACGGGAGTCGTAAATTCCCGTTACGATTTGAATAATCGACCCCTTATTTTCTTTTTTTTCTTTTTTTTTTTTGGAATAATAAGGGTGGTCGAGTGAATATAACGCTGATATTAACAGGTTAATATATACTCCCAAAGATCCAACAACTTCAATGTGATACAAGGTTACGTATATGGAATGACAAACTACGGATGAGTACGACCTGAGACTCGCTTCGTTTTGGCGATTGCGATGATGTATCTTCTGTCGATTGACTGTCTTCGACTTGGAGATTCTGATGACTTGACTTCTGGCTCCTGCTGTTCCTCGACCTATGTTTTAACTCGAGTTGTTGTTAACTTACTGTTCGCTCTTATGTTATTACGGAGAAAAGCTCGGTACGAGTGTACCCTTTGAACGAAGAACGAACGAAGTTTACATTTTCTGTCAAGAAAGTGGGGGTAACGATCGCGATGCCAATTGGTTATGACCCACGTTAATGAATGAAGAGATGAGGAGGAAGCCTCCTACCAACGTAGCTCGTGGGTGAAATGCGAAATGCGAAAATGTGCTTAGTACCTTGAGTCCATGATAAAACGATAGCAAAGTATCAGGATAAACTGAAAGCTGCTTCCTTCTGGGAGAATAATCATGACTCTCGTATCATTACCCCTATCGAATGCGGCAATTAATCGACGTAGAAGTAGCCCGGAAAGCTGCCAGGAGAACTTCTAAAAATTTGAAGATAAATCACCGAAGAAAGTGGTTGCTTACCGTTATAATCCGAATTATTTTGAAATGAAATGTCAACACGCGCCTACATTTCGAAAATGAAAGATCAACTTCAGGATTTGAAGTTTTCAAAAATAGGATTGCTCCACCGTCTTGTAGCAATGTATCAACGATTCTCGTGCTATGAAATGCCAATAAACAGGCGATGGGTCAGAACACGCGTTTGAAATTTGATTTCTCGAGTGTTTTGTATCCGATATAGAAAGTTACAAGAAAAAAATATACACAATCGAACATAGATATCTTCCTTTCTTTCGGAAATCGATATAACAAATAATATCGAATTTAAAATTTTACCAATTTTATATAACGCATATAAGCCAATCGACGAATTTAAACCGTCCGCTTTTAAATTATTAAAGTAATCTTTGCGCCGCCTAATATTACTTCATTTATTCACTACTCGACGCCAGTTAATCGACGTATAATATACTTGTAAATTTCTAAAATTTTGTAAAATATTAAAACTTATAAAATATAGAAACGTCTAAAATTTCAGGACACGAGATTTCAATAAAGATAAAGTTTACAATAAAGATAAAGTTACTACCGTAACACTAGTTCAATTATAAATTTTTCTAGACACGAAAGGTTCACACCGAATAAATTTTTTAATAAACCTATTAACGTTCCGAGAGAATGTTAGCGAAAATTGTTCGCCTCGTATTTACTTCGCTACACAGAAAATTCAGAATCTCAATGCCCGTGCTTATTACTCGTATATTTATATTATTATATTGCACTTCCGAAACACGATCGTTAATTTGCTTGTCGAAAAGTAGAGTAGGTACTTGAATGTTGTTGCTTACAATTCAATATTCCTTCGATATAATAATCCACTTTGGTGTTCAGTTCCTAAGCAAGCGTTTCCCAGATCCAAGTTTCGCGGAGCTTTCTCTTCGCGAACGTTTCACTCCACAGTGACAAGTGGTAGGTGACAATAAACAATTCAGGATCTACCTATCTATTTCTGTAATTATCCCACTCTTGATAATATATGAATATGTATAACACGGGTAGATAAACACGAGAAAAATATATTTTTTTATCATAGCATATATTTATGCAAACATGATATTCAAATATGATTACATATCCTCGTTACACTCATAGTATATGATGTATATATGATACGATACGAGAAGAAGAAATATGTCCTTTATCTATAAACAAAAAAGAAGAAACAAAGGAATAGACAAAACATGACATTGGTTATTTGGCTTTTCTACGCAATTTCGTCCTCGTACATTCAACACATTCATACAACTACATTCGGCGATAAAATTATTAACGTAACTTAAAATTAAAACGCAAATACGCAACAGATATTTAAAACATAAATCTCTCAATCACACTATCTAATAAGTTTGTTTACGATTTTCGATGGGATATGCAAATAGTTGTCATAGTGCCACACTTTCAGTGATCGGTGGCCGATAATATTAATATAAACATGAATATTAATCCTAGATTATAAATTCTAACGAAACCGAAATCGATCTTGACGTCATTGGGTCTATGTGATAATAAAAAGTAATTTAACGAGAAGCTGAGTAATATTACTATAATCAGTAAAATATGTGTTTTATAGTTTTGTTTTGTTCAGGTGTCTAATGTTTAATGTATTGCACAGATACTTTTTGGATTCAAATTCCACTGAGACCATGTCTCAAATAAAATTTATGCAAAATAGATGTTGATCGTGATCTTTAAAGATCTTTAAATCCTTTAGATCCTTTCGAACGTATTTTTTTTTCAAAAGGTCTCAAAGGAGTCATGGGTCGTAACCCAACTGTCACTTCTTTTTTTTTTTTAAGTGATGTTAAAATTCTAATTACTCTTAAATTGTATTTACTTGCCATGTGTTTACATCTATACTTATATTTAATGAGAAAGTAGCGTGATATTTATAAAACAGCAGGAAATTGGCTCGTGAAATGTATCGAAATACAGGACTAATAGGAGACCCTACGTTCAGAAAGCATTTCGTAACAAATTCGCCACGTTCGAGCATTTCAAATGACTTCTTCGTTCCTTTTCGACGAGGATTTTTACCGTTGGATGCTACATAATCAACGAAAGATTACTAATGTTGACGGTCGATGACCAAGAGAAGCTAATGTTTCTCAGAAACGTGCTGCGGAAATTTACTGTCCCTTTCATTTCCCCGTAGACGTTTGAAATTGAAATTTTTATATCTTGCTGCTGGTGTTGATACTCCAGATTACTTTCTTTGCTCGTACGTCTCCTCTTTCGTTCCCCGCTATATCTTTGTTTGCGGACGCTCACGTCAAACTGATGTCTCTCTTCTGTAATTTCCCAGCAACAATCGCCCTGCAATTTTTCTAATCTATGGGCTGTTTCTTACTTTGTTGCCTGAGAGTTTTAGGCTTCTGTCGCTCCTGTCGGTGACAGAACGCTTGCTGAGTTATTATGTTATTGCTCTGTTAGTATTATGACTCGGGGAACTCTTTTTCCCAATATTCAATTGCTTTGCTTATCGCTAACGCCTCCACGGTGACGATTGATGCTTTATTTCAAAACTTATGATATTATCTTCTCTCCGTTCATCTTCTTGCTTTATGCTAAAGTTAGCTCCATTCGCAATTCCTTAATCCACCCTAGATCTGTCCGTGTAAATTTCTCTGCGTAACTGTTATCTATTATGATTTTCTTTCTCAAATATCCCTCTTCCGTATTTATCAAAATTCTCCGATTTTTTCTGAGTTAATATATTATGTATATGAATTATCCAATAGATTTTCCTTACATATCATTTGTATGTATATTATTTTCTCGTGTCTCTCTATGTTTTTCTACGCTTGCGTCACTCTGATCTATGCTCTGTACTCTGATTTTTTATCAAAATTAATTGGTTAGCGAAGTTCTGGATCACGTCTCCTATCGTGCAACTCTTGTTCGATCGTAGTTTTAGAACATACTTTTGTGCTAGCATGTTTAGTCTATCCGACAAATTCTTCAGCTCTTCCTGAGATTCAGTATCTCCTCGCTATTCGTAGGTCTATTTTTTGGGGTATCTTCAATTTCTTTTAATTCTGTTGTTCCATGATACGTTGGAAGCGAATACTCTTTTACTTGCCTAATAAGACATTTAATTCAGTTTAATCACAGTGCTTGAAACAGCGATTTCCAACGATATACAAGCGGTAAACAATTAATTTCTCTTTCTTAGGTAACTTACAATTAATTTGATTAATGCACGATTTTGTTATTCTTATACTTATCTATCTCGGATAGAAAAGTAGATATGAACTTTTTCATAGAACCGTACAAATAAATAAGCTCTTGTAGCGTGGAATTCGATAAGTTCTTGCCTATGCTAGTGTCCAATCAAACCAGATAGATTCCTAACTTTAAATTGAAATACGTAGGTTCTTGTATATGCTAGCATGCCACTGAACAGGGTAAATCCTTAATTTTATAGGTTCTTGTATATGCTAGTATGTGCCATCTTCAGTATTTGATCGCATGGTGCAGCACTATCCAGGGAAAAACAATATCACGAACGTGAGAACTTTCAACGCAATCGGCAGGTCAAAGTATCATTTTTGTAAAATTCGTTTAAGGTTTTATTCCTAAAATTATGTTGCGTTCTCCAATAAGTCAAACCATACAGCAAGTTAATCGCAATTTTTCAAAAATAAAATGTAAACGACTAGAAGGGAAAGTAGCTATTGTTACAGCATCAACAGAAGGGTTTGATAAGATTTACTGTCATTTTGGAATCCCAATCTTTTTACATAAATTATATATTCTAATTTATAAAATATAATTTGTTGTAGTATTGGTTTTGCAATAGTAAAACGTTTAGCTGAAGAAGGTGCTAAAGTAATGATTAGCAGCCGCAAAGAATCAAATGTAAAAAAGGCTGTAGAACAACTTAAATCTGAAGGTTTAAATGTTTGTGGTACCGTATGTCATGTGGGAAAAAGTGAAGATAGAAAAAATCTTCTTAAGAACGTAAATTTGTTATTTAGTTTAGTTCGTAAATATGAAAATTTTTAAGTAGACACAAAAGTACAATTTATTAATTACATTTTAGACTGAACAAGAATTTGGTGGCTTAGATATTCTTGTATCAAATGCTGCCACAAATCCAGCACAATCTACATTTTTTGAAACTTCAGAGGAAGTATGGGATAAAATTTTTGATACTAATGTTAAGAGTACATTTCTTTTATTACAAGAAGCCTTACCGCTTTTAAGAAAGAGTAAATCTGCATCGATAATTCTTATATCTTCAATAGCAGCATATACACCATTTACTGTAAGTATATTTAAAAAATCATGTATCTTATCTTATTTAATATATAGTGTGTTTATGTAATTCTTATATTAAAAAATAAAATTAATATTGCAGTTACTAGGTGCATATGGTGTTAGTAAAACTGCATTGTTAGGAATAAATCAAGTAGCTGCTGCTACTCTTGCACCTGAAGGAATTCGTGTCAATTGCATAGCACCTGGTATTATAAAGACTAAATTTTCACGAGTGGTATGAATTTTTATATTCTTTTGTTGCTATCTTACTATATCACTAATAATATGTGGTAATATTGTACAATAATATTACACAGCTTTATGAAGGTGAGGCAGGAGAAGCTGTATTATCAACAATACCAATGCAAAGATTTGGTGAATCAGATGATATAGCAAATGTTGCTGCATTTTTGGCAAGTGACGATGCTTCATACATTACTGGCGAAACTATTACTGCTGCTGGTGGGATGCGAAGTAGACTTTAAATATTGTTTATGAAATTATTATAAATTATTAAAATTGTAATCTATTTTATTAAATATTCCATATAGAGTTTTATAGTTTTGTACAAGATATATATTTGTATATATATAAGAAGATATTGTTATGATATGGTTTAACAATAGGTTACATTTACATATTACTAATGTGCAATGGAAAACATGATTTTATATTTTATAAGTATGCGATTTGCATTAATACATGCAACGTTTATACAATAAAAAGCAAAATTATTCATTCCCAATTACGATTTTGCTAATTTTAGCATTTATTAATTATTATACGTATTGACATATATCTATATAAATATTCATAATAGTAATGGTAGTGCTAAAATTGCGTTAAAAATGCTTAGGAAAAAGATAGGAAAGTGAAGATGATGAATAAAGTTACAATGACGTTGGGAAATAATATTGAGAAATAAATATGGTAAGAAAGTTTAGTTTATCAAGTATTTTATATACATAATTTCTTTTTACATATATTTTTATATATAGAATGCATAGCTTTATTAATTTAAACGTATGTTTTCTAATTTTCTAATCCAAAGCTATAAATGCTCAACTAGATCAACGTAATTCAGTTTTGGATAATCCCGCACAAAAAATGATATTCATGTAGAATTGATTCAGCCAGAGAGTGTTTATGCTTATGGTTCTGGTTGTTTCTGGACTAGTGCTGCGCCATACAGGCAATACTGAAAGGTGATTCACGCTAGCATATACAAAACCCTACGTATTTAAGTTTAAAGGTGTTAAAGTTAAGGGTTTCATAAAATAAATTTCAAACCAGATTGCTTTGTTATCTACCAGAGTAAAGTGCTTTTGATACCTATTGCAAGATTCTTTCAAATAAGGTTGTCTTTTTGATCGCACCGTATTACGATGAAGTTACGATCTTCTACACATTTTCAATAATTAGAGAAATAATAGCGAGTATATAATATTCTTTCGTCATTTTATAAGATTTTCAAAGAATCAATAAAGTTTGATTGATCATAAATCAACGACTTTGATTTTGTTCATATAGGAGGAATACCTTGTATAAAATTTTAATTAAACAGACACATATGGAGAAGTAAATATGATGCTTATTTTGTAACATACATGATTGTAAATATACATAAGTTATGTCCCAATTAACATTTATAGAATGGATTTACAGAACTGTAATGATGATTAGTTTATACATTTCGTCACTCTCTGTATAAAGATTACTTATGATTTAAGTCCCAGTAGTGCTCACCATAGCTGCCATCTATATTCGCCCACTTGACCTGCACAAATATTGTTTTATATTAAAAAAAAATAATACCATAGATTACCAATTATAATGTAATTAAATTATAATAATCATTGAGTTCATGTCTTTTTACTAAGAGCAGCTCAAATTTAATATTTTTGCTGTACCTTTCCACGATGTCGATTATTCGGAAGATCTTTTTCTTCGAATCTTTGTTCCCATTGAACTGGGTTTTCGCAAACATAGCCAAATTGCAATTTGTCATCTTTCTGGTGTTCTGTAAAAATATCTCTAAACACATTTAATTGTATATATTACACATTAATTTTATATCATTTCAGTTTTGATTCAGTTTGGTTTTTTATTTTTAACAACGATTATTTAATAATTACATTAATTAGGATAACATAATAGAAATTTGTCTGTTTTTATTATAAGAATTTTTATTGAATTTTCTAGTGCTATACTCACTGAAACAGTTGTTTTTTCATAGCAATAATTCCTCCGTGTTCTTCATCAGTTGACTTTTTTCTTAATCTTTCAATTATATCTGTAAATTGACGTTGTTTCTATGGTTTTCATTAATTAATGTATGTCATTTATTACGTAATTATTTCAAACGAATGTATTTATCGTGTAAGATTGTGTGACCTTCTTCATTTGAATGTTCGTATATTAGATTTTATTACAAAAAATTACTTATTTTGTTTATTTTATTTTGGGGATATTAGTATCAAAATATTTTCAAATAACATAGGATATTTCGTTGAACCGTTGAGCCTGAATATGGCTAAAACATAGCAATGTAGTGGAGTCATTCAGAAAGAAAAATTTACGATTTTCTTTGCCAATGCTTTGCTGTGCACACGATGAAAATTTTATCGAAATCAGTTGATGTACAAACAAGGCATCGGAGAATATAAAAATCTTTAAATAGTAATTAGATAATAGTAAAGATCACAGTCTCAAATACAAAGGTTGTAAAAAGCGGCCTTTGCTATTTTCTTTACGATTCCGACCAAATGCAATTTTTAAACCAATTTTTTACGCGTCACCTAGTAAACTAATTCTTCTAACTTCTCAAAAAAGTTTGTCGTTTGGTCTAATTGTAAAAAATTATTCTGTCTTGAATAGCGTCTGAATATTATTAATAAGTGATTGTACTTATATATACTAATATATAAGTAGTTAATAAATAATTGTAAATAATACTGTAGATAAGGTTTTTTGAGATCAATTACATTGAAGTTTTTTAATCACGTATAACATAAATATCACAAGTGAATATGTATTGAGAAGAAAAATCAATAAATTACCTGAAAAAATTTTATGTTCCTTTTTTGTGGCACCTATAATAACCGGAAGGATTATAAAAAAATATAAATGAATAAATTTAAACATAGCGGATTAAATTGAAAGTTTCTGTAAATGATTGCAATAGATAAAGTATCACCGATCAAGTTTCAATACGAACTGAGGTGACAAAGTTTTCAGAAATTGTACATCGTCTATGCTCTGATTGCTTTGACACTATTCGATGATGTGAAAGTTAGGACAAAGATAGTAACTGGTATTGTTATCTTTTATTGGCGAAATTGGGTAGATTCGTTCGTATTGATATTAATATTAATATAATGAGTTGAATATTGAAGATATAATCGTCAGTGGTACTGTTCGATTAAAAATAACACAGTGATAATTACTACAACAATAAAGTAAAGTTATTATTACAGTAATGAAGTATTATACAATATAATTTAAAATACATATACATACAGTTCTGTTTTTACATGATTCTAATTTAACACATTTTAAGAAAATGTATAATTCGCTTGTTACACAATTTCACTTAATGTAACAGGATGATTTACGTCTTCGAATGTCATTACCTTCTTCTTTACGACCTGTACGAGGAACGTTGCTGATCTACTTTCGCTCATGTAAGGAGGTTTGCTCGCGCACAACATTATTTAGGCTAATTTTTAATTTACAATAATTAAAATACAAAGCAGAAAACTCAATTTTTGTATTTCTGATTTTCATCTTATTTTAGCTTCAAGAATTATCTCTCAAATTTTTTTACGCCTGTAGCCGAATACCCTGTATGACGCGGCCAGAAAAATACCAAGTCTTATATAACGCGATTATAAAATTACTTAAAAAAACCCTATACTTGACAATAAATGTATCATGGAGTAAAACAAATAAGATGAATAAACAGGAGCAATATTTTAATTGTTTTTCTGTAGCATTTACCTATTGCGCTGATCCGTTCTTAGACGGAAACTATTTTTACACGATCGATATTTCAGAACATGGGTCATAGGATCCCATAAGATGCAAGATCTGTGCTGTATACTCGTCTGTGCTTTAATACATAACTTTAATACACAGATTCTTGTATATGCTAACGTGGAACCAAACAAGCCAGAGATCTCTAATTTTAAAAATTTTTGCATATGCTAGCGTGCGTCACTTTCAACACTTAGCCTCATGGTACAGCATTATCCCCAGAACAACTAAAACTACGGGCGTGAATACTTTCATTTCCTCTCTGGTTGCTTACATATAAATATGAATTTACATAAATATTTGTAGTATAATAATGGAATATAACTAATGATTTTCTTTAATGAAAATAGCTGTATACTTCGTTACTGTTATTATGTATAATTACTTCGGATTTTACCAAATTAAAAAATTTGTAAAATTATTTCTTTTGCTTATAGATTTGAGATGAGCGTAAATCGATTATACATGGTCATGAGTTTAATATTCTGTTTTATATACCATTGCAAAAAACAAACTAAATTTATACAATAAGAGATAAGAATATTATTTAATACTTTGAAAATTTTATTTTATTATGCAAATATGTTGAAATAATATAACGTATAACATCTATTTTCTAACACACATAACGAGTAAAGGTATGTATACATTATTAGGATAATTGGAATAATGATATTAATATCTACGTGTTATAATACTACATCTAATACAGATATTAACATCGTTAAAACGCATTTGCTGGACATACGGTATTTATTTCTTAATATAATAAAATAAGTTCTTTTTACAAAATAAACTATACTTCTTTTAAAGTTCAATGAAAACAAATACACTTTGTTAATAGCAAAGATGAAATAAAACATCATGATTAGTTGTGTCAGCAGAGCATTTTTTGTGAACTTTATGCCTTTCACTATACATATAACGATTGGCTTACTTGTCCCAGTGAAAATAGGAATTATTTCACTTATAAGACTAGAGTTTTAACTTTAAAATAATTTTGTTCCTCTGTAATCTCTGTATTTGATATACTTTGGAAATTATGTAAAAGCTATTATGCTATTATCTTATAGAAATTCATACTTCTCTGCCAATACCTTTTTCTTCAATGCCTTCCATTGCTTTTCTGTAACATACTCTCTATGGAAGAGAGTCAGAATAGAACAATGGTAAGTAAAAGCATTTTGCATTAAAGACTAATCCAGCGACAAAATAATGTGTTTTGCAATATTTAATCTCGCGAGGTGCCAATAATTGTCAAAATGTATATGAAGATATTGATGATATCTATATAAAGGCTTAGTGCTGCAAAAATATACTCTTCCGCAGAAATCGAATACTTGTGATTACCACCAATCATCATTTGTGTATCATAGATCAAATAAATAGAGAAAAGAAGGGCCCCAATTGATGCATATATTAAGGTCATAACTGGTCCATTCCATATTGTTGCGATTATTCCAAAGATTAGGAAAATGATCAATGTAACAAACAAAATGGTGTTAAGAGCAGTGAAGTCAAACTTCGTTTGGAATGCGAATAATGTTAATGCAAAACAAACAGCTGCAGTAATTCCAATCGCCAATAGTACCTAAAGTATTTAATAAAATGTAGTGCTTTATTTTTTATTTATTATTAGTAGTGAGTATAATTATTAAATTCTTAACTAATAAATTAAGAAATCATAAACTACTATCTTTAGGATCATACCTCTTTAGAGTTGTATGTAGAAGCAGCAGTAGCTAACAGAAAACTTTCTGCTATTGTAAATAGCAACAAAAACACATAATTCATAGGGGCTTTTCGTCTCACACTAGTACAACATGCCATACATATAATCAGGACAAGAGTCGCTACAAAGGAGATCCAAAATAGCTCTTGATGAGATCGAACATATTTTCTAGTAGGTTCATGGAAAAGGAAGAGCGCAATCATCGATACTGTAATCAGCAGCTGAATCATTAGTATACTGTACACCTTCCTGAAAGCAGATAAAAGTCAAAATTATTAAAACAAATATTGGAAGATATTATAAACCTTCAGCGATAATACACACCTGATGAATCCATTTCTAATGGTTTTATCACTGAACTCAAGTCCTTTGATGCCATCAGAGTGCATAGATTCTTCATAATTTGACCCGTACATGCCTGATTGTGGACCTGTACCAAATATTGGACCACCTGGTGGAATTTGTCCGTAAGGAGGTGCCCCTGGAGGAATAAAACCAGGACCTAAAAATAAATAAAATATCATAAATATTAATTAGTTAGAAAAAAGTTAGGGCATTAGTATAAAAAAAAGTAATGACATTAAACAGACCTGGTGGTGGTGGATTTCCTCCGTAAGGAGGTGGATATCCAGGAGGGTACCCTTCTTGAGATGGATAACCAGGATTTTGAGGAGGATAACCTGCACAAGCAAATTTAAAAGAAATAAAATATTACAATGCGATAGAATCTTCATTCTGAGTTAAGCATCACTCTTTGTGAGATTTTGTGCTCCATTAACAGCTACTAAATGTTGATGTATGATTTTCTTTAAATATATTGTTTTCCCTTCAATTTGTAATTTCTTTTTCTGAGGGAATCACAACATATTTAAATTATGATTAATGATTATACAGTTTAATAGGTAATATTTAATGGTAATACCCATTTGAAATAAGCAACATGGTGCTTGTGGTTTACTAACTACTTTGTTGCATATTGAAGATGTAATGAA
Organism: Bombus vosnesenskii; assembly: GCF_011952255.1. NCBI lineage: Eukaryota > Metazoa > Arthropoda > Insecta > Hymenoptera > Apidae > Bombus > Bombus vosnesenskii. The sequence continues at coordinate 1,224,353 of NW_022882948.1, forward strand.
TCATAATAAAAAATATGTATAATTTAGAAAGGAGATCAGAACCTTGATGCCCTGCATAAAATCCTGCACCTGGTGTATTCTGCCAAGTTGCCATCTTTTGGTTTTTGTTTTAACTGAAAAAGAATCTATTATTATCATGAGACATTGTTGTAATAACAGAACATCAATGGAATACCAGCGCACGAATGTACCAACAACCTTAAAATAGAGTTAGTCACAAAATTATTAAGAACAGTTGCTTTTCAACATGTTCCAAAATATTTTATTAATTTCTCAAAGCATTTAATATACAAAGTACTACTATGTTAGAAGTATTTGTACTAAATTACACAAAAACAAAACATTAATCAACTAAAGTTATATTATAAGATTGCAGTTCCAAATATATATGTTTATTCTTAAAAAACACAATAGTAATAAGCAATTAATAAATAAAAGTAAAAGTCTCAAATTAATAATTACCTACACATCTCCAAATAACAAAGAAGATTTAAATAATTCTAATATAACATAATGTGTTATGTTGACAAAATTTATAAAAATTGCCAAAGAATTTTTTTATATCTTAAATGCAATTATTCCATATAAAACTGATTCATCACAGTATGTATGAGGAAAATACCAAATATCAGTATATCAGATATGGTATATATCAGTATAGCTGAAATAAGTTTAAACATTACAAGATATAAATTGCTCACATTTATAAGTATTCTTTATGACACACTGTTTAGCTTTATGAATGTTTATTAACAAGGTAACCCTAACAAGATCGTTTTGCATCTAAAGATTCACATTCATCTACATATAACATGTATTTAGATACTATAAATATGAGCATAATTAACCTTTATTAATTTTCCCAATGCATTAAGATCAGCTGCAAATAAAATTCACCAACATCAGTTAATAGTTATTATTGTTATATGTATATATAATGTTTACGTTATATGTATATATAATAATGTTATATGTATAATGTCACAATCCAATGTGCTGTTAAAAAATATATTTTCGTTAATAACGTAAGTACATACATACATATACAACGTGTCTTTCAAGAAACGTCAAGGATAAGGAAAGAGAACGAAACGTTGGTAACGTTACACATGATAAGCTATCTTACAGATCTTATTGCAAATGAATAACGTAAATTTTTAATATTCTTTAAATTTTGATGTAAAGTGTATTGTTACAAACGATATATTCGGAAATATCAAAATCAAATGATTTTGTTCCGGTAGTGAAACAAATAAACATAATATTACGAAACACAGCAGCGACATATCGATACTTAAACGTTTTCCTATATTAGCACCTGGTACAATGAAACGTTGAAGTTTGCCAGAATTTGTTCATTTTAAAAAGATATTTTTACAACAGTCACAAAAATTCAAGAAGAATATGTATTATAATATTAACCTGAGAAGCAAATTGCTGATATTACACGTCAATCTGATGCGTCATGCGCACTTTCTGGGAATAGTGACAATCGATAACAACATTCGTGCGCCGAATACGAGCCGAATTTATTTACCTTTTTCAGAAAACGTTTAATCCTTAAACGAGGAAACGATTGACACCGCTTAAAATGATGATTGGTTTAACCAGATTATTCCGTCGACTTTGATCGTCTGTGCACTTTAGTTTCTACCAACACTACCATGTAACGCGTTCCACTTGTCAACCATTGGCTGATCTCACACAAGTATAGCATGCAACTAATTTAATCATACGAGCAACTGATATGAAGTAAGTTGAATATAGAGGGGGAACATTCTAGTAGACTAAGCGCTTGCGTGACACGTTTATCGCTGTATTGTTTACTGTTATATGAGATATGTGTTACATTTCCAAAAAGAATATTGCGTAATGTGAATCTCACGAATGTGTCATGATCTATTGTAACATAATCCTTTCATGTCATTAAACGAACAATGATCTATCTATTTCTTTATAAAGAAGATTAAATTCCATTGTGTAATGATGTGATATTATTTTCTATGCACATGAAAGTTGGAGAAAAACTTTAATATTATCTGTTGCATAGAAATCACAGAATATACTAAATGCTTTTCAATATAAGCCAGTCTTCATAACGAATAAAGAAAGTAATAAAGATCTAGAATATTTTAGTAATTAATTTTTGTAATGTAATAATACTATGAAAAAGAAATATATATCTTTTTTTTTTTCACTTATTTTATGTCTATGTTTTTATCGAAAAGTTTAAATGCTCTGAGAAATAGATGTCGCAAAAATTTTCAAAAACAGATTTCCTCTCTGCTGATAGTATCAACTCATAATAGGTACCAACATAACAAAAAGGTCGCTCTAGAGTCCACGTGTGTGACAATTGTGGTTATGTTTTCTAACGTGTAGTATAGTTTGTATAATTAGAGTTTAATAATACTACTATAAATAGTAGTAAATAATCAAATAAATCATGTCAACTTGTAAAATACATAATATTAGGTTTTACAACCTTGAACCCCGATCTGTTACTTGTTTATCTTATGAATGTAAGACGAAAAAGCTAGCACTTGCGAGGTTAGTTTCCCAAATTACTCTTATTCAGACATCATAGGTGATTGTAACAATATTTACGATAACATTTTTACAGGAATGATAATTCGATTGAAGTTTGGAATGTTGGGAATGCACCTTTTGTGGAATGTACGATACCTGGTCATCCAGAAAATTCCATAGAAAATATTCTGTGGATAGGTCCAAGATTGTTTTCAACCGGTCTTCATGGCATGATAACAGAATATGATTTAACAACATTATCTATCAAAAGCGAAGTTGCAGTGACTGGAGGTGCAGCCTGGTGCATGGATGTTAATCATAAAAAAACATGTTTAGCTGTTGGTACAGAGAGTGGATATATCAATACATTTTCTGTTACTCCCCATTCATTGATATACGAAAGGATATTTGATAAACAGAAAGGAAGAATCCTTTGTATTAAATGGGATAACACTGGAGAAATGATCTATACAGGGTCTGTTGACACAATTAGAGTTTGGAATGCTGTATCTGGTCATGCGATTCATAAAATGACGACTTCTAGAAAGGAAGCAAAGAAAGAAACTATTATCTGGTGTTTAGCAGTTACAGATGACAACATCATAATTTCTGGAGACTCACGTGGGTATTTATCATTTTGGGATCCTCACATGGGTACCCTAATAGAATCCCATGAAAGTCATACAGCTGATGTATTAGCTGTTACTTTATCTCATGACATGAATATTGTATATTGTGCTGGTGTCGACCCTGTAGTGAGAAGCTTTTGTAAAATAACTATGAAATCAAGTGGTAGGCCACAATGGGTGAAAGGAATCGAAAGAAGGTTACACACTCATGATGTAAGAGCCTTAGTAGATGCTGATGGAAAATTATATTCAGCTGGTGTAGATGGATATCTAGCCCAGTCCAGTTATCCACCAAAAATTCTGGTTAAATATCCGCCATTACTACAGCTTCCATGTGCTACAGTTTGTAGAAAATCTAGATGTATTCTTTTACAATATACAAACTTTCTTGAGCTATGGAGGCTTGGATCACCTACTAAAGTATCTTCAGAATCAATACGTCCTGGAATGGTCCACCAGTTAGAAGAGGAGCCTATAAAATTGCTGCAATTAAAAACAAAAAGAGACGAACACATCCTTTCTTGTGCTATCAACAAGGATGCTAAAACAATTGTTTATTCAACCGATGATCATGTTAGAGTTTTCAACTTTGACGTGATCGAGGGAGATGCACAATTATCAAGAAATGATACGGACATTTCTGCAACCAGAATACAAAAAATGTTATTTAGTCCAAATGGAAAATTATTTGTAACAATAAATAACGACGAAAAAAATAGCACTATAACATTATATAAAGTGGAAAAGAAGCATCTGAGGCATCTTGGCTTTTTTTACACAAATAAGGAATCTATTATAAGTGTTGGACTAGTGTGTTTTTCTCCTGACAGTAAATTTTTTGTTTGTGCTGATCGTCAGGGTAGGATTGCTGTATATAATGTTAGTGACACAACAAATAACGACGGACCTGTCGCATGGTTGTTACCCAAATACAGTTGCCCACCAACAGCCATGGCGATCCAGAAAGGCACGTTAAATTTAGTTATAGTATATTCCGATCATAAGGTAAGAAAAAAACGCGGGATATAATAAAGATTTTCCTTTAGCTCGAGATATTAAAACTTTTAATATCTCTCGTTTAAAACGGTCTAATATCGTAAAATGATAAGTTACTAAGAATTGGATCAGCTATAAAAACGTATAATCTTTCTATCACCTGCATCTTCTGCCTTCCATGAAACTTGCAGTAAATTATTACTGTAATTTCCAGTACCACACGTAAAATTAAAAGCTATAAAACTGCACATTTTATGAACAATTATTTTCCATAATTAATCGTTGATTGTTTAATTTCAGATTATCGAATATAACATATTACAAAGACAATACACCAAATTCTCGAACAATTTACAAAGTCGACTTCCCAAGCAATGGTTAGCCCGGCCATTCCCTATAACGAATATTATTTTTGATCCACGTAACGAGAATATCATAATAATGCACGATGACTCGACAGTTTACGTAATTGATAAATTGAACGAGTCCTGGGAAAAAGAAACGAAAATTTTAAAGCGCGAGAATGGCGACACCACCGAGGACAATAATTCTGTGATAAATTCTCAGCAAGTTTTTCAAGTTCTTAAAAAATACAAGGTAATTTTATTTATAACATTATATAATTGAAATATACGAAAATCAATATACAACATCGCTGTTTGTAGCACCTTGTATACTTGGATTGGTTGACCGACGAAGAATTAGTAGCAGTCGAAGTAAACCCCATATCCTTGACGGAAAAGTTACCGCCGACTCTCAAACAAAAATGGTTTGGAATGTAAATATATGAAGAATGAAATAAATGAAATCCATTTTCTTACTGGAATCGAATGTTGTCTGCAAAGCCGTCATCACATTTTTATAAGAGCATCAAAATGAAGAATTACATATCTATTTCTATGTCAACTACTACATTGTTCATATGAGACTACAACGATTTATTTTTTAATACATTTTCTTATAGTATACAGTCTCTGGTGTATAAAATATATATTCCATAATTTACTCGAATTCTCCACTTAACCGAGAAAAATGAATCTTTGCTGTATGACGCGAAATTCACCAGGTTCAATGGGTGGTTCGATCGTTCGTTTCGGCGAGATATACCAGTGACCTGTAAACTCAAGATTATATTCTGGACGAGATGATCGTAAGCCTACCATACCGGATGCCGTTCTGGGAATGGACGGCGATGGTTTCAGAAGAATTGGTGAACGCTTAATCGCATCTTCCGGTGGTTTGTGTTGGAAAGTGTCCGCCGGAAATCCCTCCTTTCTGCATTCTTCGGCCAGCACCTACGGTCAGTGACACCGGGGAACATTAAAATTCGTGTGGTGCGCATCGCCGATATTGCACTACGCGTTTTCTTCCAGCTGGTTTGTGGTACCTTCTTAAAAAATTCACCCGACAGGTGTTCGTACTTTCTGGACCAGTTGCGCCGAGATAACTTATCTCGTAGCATAATTTCCTTACTGAAATTCACATACCACTCGATATTAATAAAATACGTCATATATCACCTGAGACTAAATGGAAGAATTAACTTGTTTTTCTACATGTCTTTACCAAATACTGTCGAAGTTCACCGGATTCCTTCCCTTACTCTTCTCAGTTCTACCGTCTACTTTATCTTGCGATTCCTCCGCCATTTCCGAGGAAACAGGAAATTTATATATAATACACGATACGACAGAGAATCGTAGTTCTCACGTGGAACAGATAAACAATATGTTATTGAAATCACTTATACCCAAGTGGAATCTTGGTGTAGTTTGTTCGATACGGTATCCGTTGCCATAGTCTCTATCTAATTCCATCTCCATTTCCAATATACAATTTGATATATTTCATACAAAGTTTGACATATTTTCCAGAAAATCATCTTACCAAAAACAATCGCTAACTTAGTACAATAAGTAAGTAAGTAAGCGTGCGAAGATCGTGAAAGCAGAGTATTTTCGAGCATCAAGGCTCGATCACCGAATTATTGATTTTCAGTAACAGCTATATAAAAGGTAGGAAACGAGGTACCGCGGGAAATCTCGTTGAGCCAAGGTAAACCGAGTCTAAGGACCGGCTACGAGGCCATAAACCAAGAAGTGTTTAATCTTCGTTGCGCCAGTTGTAACCTGTAGCCGTACGAAGGAAGGCGTAGACGTAGCGGCTTAAGCCTCCAGGAAATAATCAAAGCGGCGATACAGTGGCGAATAGGTAGACAGAGTTCTGTGTGTCGCAATGTCGAGGTAACGCGATGTACACCTCTGGTGTACGTGAATTTAGGTGCGTCTAACACGTTCGTCTTGGTTCGAGGTAACGGTTTGAAAAGCTTTGTAGTTGTGAGGACTCGAGCAACAGCAACAGGGGGAGAGGGTTAGGGTGTAGGAAGGGGGTTGGAAACGGCTGCAGAGTGCAATGCGCCAAGATTACGACTAATCTGCGCCCGAGACTGGTCGGAAGCGTAGTTTCTGTAACTTACATCGCTTAAAGCGTCAGCTCGTTCAACCCTCAAACTCCTCGTCGCCATTCCCGCCCGCGCACAGTTTCCCTCTCCCATAATATCGTCCCCCCTTTATACCTGTTTTCTCTCTATCCCTTCCTCTCTTTCTCCGTCTATAACCACTCTTGCATTAGCGAGGACTGATTCCCTTGGGAAAATTGCGTTCTCGAAACTGGAAAGTTTAACGTGCCACGGACTTGCCAGGGACTTTACTATCCACGGGTCTACCAGGAAAACTTTATTCTTTCCGTTACCTGCAGCCTCGAGAAACGAACAACGCCTCTCCTCTTCTCTTTTCCTCTTCCCGACACGGTAAGGCGATTCCATAGGATTTATTATTTACGCGTCGACGTTGCAACTCTTCTTCGAAAACCGGGATAGTTGGTTCGTGCATTACAGAGAGGGTGTGAGTGAGTGAAAGAGAGAGAGAGTGTGTCTGTGTGAGAGAAAGAGAGAAAGAGAGAGAGAGAGAGAGAGACGGATAAAGGCAACCGAGCGAGGCTTATATGCGGCCGAACGATGAGATTCAATTGACTGGAGCCTCCTGGTACTAACAGCTGGCATTAATCACCGAGAGATCGTCGATATAATGCACGCGTGTTCCGTGGATAACGTGCACTGGCTGGGGTGGCTCGTACTTTCGGACACGCGAGGGTTTCCCGTTCGTTATCGCGATACCAATATTCGCACTCTCTTCACGCACGTCTCGTGTGTACACCGTGTATACCAATTGACGGCTGCTTCCCTTTTCACGTGGCCGTGATCCCCTCGATCACTCGTACGCCGGTGATGTCTGAAGTGGCGGCATCGCGCACGCGAGCTCCATCGGCAGTCCGAGAGAGGAATTTCAGGAGCAATTCGCGCGTCCATCGCTCGAAGTCCTTATAACACGTTACTCTTATCGTTCTTGCACTTCTCCTATCAATCGAACATTTCTCCAGATGTCTTTTTCTTTTAGATTGCACGATTTAGAACTTGTAATTTACATGGCTATCAATTTTCGACTGTCGTTGATGCTTATACATATAAACAGTGCAAGTACATATATGTACACGAGATTGTGCGAAGAATTGGTAACGAGAATCAGGGAAGATTTAACTAGAATCATCAGACTATCGTTCTTAACTTCGCAAGTATTTTCTCGAACAATGTTTCGCTCCTTTTAATAACGAACTCCTTCGAACAGATCTTACGGGCTTCTAGACTATTTATTTAATTTCTCTTTCGAATAAGTTCGTAATAAAAGATTACAATAAATATTAACGAGTACAAAGAAGTCTATTTTATGAACCAATGTTGGATGTCTCGTGTTAGTCCTCTTCAAGGTAGTATTTATTCGAACGTTTCATTATTTGATAGAAATTTATATTAAAAATACTACGAATTTCTTCAACAGCCCGATACGATCCCGATATGATCGAGTGCTTTACCATCTGTTCGGAGAGCGATTATCGGTACGATCCGATGGGATCGATGTATCCAGGTGCACGCTAGGAGAGTGCAAAGGTCAAGCGAGAGAAAATGTAAAGAAAAGAGAAGAAAGAGAGACAGGTAAAGAGACACGACCGAAGAGAGAAATTTGCGGGATCGTAGATGTAGAGACACGGCGGGGCGCGCTGTAAATTACAAGCGGAGCGCCAAACCGCTATGGTCTTCTCTCGGTGGCGCAGGGGTGTCTAGACGTATAGATAATACCGAGTTTGTGCGGGGGCAGACGCAACCTAGACGGTCCCTGGTTCATCCAGCCACCCGAACCAGCCAACCAACCAGCCAGCCAGCCAGCCAACCAGGCTAGGCTAGACACATCGACCATGCTCCGTTTCCCTCGTTTGCCTCTTACTCTCTCTTCCTCTTCCTATTCTCTGTATACTCGCTCTCTGTCCCATTCTGGTAGCCAGCACCGTCGTTTTCACCTATATACTGTCACGGTCTTCGTCGCACCCGGCCATCTGTGAGCATACCTATATGCCAGCAACCGGATTTCCCATCGTTCTCGTCGCACCGGCTCACGAACGCGAGCTTCCTCTCGCATTCGCCGCGAAAGGCAAGAGATGCAAATACTCAATAGCATCGCCCTGCTGGATCCGAGATCCCATTGGCAGCGATCGTGACGTGGATGACGCACCGAGTCTGTTTCTACGTCTTCGTCTCACCTTCGAGACTTCCTCGCACACCCAGCCGAGGTGTTACCTCGCGACCTCGGAATTGTTTCCGCTCGCGAACGTTCCTCGCGATGTTCCGTCGTACTTGGCTGAAAATTTACCTTGCTTTCGGCTGACAGCCTTCCATTTGCTATTTGATGTGTTGCGGGAATTCTAATGGCTGATGTAGAGGTAGCTGAAGAAATTGCGATTCCAATGGCGGGGGAGATTTAGAGTCTTTGGTTACGACGCTGTCGGTGATTTGTGGCTGACGGAGATAAAGATTTGGTTTTCTGCGCTGGGAAAGTGAAACGATAGATATAAATTACGATAACGGTGCTGCTGGTTACGCAATCTTATTCTCCCTTTGATACTTTGTTTTGACAATCGTCGATAGTCACTTCGCAAACTATATAGCCGGCAAATATTTCTTGATAAAAGAAGCATACAATTAATAGCGTGGACGATTTACTAAAACTATTTCTTCAAACATTTCGGAATATCATTTTTAGAATTGTTTCCCTGATACAATAGAAAACTGTGATATATCGAAACTGTTATTTGAAATGACAGTCTATGTACGATCTATAATACAGTATAATTCAATACTTTCTGTTTTTCTATGAGCAACGACGGACACTAGAAACGTCCGCTTCGATCAGCACTGGTTTTCACGGGGAATTAAGGATACACTCGATCCCCCGCGGTGTCCGTTTCAGGATCTTCCTATATCGTTTCGCAGTAGACCAGGCCTCGATGCCGGTCCGCCCGCCGTTTTAATCGGCCGACTGCAATGTATAAATCCCCGTTAAATAATACGGTAGTTAACAGTGCCATTAAGCCGTTCGAGATACCGCAAAACCGGTAGGGTGCTCTTCGCTGTACGCGCCAAGTCCGTATTTATCGGCAGCCGACGCGCCACCACCGAGAAATATTGTTCTGCGTTCGTTTCCACCGGTGCGGCGTGGAATTCGACGGCCGACAAATATGGTGAAGGGAGGGCAAGATAAAAAAAGGAAAAAATAGAAAGCAAAAAAAAAAAAAAGGAACCGAAATCAGAGAGAAGGAGAGGAAGGACAGAGAACGGAACGACTTAACGTACATTGGCTCGTTGTACTTTTTCGAATGAACATGCTCGACGAAATTCTTTTATATATTTTTGAAACCTGTTCATTGACTGCAGTTAGTAGCACTTTTTCCTACGTACTAAAAAGTATTTCATTTTTGTGGAATTATTTTCTATCGGTAACCAATCCTGACTTAGTTCTTAACGTGTCAAATTTTGGAGGATGATTCCTCTTACACTCGAGTTATCGCAGCTAGAAAAGGAATATGTATATACTTTTTGGCTGTTCCTCAAGCGTACCTTAAGAGTTTCATCCAAATCGAAGCCAGGCTGATTATAAAGAAAGAAAACGTTTGACGTTTGTCGTCTGTATTGGCTTGGTATGTATTGCCAACCCAATATAATTGGCGAGATTTTCATTATAACGATGCAGCTGTAAGTCGAAGCTTTCCCTTTGAATCCAATCGAAGTTAAATAATTCTCCAATGGTTTATCGGATTTTCTTTCGTGTTTCTATAAGCGTGCTAATATTTGCGCATGAGAATATACGTACATTTCTCGATTTGCTTGAATCTTTGCCGACATAATTACGATAATCGAGTTTACGATAATAACGCGTATAATATACAAGGTGGTTGGTAACTAGTGGTACAAGCGGAAAGGGGGTGATTCTATGCGAAAAAAGAAGTCGGAAATATAGAAAAAATTTTTTTTTTAATTTCTTCCATCGAGACAACGATCCGTTATAACGAGACGCGATAAAGTGCACGCGTACCGAGCGAAAATTTAAAGTCGATTTTCTCGAAAACAGAGCCTCGAACGAAAAATTTTTATTCCATATTTTCGATTTATTTTTTCGCGTAGAATCACCCCCTTTCCGCTTGTACCACCTTGTTACCAACCACCCTGTATTTATAGGCGGTTTCTGCAAGTGTTGAAATATTTTCGCGAGTTACCGCATAGTAACGAGTGCAAAAACGGGCAAACGTGCAAATTCTCGCCTATCCTCTTCGTTCAAGGCCATACACGTAATTAATTGTTTCAGGTATGATGAGAGGGATCGTTTTTACGCGGCACGAATCGTAATTAGCGGCTTCGTATAAATATGAAATTTCATCGCGATTATTTAAAGTCACGTTGTCGAGCGCGAAAACGGTAGCTCGCGGAAGCGTACAGTATATACGCCAGTGCAGCTGACACTTGGAGGGTTCGTTTTAATGATCTCGATCCGTTGATTCCGAATGGACTCGGGCGTTTCCTAACGACTAACGTCTAACGACTGGGCGAAGTGAATGGCGCGATGATGTCTTTGCTTTATTTTCGCGAGGGGAAACGATGTCGGGAAAGAACCAACCTGGGGGAATTGTCTCAGGTAAATTGAGTTCGCTTTAATTCGAAATGGAACAAGTATTCGAAGGTAGAGTGGTTAAATAAAATGAATAGGTTTGATCACGGAAGTATCTGGCCACGACACAGTATCTGCCCAAGTATCTGATACAAATGATACGATTGAAAAACTTTGTCCGTGAAATATGTTAAAAAATTCGTAGTTATATTAAAGTAGCCCTTTAAACGATGGATTATACGACGTGACGAAAGCCTTTTTAAAAGTTGAAATTAACGAAACGTATAAATAAAATGTAATATCGTTATTTAATACTCGGAATAAGTATCTAATTAGTCACAATCGATCGATATGGTATATAAAAATATTGATATCAAATATTGTATGAGAAATCGTATTAAAAGTTATAAGATAACAAAGAAATAGAATGTAATGTTAAAAGAAACGATCACACCAAAACTTATCTTTATAGATACATCATCTATACAAAAGTATAACAAATGTCAAATTATCACAATCAATCAGAAATTCTTAATAAATACGATATTCTACTATTTCTTGCGAAACACGTTTATGATTATGGTACTGAAACGTCCACGAATATAAGAAACATCGATGAAGCGAAGGGAAAACTAACGACAGACACATCGATCCATCTTGTACTCGCATATCTCGGAGGAACGATATTGCGGTGACCCCGTTGCTTGACAAACGATCGCTTTTATTCCGTCGGACAATTACACGTAGCGAAGAAACGCTAACGAGCAATAGATATAGATAACAAGCAGCATTCGCCATAGTTTACGAATCCTCTCGCGCATCGTTCGTGAATCGTTCGATAAAAGAGTTCGCTTATTTTTCGGGGAACAACGATCGAACCAACTGAAAATGCTTGCAACACAAGGGGTGACCGTTGTTGTGGCCATTATCAGTGGCGGAAACATGGAAGAAAAGCATGTGACAGAAATATCGTCTGCATCCATTTCGATCCATTGCATCCGTAGGTGTACAACAGGATCGGAATGATCACGTTGACAACATATTTCAAGGCCATTGAAATCGGCGGTGGCTCTGTTGTTCTACATGTTTATCCGATCTTTTTTATAGTCGTATTAACCACTATACGTATTACAACTAAAAGGACGTTTGATAATACTGGAAAAATCATATTAAAACCTTCTATTTAAAATTGAAATACGAATATGCATCGAATCATGTTAATAAAGTAACAACTTTATTTTATGCGTCATCTTACCTTGTAATAGAAATATTTCTATAATTTCTATGTTTTTTTTTTGCTTTAAATTTCAAGAGAAAAAAGTGTAAGAAGTGTGTTCCTTTTAAAGTTCGTATTATTCGAAAGGTATATGCGAAGTTTCGTTAAATTCAGCTGCTCCATTCGAGAACTTCCTTTGGTTTCGACCATCGACGAGGGTCAATCGTGAAGAGCGTGTTACGGATGGCAAACCGGAGCGTGAAAATTGCTAGACGTAACAGAAAATTTGATCGTCCGTTTGCTCGATTTTCTTGCGTAAAAGGGACGAATTAATTCTCCGGCACCCCTATCGCGAACTCAGCCATCCCTATCGGCAACCCTTTGATTTTAAGCAATCTCCAAGGGTAACTCGCTACATTCTCATTACAATTTTATTTCCTCCGCGCTGTCTTCGTTCGATCACTCTTTCCGAGGGAATTAACTCGTTTTATAGGATGGGGTTTTTTTTTTGGTCTGGGGACGTTCCCAATTACAATCCCCTAATGGCGATAGTAATAGTACAAATCGTTCAATTTTGCCGACGATATTTTCTACGTATACTTTTAATATACTTTCATCTATATTTTTCAATAATTTTCTATTTACTAATAATTATCAAATAACGCAGTCACATAAAGCCGCATTCGAATTAATCGGGTTACCTGTATTCAAGCAATTTCAGTCATTTTATCCGTGTCAACCGTGTTATTTACTTAACTTGAAGCGTCTTTTGAAGTTTCGAGCGAAGTTGAGCTTTCAGGTGTGCCCCAAAGGTGTAGACTGCAACGCCTACGACATACTTGGATTCGATTAATTACTACAGAGTACAAAATACAAATGCTATAATATCGTGAACACAATGGTGCGCAAATACATTTTCTGAACACCGTATAATATGATCCAATAGTATGAACGACGTATGATTGAACATATCCACTCCTCCGAGTCACCAATCTCGTATCGATAATATCGTAAAACGTCAAGAATCTTCGCCCTCCGGATGACGAAAATAGCATTCAATTAAACAATTATACCATTGCGCGAAGCGCAAATAAACGCATACATCACCATTGCCATGTACAGTCGTAAAATCAATCGGCAATAAAATTCTGTCATTTCCGGTCTAGCCTTATGACAGTGTCGAGCGAACGAGTTTCGTACACGACCAGATCCGTTCTGTAACAAGATCACCGTTACGAAATAATTGCATCCTGTGCGGCCGTCGCGACGAAGCCGCGCGGCAACCCCTTCTTCCGTGGCTCTTTCCGACCCACCCCTTCTTTTTATTCGCTTGTGCGGCCTTTTATTCGCGCGAGCTGTCCGAAAAAAGGGCGAGATCAGGGTGATTCCGGAAGCAAGGGCAACAAAAGTGGCTGACGAGTGCGCGGCCAAGTCGTAACGCCGTCACCCCATCTCGATCATCTGCCGCCGCCACCACTACCATCATCGTCGCCTGTATGACGCAGCATCCCTGCGGTTTCGAGTTACCCATCGCCGACAGCAGGCCGTCTAGCACCCGTCTAGCTTCCACCGAGTTTTTGTTTTGTCTGGCGAACTGGAATGTTTGATGCATCGTCTCCGATCAATTATATCATTATACGCGCGCCGAGCTCTGTGGTATGCGGTTTCATTGGCGCGAGTGCACCTCGTAGCTCGTGTATCTCACAAAATATTCGCCGACCTTGTCTCAGGTTAATTGAAACGTTTGTTCGTTGGCCAAATTCCGACGTGAAGATATTGCTCTGTCCTGCGTGCATATGTACGAAAAACATAAAATCGTATATATTTCAGATTCTCGGCAAATGTATAACATTTTAATTTACGAAATTATGGAGCCATAATTGTGGCTATTAAACGACTGAATAACGAATATCTAACGAAAACGTAGAATTGAGAAGTTCAAGTAAACGATAAAATAAAATCTTTGCCTTTATACGTGTGTGTGTGTAGAAATGTTGTAATAACTTTCTGATTCAAGTTGTATCGCTGTCACTAAATAGTCGCTAGTTAGCTAAATCAAGAAAAATTTATGCGAAACTGTCTTTATACAACTCTCGGATGAATTTTAAATAAATTGGATAGAGACACCAATAAAGATAAATATATTGAACTAATAACGTAAACAGAAATATAAAGAAATGGAAAAGAATAAAAATGAGAATATACCTAATACGGAAAATTATATGCAAAATTATAAAATTAAAATTCGTATCATCTCTGATACTCGCACCATCGAACATTCAACCTCAGTCTCAGAAACCAGTCGTCCTGACGGTCCCAAATACTTTCTCTAGTCCTTTCTTACCACCCAAATCGCTTCTGCTTCGCACCTGTGGTAGTTACAAGGTTGATTCACAAGCGGTCTGCACTTGCCAATCACGGTTGCAGGGTATTTAATCTCGTCGGCGATCGTGCCGGGGATGTTAATTACCATGGAACGCGGAGTCATCGAGAAGGCCGTGGCACTTATTCACCTGTCCCACGTGCACACAGGTCCCGTGCTCGTTCATACCCGTTAAGTCCATTAAAAAGCGTTAGCTAAGGTCCTGTTTCTCCCCTGAAAGGTTATTGTGCCGGTGGTAACACGAGGTCTGCATTAACGCAGACATTTGGAAGGACACCTGTGCGAAGCCTAGTGCACAGTAGACTTTTGGTTAACCGGTCTCCGCTTTAACCGACATATTTTTATTCACATGGAAATGATTGACCGGGAAAAAAAATCAATCACATGTTCCACAATGTATGTATATGTATTATATATATAATATTAATAGATTTTCTCGATAATGAAGCCTTAAACGAACCCTGTTGATTGTTTACTCATAACTAGCCGGTAATTAGTCGTGTTTAAGTATACTTGATAAATTTTCAAACTTGATTTTTTTTCCAATCCCAAGCCGAAGATGAAAAGATTCTATTCCATATTATTTTCTTATTTTTCTTTTTCTTGTACATGTTTTCTTGTACATGTTTTTCTTGTACATGTTATTTTTCTTTTTCTTGTAACTTTTACATGTTACTCGGCAAGATTTTGTATACGCCACCGATAAGTGGAAGGACATTTACGGAAAACGAGATAAACTGGAAATGTCACTATCTTATTAAAGCTATGCTATGGTAGACTAAAAAATATTTGTATGTATATAGTATATACGGAACCGTTTCCATCAGAAGCTAAGCTAAGATCAATTTCGCTACGTTAAGAAGAGAACGTGTTTGTGAGCGCAAGGGCAGGCAACAAACGTGTTTCTCTTGCTCTAGTCTCGTCGTCGTTTCTTGGTGCATCGTCGAATGCCTGCACATTATCGCACACGCGTTCCCGTTCGAGCGTGAAACGTCGATGACGAAGCGTCTTCGCCGCGCGTGCAGGTGCGTGCACATGCAGATGACGTTGACCACTGTGCACATGCGAGCGTTAATTGAAACAACAGTTAGACCCAGGCGATGAATCATTCAATTAAGCGGATTCCGAAGGAGTAGCACGACGCCGCGCCGCGTCGTCTGGCGTCATTTCGATCTAATTACACGTCCGGACTAAGTGGCTTCGCTGGATTCGCTGAATGTCTAGCGACGAGCGTCTTTTTAAGCACCGCCGGGGTTACAAGTATCTGTCTGCCGCTATCCCTTTCCTCTCCCCTGTCTAGGAAACCAGCGAGAAGCAGAATGTAGCCCGTAGACGTGTAATTATTAATCCTCTTGTTGATTTTAGCTGTTTGCACGGCTATTTCGTTGCAAACCGATCTGTCGTTCGCCTGGTTTTTGCGTGAACGTCGCGCGGTTACGTGTGAAAATTGGATAAGTAAATGGAGATGGTGGTTGAAGCGTGTGGAACGTTTTGCTAAAATCGTAGGAGAAAACGACGATTATGACGTATTTCCAATCGCCACTATTTCGCATATTTTTATAAAATTCTACGAAATTACGATATTATCCTTCTCGTGAATTTGATAAAATATTTCGTACGATTTAATTATTGTCTTAAATAGATGTGCACCGTGTTGAATCGAGCGTGGTAGCTTTATATCGCAGATCTCAATAATTTATATTTATCGCATGAATGATCTAATAATTTATGTTGCGGTTCGAACAGTGTAATATGAACGATGGTCAATTCAAATACATTAAAGATCGTCACAGAGGGCAGCTGATCTTTCATCAAAAGATGAACGCAGATTCGGCTGATTTGTTGATCAGAGATGAGCAGTAGCGTTCAGCTTGGCTTCTTAGCAAGTTTATATAAAACTCGATAGCGGTCGTGTTTCCTGTTTCATCGGAGAAGGGCTTGTTTCCTGTAGTTTGATCGTTCCCATCGTGGCTTCCTCTAACCCCATTTAGAATCGTTGTCTGAAACGAGCCCTCTGCCACGATAATTTGATTGCTACACCATCCAAGTCAGACCCTAGCGAAAATTCGCAATCGCAGCTGTGCAAGCGCTGCCGTTCAATTCGGCTTCTCGTACTACAAAAAAAAAAAAAAAAAGAAAAAAAGAAAGAAAAGAACATCAGCATACAATAAAATTTCTAATTTTCAGAAATTCAATATTCAAATTAAAATCAAAGTATTTCATAATTTCCAAGATTATTTACTAGACAGTAATTATTCGCTGATCAGTGAAATCAAAATTTTACAAACAATATCTACCAGTTCAATTGCGAAAGAAGGTCATAATGTGCGAGCAAAATCACGTAAATGGTTCGGACAGAAAGTTCTTATTATTCGTGGACACGAGCAAACGTCATAAAGGCATGTACGCGCTAATCATCATAATTTGCAAGGACGTCTAGCCGGTCTGTCGTTGAAGCGCGACGCCTCTCGTAATTCGAGTGACAACTGACGGCCGTCTACGCGTTAAACGCTCATGCCGGTGCCACGACCCAATCTCATCCGACCGAGGAGGAACTTTTTTTACGAGAACGCGAGAGGTCACGAGACGGCGGCTGTACTTTCATTCTCTCTTTTTCTTCTTCTTCCTCTTTCCTTCTTTCCGCAAATTACGTAGAAACGGTGGCTTTCTTCCAGACATTTTTCTCGGCAGCCCGACAGTACAGAATGAATCACCGTTTCCTTGCTCCTGCTCATGGAACAGGAATTCAACATCGCGCCTCATTTCTCTTATTTACAGATGCATTTGCGTAAATTTCCAGCCCTTTCCCTTCACCCTTTACGAGAACCCCTTGACAGCACGGTTTATTCGCGATCTGTTGGCTCCCCGGTAATTCTCGGGAATCCCTCATCTTGTCGCCCTGAGGTATTTCTCGTGAAAACGTCGACATCGCCGCGAGAATCGTCGTAAAAATGACGGAAAACGAAGCTGCCGTTATTTTTAGTTTTCTAGCCGGCGTGTTTACGGCGACACCGATGCGATGGAAAACGTTTCCCATGGCGAAAACGATTCGTTAACGAGATGGAGATTTACGTTATTCCGCGCTCATTCGCTTTTTTTTTTCGAAAATCACGATAAAAAGAACGTCGATAGGTAAAGTAAGTATTTTTCTATTATAGTGAATATTCAGAAATATTTAACAGCTAGAGCGTGGAACATCAAAGCTGCCCGATAGCCACAGTGTGCAATGTGAAAGACACACGTGTATTGTAGTAGAAAATTGTATTTTCTTTAACTTCATGATGCCGTTGAGAAGTGAAACATATTTAACGATAAAGAGACAGCTCCAACCTTTAAATCATACTCATTGAAAGAGCAAGAAAAGTATAAGTGGAAACTTAAGAAGTTCCTACCATATGCTAATTTTTTACATGGATATATTTGTAGTATAAATATGACGTAGCTCTTGCGTATTCGCCCAGATTGGTTCTTAGATTGGTGTGAAATTTTATCAATACGATGGTGGTAGTCGTGCCTCGCTAACGAGACTCGAAAATATTTTACATCGCGTATATAACATATTCGTAAAAGAAAATGTTCAAATACGAACCTGTATGTTCTATACAATACATATCGCACTAATCAAACTAACTGAGAGATGAATCTGTTCCGATAATCGGTATTCAGATGATCGATATTCTACTCTACGCTTTGTCTAAAACTCTAGATCCAAAACATGATACTCGGTCGATAGTAATATCTATTCACTCTGAAACATCGTTGCAGAGTGGAAGTTTCATAACGGCGGTTATCTTAGTTCTTAGCCGCCTTCTTAGCCGCGGAGGGACGAGGGAAGGTTTCTCGCGGCGCGATATCTGCGACGAGAAAAAAAGAAAGAGGACACCGGTAAACAAAAAGAGGGACCCCGGGCAAAAGACGCAACTACCATGAATGAAATGCTGCTTACCACCTATTAATATCCATCACCTCCTACAACACGGTGTCGCCGGCCTCATAACGCCGCTCGACGACGCAGTGGGAACGTCTTCACGCGAGATTACTCGTCGTTGCGGCGCGGCGTCGCGTCATCGTTTTTTTCTAGAGTAGCAGCGGGGTTTTACGCAACCGCGAGAAACAATCTCGCCCACATCCCTCTGGTATCTTGTCGCTCTGCTTTTCCTTTTTTCTTTCCTCTCTATCCTTTTTCTCTTATCTTCTTCTTTCTTTCGTTCTTTACCAGAGGTGGTATCGTCTGCACGAGGTGAGAAAGAGGCGCGAATCAGCGCAGTGCGACGACAAGGACGAGAAGGCGACGTCACAGCGTGTTTTATTTACCGAGCGGAGAAGTCTAGACTTTGCATTATGCCACCGTTGCACGACACTTGACGACACCCCCGCATGTCTTCGAACACTTGTGTACAAACGTTACGTCGGCACACGAGGATCAACCAACATCGTGCGGGTGTTTGCGACAAAACTGGCTCGTTGCATCGTCTAAGTCCAGAGCGGTGTATATATGTGCTAATGGAGAAATACCAGGCGATGATAGTCGTTGGGTAAACGCGACATCCAGGTCAGATCGTCTGATCCACACAGGTATTGGTACGATCGTAGTTTATCGCTGCTCGAGTCGCGATTGAGATATCAGACTTTGTACGTAGATAGATGTAGGTACTTACCTATGTTTCCTATTATGATTAGGATTTCTTTTTAAGTATTAGATGTTGAGAAATTTCGTAATGTTTCGGAGATATTTAACATCGTTCTACGAACGAGCAATTTTTTATATTAACATTTTTTTTAATACTTTACGAATCCTATAATTTGATCGAAGACCACTGGCTGGAATCTAAATTATTAGATGCTATATATCAGCGATGCGTTATAAAACTTGTTACCTTTGTGACTGATTTTTAAAAATCATTTCCCCGTTTCTACCTGCTCTTAATCCTCTATCAATTTCTCTTTTATTTCCAACTAATCAATTGATAGTCAATATACTAATTATTCCTATCGATTATGTCGATAGATTTATAACTAACGAATCTTCTAAGGTAACTAGAGTACTAGGTTGATTATTTTTAAAGTCGCTAAGATCTATGAAACAAATAGCTTGCCAAATTCTCGACTTTTAGTCATTAACGCGGAGTCAAGATACCGACTACTGTTAATTGCGACATATATTTCAAAAAACTGTCACGATCGTCACTGCTGTGTAGTACGAATTCCAAGTAATTATCTTAATGGCAACAGTGGGAAACATGTGAGAAAATATTACAAGTTACAAGGTATATACCATGGAAACAATTCAGCGGAGAAGAGCCCAACGCGGCAGCCGTGAACATTTCTTAAAGCTTTTGGAATCTGAAAGCGGTTCGTTGGACTTTCTCGAGAATTTGTACGGCGAGAATAAAAGAATCGTAAGGTGCAACCCGAAACAGTTGGAACCGCGTAAAACACAAGCTAAACAGTTCTTGTTCCCGGCACGATAAAACGTAACTCACGCGACACCAGGAAGGTAGTAATTGTTCCTCGTATTTCTTCGGGCGGTCCAACTGCTTTGAAATTTTCATCGCGAATACGCGACTACGGAACGAACGAAGTAGCTGTCATAAGTCGAAATTATTTTTCCCGTGGAACGACCGGATATGACCGAGTTTAACAAGATGCCATACTAGAATTACTCGTGACCATTAGCGACCAACTCAAATACGTACGTCGCGAGTAGATTTGATTGTCGATCGACTTTACGCGTATTTGGTTATTTAAAAATTATTGCAAGTATGTAAATAAGTAACGTACAAATATATGAACAAATAGATATACACGATCCTTACTTCAGACAACAATATAATGGCAATAATGGCAACTTGTTAAAGAATAACTTGATCGTTTAAACGCGATGAGAATGAATAGTACAAGAACATCGCATACTAAACCATGCTTGCCAGGTTATAATCATTTCTACGGTGCAGAACAGTTTTAAGTGGCCGAAATGACTACCCTTCCGACCTGATGTAAAACCACTGACGCGTAATTACTAATTTTTATGACGGTTGATAACGTCTGTTCATCTACATCTCTGGAGAGTAC
This sequence comes from Bombus vosnesenskii, assembly GCF_011952255.1. Lineage (NCBI taxonomy): Eukaryota > Metazoa > Arthropoda > Insecta > Hymenoptera > Apidae > Bombus > Bombus vosnesenskii. The sequence goes on from NW_022882948.1 coordinate 1,245,227, forward strand.
TCGAGCATTTTAGCGGACATATTGTGTTCGTTAAAACGAACGAGGAATGTTTAATTAGCACGACTCTAGATAAAGCAATTATTTCTTGGTTTTATTTCTGGCAATTAACGAGATGTAGAAAGCTAGCAAATTAAAGTAGGTACTATGCGCTTTTGAAAAATAATTTTGACACTTTACCGGTGTTGCTGCGACGTTTATTATTCTGTCGTAGAGTCATCGTGAAATAGTAAAACCAGAATTATAGTAACTGTTACAGTTTTTCATACAATGATATTAAAAGTCAATATACTTTTGCAATTATTTTCATTGATTATGGAATGTTAAATAGATCACAATGAGTCGTACATTGGAGGGTGATTTTTACCTCTTAAGCTCGAGTTAACATAACTAAAAAGAATAGGCATCTAATATTTTCGGCTTCTCTTCGCTTAAACAAAATTTCATCGAAATTGGACTTGGCGATTTTTCTTTGTCACGCGTCGAACGATTAAAAACGCCTAAAAGAGGAAAGAATAGGTCGCGTTTAAATTCTCTCGACGACGTAACGCGACGTAACGTCGTGTATCTCGTACTTCGATAAGAAATTTTCAATTGCTCGGCAAGTCTCCACCGCACGAGGCGATAAGACACGTTTACAGCCTCTTTTCGCGAATCTGTTCGTTTCTCTTGATTAAAGGAATAATCCCCGGGGGGGTGTGGAAGTAGAGGACGCAACTCGTCCCATGTTCTTTAACATGGTCGCTCGAGGCCTCGCGGAACGAACCGAACAGGGAAAAGTTTTCGCGGAAACGAAACGGAGAACGAAGTCGAGAAGCGGGGAAAGGGACGCGAGCTGTGAACGGGAAAAAGAAAGGGAACGAACAGATAGCGAATAGCGAGCAGACGGGACGGGCATGGTTGTGCCGGACGGCATTTTAATAGGTTCGCAGGGTTCGAGCGAAAAAGTTGCAAAACAAAATAAATCGGCGTTGCGACAGGTCGGCCCGCTCTTTCTCCGCTATTTTTCTCTCTCGTTTTCTCTCTCCTTTTCTCTCTCGTTTTCTCCCTGTCTCCAGGCACGGTTACGGGGCGCAGGTCATGCATATTCACGTGTGGCATTCGTACGCATGGAATTAAGCGGCCGGGGAATTAAAGCGCTTTTCGGCGGGAGGTAGTCCAGGAGCCTTTTCTCCCCCTTCTACCCCTGAGCTCCAGGTGATTACGCGGGGATTTTTCGAGGGACGGCATTTCTATGGCGGCGCGGTAAGTACAGCTGCAAGAGGCTACGCCGCTAGCGCGACGATTCGACTCGTATTATTTCCCGAGACAAATTAGACTCTCGCGTCCTGGACAACGTCTCTCGTTTTTTCAACTTTCCTTTTGCTCGTGCCTTTTACCGCGACTTACGCGTTTTTTCACAAAACACTGCGACTAGTCATCGAATACGAAACACTTGGAACCTGTATACATGAACACATGAACATGACGACAATGTGGAATTACTTGAAACGTGAATCGAAGCGTAGAAGCGTTCGAATCTAGAAAATATCTCGGATATCTTGATAAATTTAGAGAACATCTGTGACGTTCGTCCAGACCATTTTGTGGTAGTCGATGATACTCGTGGCTTGTTTATGGAGACATCGTGGTGTTAAGACGATATGGTTGTTGATTCTGATACGTTTATAACGTGTGGATTGTCGAGTAGATTGTCGAGGAAGATTACTGCGATGTGAGTGGTAACCGTATGATAGAATACTGATATGCGTTCGACTGGAAAATGAACAGCTTCTGTAGATGCTCTGTTCGTATTATAATTAACTAAACTTGGGTCTGCCAGAATTCTGAAACTTTTCCTAAGACGATAGGTACCTTTGGATAGAACTTTTACAGAGGACTTGTTACTATAAAAGAAGAAGACGTATTTTGTCAATGTTAAAGGATTTCTCGAGTCGCCTCAAAAAATTCCAGCACTCCTGCGCCAGTTACAAGCGTAGAGTAGAGGCAGCGAGATCGGCATAAATATTCATGTCGTTCCTAGTAAAGGCAACAACAAATGCTCTGTCGCGTGCGAAAGCGATGCTGCTACGGCTAAAAAGTCCGCATCGTGCGCGCTCTACCTATCCCGGATATTTGTAAAACAGGACAAGTAAAAAGAAGAAACAAAAAGGAAAACCTAGCAAAAAGAAGAAATAAGAAGAGTCTGTATCAAAAGAGGTTGGGGACGAATTGACAAATTAATCTCGTAATTACGGGCGACACGTGATGACAATTGTTCGGACGAATTTCAGCGAAGAATTTTTACGCTGTTCTCGTTAGAAATCCCAACGACAGCGAGGCTTCTGTCGGCGCTAATTTGTTGCCTGTTGTACGGCAGCTCTTTCACACAGCGATACGTGTATCGCGTATAATGGATACTGATTGTATCGATACTAATGGATAGAGTATAGTAAGGAAAGGTTATTTGAACCATCTAAGCTTCAACGTGTTAAAATCCAATATCGAACTTTCCACGGAATAATCAAACTTGTTGTATGTGCCTATATTACGAGATTAAGATTAATGTTTAATGTAACGACGAAAGGAAATATCGTATACTCTAGGTCCAGCCAGGAAAGATATCAAAAACGGGAAAATGATTCGGATAACCCTGTGTTAGGGTTATTCGTAGGATTAGGTCCAATTGGAGTTGATAATGGAAATATTCGAAGAATTATGGAAATTAGTCAGTGCCCTGAATTTGCTGGTTGAATTTGTCTCTCTGGATATGATATTCTATCGTACGTATAAACAAACAGTCATAGGTAACAGAAAGAATCGGTAGGTTTCTATTTCTGTCATATGAACTCCAATTGTACAAACTACTTAACGCATAAGTTTATATAAACCGTGTTCTATCACATTATATCGTCTCGATATCGCGTACAGCATCATCGCGAAATACACGGTTTCGTGCGAACACCTGGATATTTTCGTGGAAAGAGCCACGACAAAGTAAGAAGAAGAAGAGAAGGTCGCAAAGAGGATGTCGAGAAATCGCCATGAGGAAGACGAAGCGTCTGAAATAAGGCTCGAAACCTTAAACCTCCGGGAATCTCCGGCATCGTGCAACTATCACGTCTGCCAACCAGCCCGTGCACCTTCCCCCGACTCACCCTTTTGCTATCCCTGTGTGCCACACAGTCGGCTACCCCTTTCTCCGCCGTCTCCGTCGCCGCCGTCGCCGCCGTCGCGTCGTTTTCATCTCTCTTTTCACCCTGCGCCCTCGTCTCACCGTATGAGAGATCCCCTCGCCCTTTCGTCGGTCCTGTCTCACCCTTCCATTCGACCGACCGCCCGTCTAGCCGCCCTTCCAACCCCTGCACCGTGGTGTGCGCCGAGCGCCACCCCCGATCGCGTCCCGACGAAACTCCTCGCCACTCCAGACGACAGCGGCTCTGGTAACGGAGACTCCTCGAAACGTCGAACGAGCGCCCGTTACGAGCGCTTTTCTCCTCGTGCGGATGCGATCGACGCCCGGCTCGCTGACGAAGTGTGCAAAGTCGAGCCGAAGGACCTCGTAGCTGGAGAGATCGATCGATGGTTCCGCGGCTCGTTCCAACGATCCTCAAGGGCGGACTGTTTGCCGGCACACGCGAGTTACCAAGAACGATGACTGACCTTTTTAAACTGATTCGAAACTATTTTCGAAATAGGCACACCTTTGACATTTTCCTCGTAACAGTCGGTTACAATCAGCAGTCGTGTTTGACGAGGGGAGGATCATGTCGAGTTACCGTTGCATTCTCTTGCGATATTTTGTGCAAAATTTCTTACGTACAGTCTGGAGACGCTGTATAATTATGTTTCGTATACCTGTTGTTTGCGTATTGAGATTTAAGATTGATTAATCTTGTCATTTAGTTTTATGATATTCTGAAGTATTACACCGCACGTTATAATCATTCGTAAGTCATAATTTCGATTACCAAGGGATTTACCATCGTCTATTACTTAGCAGCGATCTTCGATTAAATCAAGTTCAGGTTTCGATCGCGCGGTGTTTCATTTATATTTAAGTATATCGATATATATCGTCATCGAGATGTAGAATTAGAATGTCGCAGTACCGCAAACGTATAATTATTACCGTAATTTCGTTCTCAAGTAACGGATGAGATCAAACACCTTAGTAACGTTCGATTAAGCCGATTTCACGTTAAAATATCTTTTTTTATACATTGACATACAATGAAATCTGGAATTAAGATGTTGAAATATTTCAGACGCTACGAATCCATATAATTTTCAAATAGTACATAATGCTGTAATTGTAACAAGTCAATTCGGATTTAAATATTTTATCTTGCCATTTAACCGTAAGAATTAAAGGTTAACGTGTCAAATTAGTCATCCGCCAAGAAAGAAGATTCTCTTTCAACGGTCTACGAGTCTGTCTATTTTATTATTCAAGTCTGACACATAAAAGATACCCAGTTAATGAAAAGAATTTATGAGAGCAACATCTTTCAGGCGACCACGAACGACTACATCCAAAAATAAGAATGCATTCATTGTGATTTATAGTCTGCGTCGCGCGTCAATGTTGGATGATTATGGATGGTGTTAAACGGCAGCTCCTGACGGCAGCAGATGTGGTTCGAGCGGTCTACCCCGCAGTGCAAGAGGGAGAAAGAGGAGGGGACCGTCTAAACCTGCGACCATGACATTGAAACGTTACGTCGGGCATCCCCCTCACGACGGCCGACGGATGGACAGGCAGACGAACAGATCGAAATCTGCCTTCGCAGTCCTTCGTCCCTTCTCATGCGATTCTCCTTTTTCTTCGATGATTCAGCCCTGGATCCTCATAGACTTGCGTTAAATATTCATCGATAATAAAAGACTCATTGGCAATGTAATATTGTGAAAAACCAGATACGACGCGCGTCTTTTTTAACTGAAAACCAGTCGCAAGATAATTATTACATTCTGTATTGGAGATATCGTTAACGAAGAATGTCACATTAATGCAAAGATGGAACTTAATTCTGAATGTATAAAATTTCCCATAAAAAAAGTATTTCCCTCGTAACTTCCATAAAATTCTTCTTACGCTTCTTTTTCTAAAATTAATAATAACTTTCATAAAGAGCGTACTTGAATACAGTGTAATAAGGACTACAAATTTTCCTCATAATCTTCATAAAATTCTTTTTACCATTAAAATTAATGGTAATTGTCCTGAAGAACACAGTATATATACCTTCCCAGTGACATTGAGTCATTCCACGATCAAGTTCATCAAACGTTTCTCTCTTAAGAAGCTGGCTCCCTGAAATTTCAACTGTACAGACACGATATCGCAGGGATTTTGGGGAACGTTTTGCACGGAATTCTATCTACGAAGTCTCAGTGGGACGCGTATTTATACCCACGGTAGCATGAAAGATTCAAGCGTCACAGAGAATGCACGGCGGTTCGGCGAAGTGGATGTCGAGTTTTCGGTCGGCGGAACGATCAAGGTGTTCAAGAATGCGGGCTCGGCTCACCGAACAAAAGTGTATCCTTCTGGACGATCGGGAGACCGAAACTGACGGGTTTGCAGAGACCGAGATCCGATATACGTCATGCGGTAGTTTTAACCGGACAATCGCGCCATCGCGTTATATTCCATCCTGATCGCGGGAATGTTCACTTTCGTATGCGAAAAGGGGGAGGAACAATGGCGTAAGTAGCATGCACGACCGCGCAAACAGACAGACGGCCCTGCGGGAAATTGCATTGCACACATCGGATGGACACATGGAATCGTAACCTCTCCTTCTCGTTCTATCGCTTGTCGCGCTCTCTGTTCGATCGTCTGTTGTTCCCCGAGCGCGTCAGGGCCCCGATGTCCTCCTTCCTGCCCACTTACGATCGTCAAACGGCCACCTGTCCCTGCGTATCCTGTCCACCCGTCTGTCCGTTTCTCCATCCGTTCGCCGAGCACCCAACGTTTCACGCTTCCGCGAGAGTCCAAGTGGCAACGCTTGTTCCCGAAGAACAGCTCGCAAATAGAATGGAATTTCCAGGGAACCTATGCAACATGGAGCCACATACGGCTTGACCGAGTGCTATTCCGTTTGATGGGACTTGATTGAAAAGAGTTGTACTTAGTCGGGCAACGGTTCTTGTTTCTTCATGGGGAACAACAGAGTACGAAGCCTGCGTAAGTTGAAGTGGTTGGATTGTGACGTGAAATGAGAGATACTCGAGGTAAAACTTTGACTGATTAACAAACTCCCATTGTTAGGGATATTCAAGGTAGTTGGTAAAGAGGGAGAGTTGATCAACTACGACCAAGAATTTTTCACGTGAAAAGAAAAGGTTTACTCAGTAACATTTCCGGAAAGGAACGTACAAAGTCGATCGACAGCGACTGGAACTGTCGTTTCGCATTACATCGGACACGATTCTCGTTTCTTTCTTGTTGTACAGTTCCTGTTAGACCAAGACGAGTGTGACAGTTTCCCCCGGACGCGACGCTAGAATTCGTGTAAGCTTCTTTTTTTGCGATCTTGTCTCTCGTTCTCGACGCTTCCGCGTGATTGCCGATGAAGACGGCAAGGTTGCAGCCAATACTAGGAATCGGCACGTCTTTAACAAGGAAAACTACATCTTCTTCTTTGGCGTAGGAAACGAGAAGCCACGTAAGGCGACGATAAACGACGAGCAGCCAGTAGGACAGACTTGACTATAAGGAGGCAAAGAAGATGGCAGACGCCCGCTCGTCTAGACCCGCTTCGACTCGACTCAACTCTCAACTCTCTGCAGTCACTCGATAAAAAACAGTCCGCCGCTTTCCTGGCCATCCGATGCATTGGCGTACCACGTTAGGGTTTCTTGCTCTAGCCTCAGCCATCGTTATTCCACCCCAGTTGATCGAACCAAGTCGATGGTTAACCTTCTTCTCGCTCTACTTGCTTTCTAGCGTGAAATTCGCGCAATTGTCATCGGCTGCTGTTTCCTATATGCGCGACTCTATCGAAACGTTTCTATACGTTAAAGAAACGGTACTGCAGCTATGTTTGCTGCACGATACTGCACGATTTGTTTAACATAACGAAGAATATACGTAACAAAGATGCATCGCTAACCATCGGTGAACACCTGACTAGAAATAACTTATCGGTAGTCGAGAGGGAGAAGCCCGCATGAATTATGGAACCGCATCGACAATTACCGACACGTCGTGCATGCGTTTACAGCTAATCGAAACGAGTTTCGGAGGAAACGAGTTTACCCGTTTAACGAGGACTGTCAGATGGAAATCGAATTCACAAGGCGTGGACTGGCAGCCCACGCGCGGAGTCGGGTCGCGCCGCCGCGCCGTACCGTCGCGACATCCTTTTTTGTTTTACGCACGTAATCAGAACATGTGCGCACATTGACCGTCATCGATGCAGGTGCACGGTGAAACGGTGCGCGCCAAGCGGACATATACCCTGACCTTACCCGAAAGGCCAACCTGTCGACCACGATCGTGCCAGCTGCAGTCTCTCTGTCTGGCTCGGTCTGGCCTCGTCGATGTCGACCGTTTCCCAGCTCTCGACGCCAATGCAGAAATTACCCCCTGCGACCCCCTGGACCGTCTGAGCGGTGTCTAGCCATCGCCCCCTACCTCGAACCGTCGGAACCCTCGCCCCCGTTGCGCCCTACCTCTTTCTCCCTCTTTCACATCCCTTCTCTACTCTCTCCTCCCTTTCTCTCTTTTCTCCGCTGCTTTCCCTCTTGCTCCACCGTATCCGACTGCCCCACCCATCCTCGTCTCCACTGCTCCTACCCCCGTCCCGCGATCTCCGTCGACCTTCTCTCCCCGGTCGGCGGGGGTGCAGTCTAGCCAGCGACTATAGTCTCCGCTTCGCTATGGTATGTAGCTCGACCAGGTTCACGCGATGCATCCTATCATCGCATCGCCAAGGAGTGTAGGAGCCGGCAGCCGAAAACCTATCGACAAGACATTGTTGTTGGATCGAGAAGGAAAATTTTTGCCTTTCTCCGGCGCTCGACTAACATTGTTCGGAAGAATCAGAGCGACGAGGAAACGACGATTAGCGGACGTGACGATGGAAGCAGGACTACTCGACGATTTTCGATATCAAGTTCACGATTTCCACTTGGAAATGGATTGCCTGCCTGCTGTCTGAATTTCACCGTAGACGTTGAACAGCGGACGGGGATCGAACGTAGGATCCTTTTCAAGTCTTGCGGAGATCGATACTGCGAGGGGTAGTGATTATGGAACGTTGTATCTTCAATCAAGTTAGGGGTTACGATGAAGAGGAACGACGTTCTCGAAGCTAGATTGCGGCAGCTATTAAAAGACCGCGGTGGAAGTCAAGGTTGCGGTGCAATCGATAGCTTGAAGTTCAAGGAATACCGTCGAATTGAATTTTTTCTCATAGAAATTTTTGATGGTTTGATAGGAAACGATGCTATAAGATTCTCTTGTAGGATGTAATTCTGTATTTAATTTAACAACTCCTGTATTTCTTTTAACAGTCTTCTATTCTCTAGTAAAAATATTCCTCAAAATTTTTAAACACTAAAGCTTTGAACCTACCTATGTAATGGTTGAGTAACTGCTTTTTTTATTATCTCTGTAAAGGTTAAAGCATACGTTTCAATACTAAGAAAACGACATAAATGGTGTCTGATAAGTGCAACGAATTTTGATAAAACATACTAATGTTGTAAATGCTAAGATAACGTTATACCGTATACGAATTCTATGGAATAGCGTGCATGTGACGAACCTACGTAAACCAAATTCGTTCGACCGAGGATCCTGATGGTTCGCACGGTTGTTCACCACATGAAAGTACACGTCTTAAACGCATAAAGATAATGGCGTATACACAGAAGTATACGGTACAATGACGAATACTGTCCGGCTGTTCCAAGTGACTAGCGTAAATAATACTTTCTGTCCGATGCGTTCGACTGATCACGAGTGGTGAATACCATGGGGATCCAAAAATGCGTGCAAAAAGCTCCCTAGCACTTTCTAGATGCCCCCTGTTCGTCGCGTGACTCAAGACGATTAGGTCTGGCCTGGGAACGCAAGAGTTTAGTCTCGCTTTGATTGGGGTAGGTCCCAAACGTATAGTCGACGACATAATAAGTCTACCACCAGCAGAACTTGCTATCAACGTAGCAAGGTCAGTGATAGGGGACCTACGTTAATTAACGTCTTGCCGTTAAACCGTCCCGATAGGTCTCTAGAGATCGAGGCCTGATGGCCATCATAAAGCAACGATCGAACTCCGTTGGGAAAATCATAGCGTTACACGGAGCTCACAGTAGTATGTATATTGCAAACGATTAATTTTGTCGCGTACATCATAAATAACTGTTTGACACAATTAGAAATCACAAATGAAATGACACAAATGAAAATCGAGATTGCAAAAATAACAACATCATGACAATCTTCTATCGGTTTGTTTCGGTCAATTTCTCTATTTTTCTACATAAGTACACGACTAATGTTTCATTCTCAGAAAACAAATTATTTGCTTCCATACATTAATTTATTACAAGAAGATAATGCAAGGAATAGAAAATTCCAAGTTAAATTTCAGAAATGATATTTATATTATCATTACCTTCTTCTTCTGCTTTCTAATTTGTGCAGTTGACGAGTATGGCCTCTGAGTGGCTCAACAGTTAAAAAAATATACAAAATTATTTACAATTGTAAATAGGGTTTATAGTCACGATCGCTAAAATAGTTGAAAAATATGATTATCTCTTATACGAAGTTGTATTACCGAGTGACAATATTTATTCGGATACAGCGTGACTCCTGTTCTGTCTGGTAGAGAAAACACAAAAGTAGTTACCATTCCGTATTCCCTTTGTGCTTTGTAATCTTCAAAATATAGCAGAAAGGGTTTCCTACCCCGCGTACTTGAACGAGAATTTCTAAATTCAATAATGTTGTTCTAATTAAAGAAATGTTTAAAGCTAAATTAATAAACGAAATTTTCCACCATTATAAATATATGTATACTACTAGAAATTTCAATTTTATAAAATGACAGAAAATTGTCTACACTACTAGATTACAATTATCCTCGTGCTTGAATGAAAACTTTCAAATCCAACAAGTCTGCTCTTATCAAAGAGATATTGAAAATTATATATGTAGATCATTAACCGAAATTTACGTTATTATAAACACATATTACTATATAAATTCCAATTTTGTAAAGTTAGTTATTTTTCTAAAAATAATCAAGTATCGATAATACAAATAAAGTATTATTACCTGATGAATTATTAAGAGAGCTACAAATTCGTATTGTCAGATTTTAGTATCGTTGTTTTCGTACTTGCAGTCGAAGCCTACGTACGTCGGGCGAAATGGTTGTCGTAGGTCAGTAATCGATAAAAACCTATTTTTCCCGTGCGTGATGCAGTGACGATGGGTCGCGTTCGTATTGCTGTCCGTAAATGTATAATTTGTCGCCTCACACGAATAGCGTTATCAAGGAAATTGTTTTGTTGCGTATATTGTTGTGGAAGATCAATAGGTTGGAAGAGAAAAAAGTGTACGGGTCGTTTACGAACGAGTTATTGAAAAGCGCGAAAAAAAACGTGCGTATGTACATAGAGAAACCATGGTATGTCCAATGGGGACGAAAAAAGCTTTACAAAGTATATAAATACATACGTATGTAATATGAGAATGTTACGCGTCTGTCGTATACGGATCGTCACGTGAGAAATGAAGCAAGAAAGTCGAAACATCGTGTCTTTTATACGTATACACAACGATGTGCCACATAACCTAACTTCGTTTCGATTACGAGGCCGATGAAACGCTGAGCGTGATCTTTTTATTTTTCGTTTTTTGAAAATCCTTGTAACTCTTGTATTTGTGTGACTGGTACAGTGGTATGATGTAATTCACGCACTGCATCCATAGAAACGTGAGCGTGCGTTTCTATCGTGAGTAGCAACTGTGCGTGCACGCGTGTTCCGGACGTACCGACGCGTGAGTATGTACGCGCGGACGAAAACATGCCGTTGCCAGAAATAACCATGTATGAGTCAACTGCTGAGTCTAAATAGGAGGTTCGCTACATTTAGAGCTCGTGTCTTGATTATACATGGTCTACACCATGACAAATAACCTAGAAAATGCGTACCTATCGAAAGAGTTTGATTACGACGGCGCGTCGTAAGGCCATTGTAGCGAATTCGTGTTCTGATTGACAGGATTCTGACGAATTGTCGCTTTGACGAATGAAACATTTGAAGACCGAAACGCAACGCTTGTTTCGCTGTTCATAAGTATGAAGACACGATTTAATTTAATACAAAATGTAATTAACCCTGTTTGATACAAGACTGATCAACTCTACTTGTTATTAATTTTTTAATTTTGCCACAGTAAACTTAATATCCAATTCTCAAGGCACAAGTACATACATACATACGTCCGTAAATCCACTCGTTGCAGAAGATAACGTAGATAATGGTAAATTCTGAGGTAAGAGAAGCGTGTAGATCGAGATGTGAAACAAAATCCTGAGTCAAGTAACAGCAAATATAATAGAGAAGTGACTAACGAATTTCAGAATTTGTTATAGAAACAATAGAGAAACGTAGTAAATATTAACAAGAGGGAATGAAGCTTGTTATCACAAGGGTAAGATTCTATTATAGCATATTAATCTAAAATTTTAAAGAAGACAATAATCCTTAAAAGTTTTAAAAGTTAAGAATTACAATTTTTGTAGGTGTTCTGATCTATTTGACTGCTCCGACATACAATTTAGGTCGTCAAAATGGCCACAACACCAGAACCACTGTAACTATAACACGAAGTATGGAATCGCCGATCGCAAGGATCTGTCATAACAATCCCGAGACTAAGAGCATAAACTTTACGCTACCAGCGTGCATCTTTTGTTTTATAATTCATTCGCGTGTTGTAATCGAACGAGAAGTACGCTGTCCACCAACAGGAAAGAGTTTAGCAGAGATGTTTTATTCATCTGTTTAATCAACAATTAAGATTAAGATACATCTCGTACCACATCAAAGGTGTAACATCAAGTAGGTGCCCTTGAAGTACTAGCGTGATTTGATTTCCATCTTTCTTTTTCGCTCGTTAAAACGTGCGGCTTCCAGCGACTCTCGAGTGTTACTTGATTTTGTAAAAAAGAGATACCATAATAAATATGTACAAAGAAGTGTGAGGAAGGGATGGTAGAATAGTAAAGCGGGGTAAAAGCTATCGTTGACTGCACTTGTAATTCAAATTTTCTGTTCCGGAGCGCAAGATGCGTCAATGTTGGCGAAAAGACAGAGCGAGAGAGAAAGAGAAATAACTTAATTAACTGGTTCCGGTGTGCGCGAGAATCGTTCGTAAAATCCGTAAAGCGAGAGAAAGAAGCAGAGCGGTGAGCTTATTCAACTCCGTAAAACTGTTTATTCATAAAAGTATTTTCATAAGCAGCACCTCGCTTAGCGAAAAAAGAAGTCATTGCCGCTAAATGCGGCGTGAAAGCGACACACGGACACTAGTCTCTGATTTTTCAGGGACACGTTTGATCTCGTCACTCGGAGATTAACCTATCTCTGACGTATCTACCAGTGGTTACCAACGTGAATATAAATATATATATATAGCTAACGGTGTCGCGCGACACACGCGTAACCCTCACAAGCTGACCGGCACGTGTCGAGACAAGGCGGTTAGTTGAAAGCGTCGGATAGAAAGGCAGACAGAAAAGAGAAAGACGGGTAGAACCAGAGAATAAAGGGCCGAGGGGTGGGGTTAGAATTATACGTGCCCCGAGGAAAACTCAATTCGCGGCCACTTTGACGCACCCTCCATCTGGGTGGATCGTCGGATAGGCGCTGATACAAATCCACAAGATATATTCCTTCTTCTTCCTTCTCCTCTCTATAACCATAGTCTGTGCCCTCTCCTTTTCTCTCTCTCATCAGAGCACATAGCCGTAGTAGTTTATCCTGCTTTCTACCCCACTGGTGTACACCCGTGCACGTGCAGATACTCATTCGTACACACCGACAGGCCTCGCAGACACGTGCGTGGACCGGCAACAATTCCTAACCAAAAAGCCGGAGTCACCCTCGCCTCTTCCCCTCTTGCCCCTCGCACGGGAGTGTCTGGCTGCGACCGTCATCGGCGGGGCATCGAGATGCGGGGAAGTAAGAGGGGAAAACACCCGGCACAGTGGCGAGCGGCAAGAGAGGAGTGGGAACACAGACCGACAGTGGCACAGGGGGGAAGCTACGTACTCGTGACGTTGCGTCTAGACGCCCCCTCCACCTCAACCCGAAACGACGTCCACACAACGAGCGCCGAGCCAGCGCAGCGCCGAGGAACATCTCTCGGTTTTCTCCGCCTCCCGTGTACGTAAATTGCCGAGCACCGAACTCAGTGTTTTATTCTCATGGCGCTAGATGTCGCTCCCGTTGACTGAATTAACTAGCGCGACCGCGGATTTTCAAAGTGCGCGGGTTTTTCTGTATTCGTATGGTTTACCTGCGTTACGCACAAGCAATACCGTTTCAATTTATTTGAATTTCTTTACGTTTTTGTAGTGATTCTTGGTTTGAGAAAGTGACAGTGTCCGGTGTATTCTGTGGTGGCTACGTTGATGATTATTTTGGAAGAACGACGACGATTTTTCGTTTTGGAACGCGAGACCCCGTGTAAGACGACGACTGGTAAGGTTAAAATTTTTATCTCAGTTGTATCGTTGCATATATTAGTACTGAATGTTTTATCGTAGATGCAACGTTTAACGATATCGATGACAGATTAATTTTATTATTCTTATCGCGTTTTATCGTGATTCATGATTCATCCGAGCAAACGGTGCATACAAGCGTTTTATCAGGGATCATGGCTCGTGAGTCAGGAAAGGTTAGGCGGGATTTAAGAGCGGCGTATCCTTAAGTTTACGTTCTTACGCATGCGTTTAAATTAGGAATGGCATTTAAGGCCATTCCTGAACTTTATTATCGTTTAATCGCGACGGTATACACACATACGCGCTTTTAATCGCGTACACGCGTATATAAGCATTAAACACGCATACGCGCATGGACGTGCAAAGACACGAGAGAGTAGATGTGCATCGTTGAATTTTTATGGACTGAGGGGAGCGATGCGAGACAGACGTTTCATGGCCTTGAAGATCCGCGGCCAGCGATAGGGGCATAGTTCTTTTGTGAAAAATAATTTTAGTCGTGAACCGTCGTTTCCACCGGCAAACGTGCAAGCTAATTAATTTTCTACGGATCGTATACCGTGTTTGACGCGGGAAACCGAGGACCGGATTTCTAAATCCACCTTTAGAATCATAACATCGAATTTCATCATGGGAATTTTAGAAGACGGTCTACTGAAAGACTATAAAATTCATTTTAGCTTATTTGGAGAAGCGGTTAAAAGCAGATAATTTATGGGTAATTGTTATTTGTCTGGATTGAAAACCCTTGCATGAAACTGATAACTTGTTTTAAGGTGTCTTAAATCGAAATGATTAAATCGAGCGGGGCTCTTTTGCACAATAATTTTTAATATACATATATATATATAATATTAGCGAATTGGCAATAAAAATAATAAAAATTGTCACATGATCGTTAACCCATAACTCTTAATGATCATTCATGAAAGGTATTGAGCTACAAATGTAGAAGTATAAAATAATTATGTAGTTTATTCGTGTGAGGAAGTTCAAGGGTTCATATTATGTTTAGTTAAGTTAGTTAATAAACGTAAGACACTGTTCAAAGCGACATTTTTACAATCTATATACATACTATATCGATTTTTCTCATCACTCATGGAAGAATATATGGCCATAGCTAAAAAAAAGTAAGTACGGTATGCACTCTGCGCATGAGAACATCTATCACTCAAAAAATATGATCAGAGAGAAAAATATCTCTCACTAAATTGTGTTATACCGCATTCCACCACCGCCACTTATGAAAGAGTTATAGCTCATCTCAGACTACCCTGTATAATATACAGCGAGGAATAAGATTATTATTTATTAAGTATAGGTAATATAGGTAATTAAACAGGGTAATATACGAGGTGTTCCAAATAGATCGGTCAACAATTTTCCTGGAAAATATTGCAATATTTTCCAATATTGTGTATATTGAAACAAGAAAGAAAGTTTAAGTAGGTGTTACATATATCCTAAAAGTCATCTGTATCGAAATTTAATTTATTCTGTCATTAGCATATTTTCAACAAATATCATTCTATAAATTTATATGATATACACATATGTATAAATATAATATTATACTAATACAATCACGTTTTTCAAGTGAGACAATCTATGACAATGGAAACAATTCGAATATCTTATTACGAATCTATTCTCTTTAGCTTTAATATCAGTTTATCGACCCAAATATTACGTATCTACACTTATCAAATCTTTTTTCCATTGACGTATACAATATCTACTCAAATTTTCTTCCAAACATCTTGAATCACTCTGTATAACATCAAAAAACTATAATAGGGCTGAAATTCATTCTTCACGCCTATAAAATTTGTCATAGTTTGATATTCTCGAATCGCTGATATTTCCTAATAAAAAATATATGTATTGTACTTTATTACATCTTTATGGTACGAATTGAAAGTATAGACATAACACGTGTGCAACGAAATCAAAAGAAAAAGCGAGCCGCCGACTACCGTGAAAATTATTCAACCCGTTGAATGGCGCACGTCGGTTCCTGCATTCCTTCGTTCACGTGTACGGCGCGGCGAAGGCGGCCGCGCAAATAAAGCGTCGACTCGCCTTCTGTCGGCGACAATGGCAATAACAATTGAATCCGCGGCGAGTGGTAACTGCACGTGTTTATGACGATCTCGGCTTACGCTCGTAAAGAGTGGTTAGCCTCTAAAGGCTGAGGCATCCGACCGACCTTCTCGTACGTTTTGTTTTAATAAATAAAACGAAGCCGATTGTGTTCACATCTTCGGCTCTTTCCCTCTAATCCTATTTCTCGCACGTGTTCCCAATTTCTTTCTCTTATTTCTTTCTTCCCCAATTTTTCTCTCCTTTCTTGAATTTCCTTCGCCTCCTTTTTTCTTAATTCTATTCCACGCGCGTGATTTCCATTTCTTTCTCTTATTTGCTTCTTCCCCAATTTTCCTATTCTTTCTTGAATTACACAACGTGACGATCTGTGTTCATTTTGATGTTTTATTTCGACATATATGAGAGTTTATAGCAATTCCGTTTCTGCTACACATCTCCATTATTTTCAGAAATATTATGTCGCCAGTGTGGCGTAATGTTATTTGTAAAGGTTGCCTGGTTACGAGAAAGATATACGTGTAACAGATGTAGAACATTTCTCAATTTTTAATTCATCTGTTCCATCCAACTCGATATATCGTACGAGTATCATCTTCACTCGAATGCCAGATACACGCAGCGAACTTGTTAACGAAAACGAACGCGATTTAAGGGATATTTATCCGAATGGAAAAAGATCCTACGTTGGCTATTAAAGGTACGCGTAAGCGGAGGGCTGCGTTCACCGCAAACAGAACTTACGCAAGCGAACTCGCTTGAAATGCGGGCTCCTGCAGCAAGTACGAGGGAAACTATTTAAAGGTCACGCATATACATACATATTTCGTAGAGTGGCGCGGCGATGCAGCTGCACGAACCGACCACGTAAAAATATGCGAGCGTTTGCTCGCGCGCTCGTTTCGCGCCACTGGATCGTTCCACTCCGCGTGCATTGTCTCTGTCGTTGATGTTTATACCTGTGACAATCCAACCAGAGCACAAACTGTTTCTATTGCGATCGAAAATTTGTCGCTTCTCAATTTTGTATAAGATTTACAATAATCCAGCGTTACCCTATCATAAAGGAGGGTAAATTGTGGTTGAAGGTAACAGTTGAGCGGTTTCTTGAGAAAATGATCTATAAATACATAAACAAACACATTTGGTGTTCTACAAGTTAGCACTTGAAAACAAGATAATCGATGCTATCGAGTTTTTCTATAAATTCAAGAAGAATCATATTTTATTAATTACAGGACTCGATGAAAGTTACGTTCGAGGCTAGTTGGTTGTCACGTGTCGAAACAAAATTTTAGTTGGCGTCTGATTGACTGTACATCCCTGTCAGTTAAATCCATTTACTTAGATGCGAACTTGTAATATTTAAGTGACAAATTGTGTCGTAGTGAGGTATGAATTGAGTTCGTCAGGAGTTGCGTGTTCTTCTTATCAGAAAAGAATTGAAAATTCCAGTAACAATGTCTGTTTTAACGCATTGATTATATCGAAACGCGAGAAAAGAAGAAACACATCAATTACGTCAGTAGTATTATCTTGCTAAAAATAATTAAATTGACGGAACGTACGCGTTGTGTCGTCAATCTGATAGATTTGTATAAGACGAAAACATTAGAAATCCTTATTGTCAGCATCGTAAATGGAAATTCCATACTTTCTAATGAATTTTCATATAGCAAATCATTGGTAAGATATCTTTCAAAGAGAAGTGTACAAGATACGGAGAAATCCACGCAAGATTCCAGAGTTTAAGTAGAATAAGGTCGGTACGTAACAGACGAAGAACTAAACATAGTAGAAAAGATCGATCGAGGCAAAGGGATGTCGCACGAGTTTCCTCGAGTTGTCTGGACTACGGTAGTGCCTGTGGTAGGGTTGTTTTGATGATTTTGTGTAAACTTGTTGTTGAGAGAGAGGAATTTGTCGGTTTAGGGGATTAAGGAGCTAACTGGTGTGCAGAAACACGGAAAACGAGCGGGTAGTGGGAATGAGGCTTAGGGCACAGCAGCGAGAGAACGTTGCGAAGGAGGGAGCCATCAAATTCGTCCTTTTTTGATTAATTTTAGTCGCCGACCGACAGCCATGTTTTGAAAATCGTCCCCATTCTTAGCTTTCCGTGTATATAACCCGTGCAACTCTTAAGTGCGTTTCGTTGGCTCTAGACCGAATACGAAAACAACTTTCTCTATTGTTCGTGATGACGGGTAAATATAGTGCGTCTAACGAGCCGTGTCAGAGCAGATAAACAAAATATTTGTGTGCATACCACGTGGCAGCTACGAACGGAAGTACGAACGCCAATGGCTGGCAAATGTCGGTTAACGTTAACCTACTCAAGATCAAGCGATCAATGGTCTGTTATAAATACACCAATTCCTTTAAACATCATGAAATATAAGTAGAAGAAATAGTAATGAAAAAATATAAAGGAAACCCTTGATATTCTCTTTCATGATGTTGACGTTAGAAATCAGAATTTGATATCGTAAATTGATTGAGAAAAATTGCAAATGAAATATTGTGTTAACGCGAACGTTAACTATTGCGAATGAATACTCTTCTCCGAAATCATCTCATGAATAGTTCGATGTTTGCATATAGGAAGATTAAAAATATTTATCTTTTCTTGTTCCCAATGAAACCATCTCTGTAGAGATTAAACTGGTTTTATAGTTTTGTATGCTACGTTATGTACAGTGATAACGTAAGCGTGATTACACACCGATATAATTAAAACAATGCTCGGAAAATTTGATACTGTCTTGAGGTCGTAAATGATCATTATGTGCGTTTATTTAATTACTCGACTTCTTATAGAATAGTATAGATTGTTTGTAGAAATATCGGTTTGCTGTTGTTATTTTTTGAATAGCTTTTTTCACTAACTAAAGACTCTTTTGTTAATGTTCTTTTAATCTAATTGAGCCTCTTGTCTTATAACGTAGAATATCGAGTCATATCCGTAAAGATTGTAGTTTTGATTCAGTAAAAAGTGTTGTATTTGTAGGTAGCAAAATTGGACTTGTAGATAACACGGTTTCAATTTCAATTCTTCAGATTGAGCATTATTAAATAATTTATGTACAATATTCCAATATCATATCACTATTATCTAGTACGATATTACAGTAATGGACGATTAACGCTTAATTAAGCAGCTATTAAACAAATTACAATTTATCAGATATTATTTTCTAATAAACGAGTTAATAAACAATTCGTTGAAATTTGAACAAGTATCTTGCTCTAGCAAGCTTTGCTATAGCTTTCTATTGCTTTGCAATAGCAAAAGAAGAAACTAGATCAAAGTGTTATAGTCACCCGATGATCTCGATAGTCATCTCAATCTTGGTCTCCCTCTGCAGCCGAGTTTAATTTGAATGAAACTGTCGGCTCTACACACGGTTTCGATTAATGAGAATCCGCATCGAGCATGCGCAGCAAGTGAGTCTTCGTACGCAGAGTTGTACACACGATCTTCCTCGAGATGTTTTCCTTTCGCTGTCCACGGATGCCTGACTTTAAACCGAGAAGCTTATTATCATTTGCTGCCAGTTATAATAGAAGCGAGGAGGACGCGACCAGAATCGTTTCAGCGTCTCGTTGATCATCACGCGAGGGAAAAAATTTAACCAGATGGTTTTTGTTTAGTCTGGAATCGGCTTGGCCTGCTAACGCGGCTATCTAGTTCGGTCTCGACAGGGAGAGAAACGCAGCGGGTGCGATAACTTCGTCGAGGGCGCGTTCTGGAGTCAAAGTTCATTAAAACCTCCCACGAGGGAGATCGAGATCTTTAATTCTTAGAAATCCTCTTTACTTTCGTTACGACCAAAACTATTTTTGCATCTCGTAATATCTGGCAAGACTTTTCCTCTCGGTTAGTAGTCTTACTCAGGCCCATACAAATTCCTATAAATGTTACACTCTACGACTGTTCTACTGTCGTGGATTGTCCAGATTTATTCTGTAGATTGCGGATTTTGTCAATAGGTGGTCTTGGCGCATTTAATTCAGGCAAAAATCAGAAGTTTTATGAACATGAAATTATGGCACTGCCTGATAGATGGTAAAAGGTCATCGACAAAAACGGACAATAATTAATCGAATAAAGTTATATTTTTAAGCAACAATTTGGAATTTTCCTTCTTATTTAAAATACGCAATCACTTAGTCACAATACAATACAAAGTACCTAGTTACATATCTGCTTAGTCTTACGGCATACGTATGTCGATGAAATTTATGTCTGTTGTAGTTTACGAATTTTGCTTCTGTTGTATTAAATATGTATATATGTATATAGCTTTCTTCGCATTGTTTTATATTTAAGGAGCGAAACCGGTATCATGTTTTCGTAAAATATCAGAGTGTTATACGTCTTATTAGGTACCTTTGATATCTCTACAAAGTAAGCACAGTTGTTAATCCAGCTTTTTGCTAACCGATCGTTTATTTACTGCGCCACGCCAGCTTATTTAACCATTGTTACTTTTTCCATATTTTTATATAAGTCTACTATATTTTAATTAAATCACAATTAATTTCATAACATTTGTTAAATACCACTTCGCGTTACTGTTCAATGTTCGAATTATAACCGAAAGTCTTGACGCGTGGAAGGAATTCGATCACGGAGGACCGAATTTATTCTCAAGAAAGAAAACAAAAGGATGATAACGGATGCCGTTTGTAAATCTGATGGAAGCTGAACGAAGGAAAAGGACACATATATGTATAACGTTGACCGATCTGCATGCATTGGTGAAAAAAATTTGTCTTTTCCGCGGACGAGAATGAGGCATCGTTTGTCTGTCTCGCGCGTGAAAGAAACGATTCTAAGAAAAATAGGAGGTAGAAGAGAGTGTAAAGTAGAACGATGTAGCGTGTATCGGTCTGAAAAGGAGCGTCGTGGGCAAATTTGCTTCTCGTTCACCTCCTACGAGCGTAATGCCCCGGCGGGGAATTAAGCAACGAGACGATAGTCAATCATGAATATACAAAGCCGGGTAACCGGGAGCGGCGTTGGCATAAAACGTGATTAAAATTAACTCGACAATAACCAGTCCACATTAACAATTTATATTTCGTTGTTGCCCGGTCGCAGGCCGTGCCACTCGAGCGCTCGCCGATTCGCATTGTGCATTTTCCACGAACCTCGCGATTCCGCCGTAACAATTGCAGAAACACACGAGCAGCACATTGTTCTTCGAATAATGTGTGAATAATGCATCTACTGGTTCCGTTTTTTTTTTTTTTTAAATATCGTGTTTCTGAAATTTGACGAAATACCTGAAAGAGTGTAAGAGAGGAGAATAAGATTCTGTCTTGAGGAAAATGTTAAGCTTATTTGCTAGAAGACACGGTAGAATTCTATTTATAAGGATTTGATTTATTCGAAAAGAATTGTGTAATTAAGTAATGGATATCTGTGCAAACTCACTATATATTCTTACTATATGTAACATGTTCTTCGCTCTTTCCTCTTACTATTTTCCCTTACTATCTTCCAATTATAGAGCCTTTTAAATACACATTATCTCCCAACAAAGAAAATTAGCACTTGTATCTACGTCTGATCTACAGACTACAGACGTAGATCGGACGATCTAGCCCAGAAATATTCTACTTCGGCGCGCAACTTACTCCCTCTACAGCGTCTACAGTCTACAGTCTACAGTCTACAGTCTACAGTCTACAGTCTACAGTCTACAGTCTACAGTCTACAGTCTACAGTCTACAGTCTACAGTCTGCAATCTACAGTCTACAGTCTACAATGCATCTAGAAACGAACTCCCCAATTGAATAGTCTATAACTCAAGCAGCATAAAAACGACGTACCTATAATACAATTCATAAGTTGCCGCGGCCTGTAATTATCATGACAAATGATCGTTTAATTGCAAAGGCGGTGTTAACAATTTCCATGGACCGCCTACAGGATTCTTCGTGACGAACGGTCGATAAGGGTGTTAACTGCATGTCCTGTGATTGAAGGAGTGTCTCGTGCATCGTGATCGAAACGTGTCATGAACAAGAGAAGAAGAGATCAGAGAACGACAGAGAACAAGAGGATCTATAGTAACGCAACAACGTCTTTGTCAGGCGTTCGCGCATTCTTCGTGAGCCCGACAATTACATTCCACGCATCGCTTTGAGCTGTGCCCAACCCGCCGCGCCGCGCGCCGTCGCCGTATTCTGCCCGGCCACACATCGACACGATTTGCTCCTGGAAAATTTCAATACGCTTTACAAGGTGGCGGACAGTCGCTAGCGAGATCAAAGGGATCGTGGACATATTTCGCGTTTCGCTTGTATCACGCCGCTGTCAGGGAATTTGTCCTTCGCTCGTCCCCTGCTCTCGCCTTTGATTCCACAAAAGAAATTTCGTGCTGGGTTTGTTGTCGACGCGACGCCTCAGCTTCACCGTTCTTTCTTCCTCTTCCGTGGTGGAAAATTGGTTAACCGTGTGGGAATTACCCGTCCACTGCGTCGCTTTCTATGGTACACTTCGTCTCGTTTCGTCTCGTAATTATGAATTACTTTGAAAATGTATGAGTGTTTACTAGCATTTATGTTACGTTTTAGCCAAGTTTGAGACAGCGAGTAGGTTTTAGAGTGACTGAAAAGATCGCCACGGAGAAACTTGTTGCGCGATTGAATTAGTGCTATTGGCGAAACTTCAAAAGCCGCTATTGCACGATATTAACAAACTCGATAACGTAACGAATCAAATATTACAAATTATATGTTATCTGGCTATCATATACTATCATATGTGCATATATTCTACAATTAAATTGTAAAGGAGAAGTTTCTAATCTATAATTTGTAACTTGTCACTTTGACGATATTATTAACATAATGAGAGTGTGGTGATTTAAAAATTCTTTTATAATTAAATATCTAGGAATATCTCGCGGCTCGTTAAATATTAATTTTTGCGAAAATACGTAAGCGATAGTTAGGAACAATTTGTTCTAAGAATCGGTTTGACCAAGCACTCGTTGACCAGGCCGCGTGATCGTCACGGGGTCGTTGCACCATTGTTTACGCGTATAATGTTATTGTTGCTGTATCTCTGGTTGTCGGTTGATGTAATGGAACAATGACGTGCTTATACGCGGCAAACACGCCAACGATCCACAGTTATGTACGTTTGCTGCACTATCGCTTGCATATGAGCTTGCAAAAATTCAATGTCGCATTATTGTCAGAGAATATACGTATTATTATTGAAAAGATCGAATCGTCGTGTCAGGGCTGTGACATACATCGAAGAAAGATGGGAACGTGATTTAACCTCGTCAAGCTTTTTATCTCCTCGTGTGATATTGCTCTTAAGTGTTAAATCCTTGCTTTGTCCAAGTACATACGTTCACCTAGGATCGTTCTTTCAACTGGAAATATAAATTTGTATCTGTTGAGGTTATTAGATGTCTGAACAGAGGAACGCGTGGGTAAATTGTAAAGTAGAAAATATATTTTAATACAGAAGTGTAAGTACAAGTAGGAATATAATTTGAGCTGGTCCCGATCCGCACGCTAGCAGTGTTACCCTGTAACTGTCTATGGTCTGCCTTCGTCCCAGTCTATTGTCTATACGCTGTCGATGGTTTCAGTGCTTGGGGAAACTAAAAAGACCAGATGTAGAGTTTTCTTAGAAGCGGTGACCACTTTAACAGTATCGATTATTATCAATCATATCGATCAATGCGTACGAGCATGTACATTGTATATGGTTAAGAGGATTATATCCTCGTCGTTTATATGGTTAAAAGGATCAATATAGCGATATTCGTTTCAAAAAGCTTCACTACGCTAAAACTTGTTTTACGAACTCCAAGATCATCCTAATATATAATAATTTTACTTCAATGCTGCAATGTACACTGATATATTTGCATATTAATAGCGCGACATTGGATCGCAAAATGCGACGTCATTCTCGAGATTATCGCGTGGAAGCGTTAATTACCATTGGAACCGTGTCGTGGGAACGATTCATCCGAAAGGATTACGGATGCGCGAAATTCGCGGCAAAGCGCGAAGCCACGACCTACTTCTACGGCTTATCGCAAGAAACTACGGTTTATGCGGGAATTACGAGCCGGCCTGTATTTATCTACGCTGTTCAGGTGGCACAAATAAATATGACGTCACTTAACAGGCCGAACGCCGCTTCTCGCGCAAATAAGCGTCTCTATTATTAGTTTTCTAACGTCGTGTTTCTCGTTTGAGGCGTCAAGTGGCTTGCACAAGAGTCGAATGCACACGCCGATTCTTTGTTTCGCTCCGCTATGCCTGCGTGTGTCCTCGCGCCAACTCATAAACGACTCTCACGGTCGCCGTTTTTCCAGATAACGCTTCGATTCTTCTTCCTTTTTGCTCCTCTTCCTTCCTTCTTGCTTCGCTGTCGATTCAGCAGCCACACCAGAATCTCTTCTTTTTGCCTGGCCGCTTTCTTCGCGCCCTTTTTTCGTTTACCCCCACCCTCGCTCGCTTTTTTTCTCCACAGCCACTCGTGTTGCATCGACTCGTCGAGTCGAGCCGAGAAAGAAAGAGCTGGAGAAAAAGAGAGAAAAAATGGTAAAGAGATTTTGGACGAGTGCATCGAGCAAGGTATGAGGAGAAAGGGGTGGAGGATGAGACGGTGAAAGGGAAGGGGTTGGTACGACATTGGTCGCGCAACCTGTCTGCTCGCTCATAGCCTCAGAGAGTGGTACATAGTATAGCGGTGACGCTGCTCTGGTATGGGGATTGGAGCGCAATGGGCATGGAGGGGGGCTACAGAGTGGAGAGAGGTGGTGGAAGTCGGGGGACTCCCGTCTAGACTAACCCCCGGTTCACCCCCGGCAGACAAGCCAACCAAACTGTTCGAGTGAACTGCTCCGCGCTCCTACTGCTCCGTACACCCCCTTAAAAAGTTAAAATACTCTGTCCTCGCGCCTCTGCCGACCTATCCCTCTGTCCCAACCACCGTTGCCAACCCAAACCACCCCCGACTTGCGGCCCCACACCTCTCTATCTTTCGACTTCTCCAGATTTTATTATTACCATTTCTAGTAGGCACCTTCTTTCGTTTCTACCTCTTTTTCGTTTTCTTTTATTCTGCTCGGTGTTTCTTCGACCTGCCTCACTCTTTCAATCTGGTCTTCAGCCCAGCGTCGATGTAACGAGGGCTGTGAAGCATCGTTTAAATTGTTTCCGAAGGAAATACGGTGCATCTGCTCGCTATCTGCCATCGTCTCCTCTGTCCGCCTGCCTGATGCTATCGGTGAATCTTCCATTCACCGATGAACTCTGTTCCTCTGTTTGTGTGCGTCTGATCGAGGGAGGAAAATTCGGCCTCCACTGCGCTCTTTTGTGCCTGTAAAACGTCTCTCGAAACGTTTCATGTAAACGTCTCTACTTGGCTTCTACTCTCAAGGTTAAGTAAGACCTGCTTACTATTTTTAACACACACGTACTTCTTTTATTCCCTGTACTTTACTGCTAGGATTCTCAATCCATGATCGCCCGTGTGATAACATTTCACCGTGTAAGATGCAAAGAAGAAAGTATACAATCGCCACGAAACGCTTGCCTGCTGAAATTCTGATCCCTTTTCACCGTATCGTTCGAACGATTAATCGTCCATCTCGTTGTCGCGATTACGCTCATTGACGCTCGACGATCCTGTTATGCACGACCATCATCGAGATACGATCGTATCGCATCGTGCACGTGCATACAAGTATATATAGAGGAGAGAAATCTGCGAAGTCTACGAAGGACGATGGAGTCGGTGCTCGTTTAGAAACTGCTGCCCACTTTTGTATCCGCACGGTGCGGCGTGCGACGGGACACAGGGATCGTGGCGATGGCGTGGTGATGCGGTGGTGGGTTCTGTGTGGGAGGTAGAAGGGGTGAGGGCAAAGAGAGAGGGGGGTCGGCTGCGTGCAACCAGGGAGCGGAGACCGCGGCGCGGCGTTGCATTTAAACGACGATAAGTCTCGAAGCTTTGAAGACATCGCATCGGTCGGCTTGGATATGAGAGGGGCAAGAGGGGGGTTCAACGACCCGTTGACAGCCAGACAGGCGGACGCAGGCCAGACCAGTGCATCAGCCTGGTCGAACGAGCGGAGAAAGAAGGACGGAGGAACACGGTGGTAGGAGAATGTGGCAGAGGAGCCACAACAGGCGGGGAGAAAGGGGGCGAGTATATCGCCGTTATTATCGCCATCGACTTTTATCGCCAGACGATAACTCTCGACTCCTGGCGGTTACCTAGCTGCTCTGACGATGCTTTTTTCTCATTCTTCTTTTTCTCGTTCTCCCGCTCTCTTCTGGCCTTCGCACCGCTTACTCGCGCCCTATCCCCATTCCTTTTTCCCGCTTCTTGCTTCTCCCTTGCCGTCATTGCCGGCAACGTGGTTAACGCGGGAGAGAACGATCCACCGACTGGTCCGGTCGCGGCAAATGCCCTTTGACGGCTTATCGCTCTTCTCTTCTCGGCGATAATCGCATAATTCTTTTTCTCTCATCCTTGTTTTTTATTCCCCCTTCCGCTGTTTTTTCCTCCTTTGCCTCTTCCTTTTTTTCTCTTGCTCCGTTATCTTTTATCTTCGCCTCGCCCCCTTGTCCGGCGACAAAAAACGCGATTTTTTTCTCGATTCGTAGAAACCTGGCTAAACGACGTACATACGTGTGTACGTGGTCGGTATGTATATTTAGAATTGGTCGCTTTGCGCTGATCGAATGGGCCATGGTTACGACCATCGGTTTGTTTCCACCTACTTTGGTGTCGTTCTTTTAGTTTGGACACGCGCAAGTAGGTGAAATTGCATATATGTACTTGCAATATATGTATATTGTAATTAACATTGTAAAGCGCGACGTCACTCTGACGTTGAGAAAGAAATTCTCTGAATTTCTTTAATCTGAATACATCTTTTATTGTACAATTAGCTGTATTTGTATTCTTATATATTCTAATTGGCTTAAGTGAATACGCACCTACATGTCTCGTTATTTCCATCGTACGACCTGCGATCTCTTTTGCTTCTTGTCGGAATTTTTTCATAGCTATGCGTTTTCAAAATCTATTTCGATAATTCAAATTCCAAGATCGATACTTCTTCAGCAACGATCGAACACACTAACTATGCGGCATAACCTGCGGTAAAACCTCGATGACTAAATCTGTCACAGACGAGAGGTCCACGATCTTGATCGCGTTGCTGTTTCGCGACGTTAATACGATTCGAACGAAGAGTAAAGCTTGAGCCGTATGTTCGGCCAGAAATCGTCGAAATGCAGAATTTTGCAATCAGAAGGAAGAATTGAACGGAACGCGTATGTGCACCGTGCGTGTTGGTCGGTCGACTGCGTCGAACCGATGAAGATGAAGGATGAAGCCCTTTCCAAACGATTTGATCGGATTCCGTGTTTGATCGTCGATAATCCAATTTGCCCTCGACGCCCGCTGAGCTATCGTATACGATACCAAACGCGAAGGGACGAAGGGGGCAGGGGCACATGTATTTTTCAACGAGCTTGCACCGTCTGCTTCGTACAGTCGAATAGATGTCCCTTGTCAGACGTGGAGCCGTTCAATTTTCTGGAATCATGCATATACCGTCGCGTCGCAGAGACTGCCAATGAAAACGAGAGAGGAGAAAGGTATTTTTGCATCGTGAAATGCTTTTTTTATCCTTTTGCGTTTTTTCGGGGCAAAGGGGAAATCGACGAGACGCATTTCTTCGGGATATATCGGCGTTTTCTGGGACCGATGATAAGTTTCTTTCTTGCATGTTCAATATCTTGTTGGCTATTCGCTCATAAGAAACGATCACACCCTCGAAGTGTATATGTGTGTTTAGAACGATCAACGAGGTTCGATAGTGTTGGAATTTTTCACTCGTTGGAATACGAATGGCAACTAAAATGGTTATCGTTGTAGGGTCCAATGAAAGTTAAGTACTTTTGTTTGCGATCTTAATAAAAATTAAAATTTCAATTTCTTTTTTATTTTACTGATGAAACTTTATTCCTGATGATCTCCTATATCTTTTATGCGACAATAAGTACTTCGATAAGTCGAAGATGAATTTAGTTTCCGACAGTGTCTGGACAGTTTGCGGCCAAATTCTGTACGAATGACACAAACTTAATTCAATAAAGAAATCGAGGTGAAAGGTATAAGGAAAAACATCTATCCGCATTTGTGCGTATAATATAGTTCACGAAAAATCATTTAAATGTCCAAAAATGCTTTAATTCCATAGAAATATAGAAAATTTCGAATTGGTCATTTTGTTTAAGAATGTCAATTACACACTCAGTGTTCTTTGCATTAATCAGTATCTAATGGGTGTTCCAATTCAAGAACGTATTCCTTCCATCGACTGTACGAAACAAGAAACATGGTGGATGATCGACAAACCGGACGATTTCACGCGAGCCCGTAATTCGCGTGGCGTCTACTCGTAAAGAGGAAGATTCAACAGGTGTACCAGCGATGCGCGAGAAATTGCACTCGCAGAAAGGAAAAAAGGTAGGCGGTGGTCGGATGACGCGCACAAAGAGCGACGCGTTATTTGTTCGCGCCAAGTCGCAACGCTTCGAAAGAGCTCGTCGCGTTGCAAACATTCCAGTTATTAACAGATAACAACGGCGCACGAGTACCTGCTACTCGCGCAAGGGTGGAAAGAGTTGGGTCTCTGGCACGAGTAGTCAGCTGAAAAACATCAAAGTCGATCGATAGGACCGTTCAAGTTTGACGAACATTTGCTATATTATAGTTACCTACGTATGAATGTAATCTCTTGATAGTTAAATAGTGTGAAGCAACAGAACAAGAAAAACGAGAAATCTGTAAATTATGACTCTATGCGAAATGGTCATATTTTATGTAATAGACTATAGCTAATTAAATTCTTATTCCTCTATAGAATAAGTAAATTCAAATTTTTATCGTTCTAATCATTTCACAGCTATGAACAGTTAAATCGCGCAAGGCAAACCTGCCTATTTATTCTAACATCTTTATATTCTTTCTATTTGTTTCTGTTTTACAATCTTCTTCGCTTACTTCGATGAAAGTAGGTGTTGCCTAAAATCAGAAGCAGTCAGTAGTCATGCACTCGTCTCTTATTCTCTGATCCAAAGCCAATTTCCTCTCGCGATGTTCTTACAAAGTCTTCATTCCTGCGAAAGTTACGATCATCAAAGAAGAATTAAAAACTACGAAAAGCTATGTAGTTATCCAAGCGAGTGAATCCTACGAAGAATCACAAGGACTTTCACTGTTATCTCCTAACAAATTACTCTCAAGCCATCGAGTTCCACGACATTCATCATTCAGGATCGCGAACTTGAATAAAAATCCTGTCCCGTACGAGTGTCGAGCGCAAGTTTTTCGTGTAGATCCCGAGCCACGTGTTCGATATGGGTGACTCGAAGGGCTAACAGCATCGATGCTGGTCGCGTATAAATTTCATCCGGCTGTTTAATTGAATATTTAAGCGAGAGGCCGCGGCTGATCTCGCATAATCGGCCGGTTTATTGACTTCGAAAGAAACAACTTTCGAGAGGGAGTATATATATATACATAGGTTTGCTTCGTCACGAAGTATATTCCCTTTCGTGGCGGTGGTCGGTTTCTCTTTTAGTCTGCACCTTTTTTCAGTTCTGGCCATCCTCTGTTCCGCGGATTTTTCCTTTTTGGCTCCCGCTAGCCAACCACCCCACGTAAATATATTCGTATACAAGGCCCGTCCTCATGTTCCACGCATGAAGTACGAAGCGATACGACGTGGTGCGTGACGTTTGCGATCAGTGGGTTCGGGAACGGCAGGTGTAACTGTAAAAAACAGCCGCAAAAATTCAGGCTGCTCTCTCGAGGAGAGAAGAAGCCCTTGCTTGCCCGCAGCCTCAGCTTTCTCATCCAGTTTCATCGTCCTCCGTCTTCTACTTTCGGCTCTTCCTTTTCGCTCTCGTCCCTTACACGCCCTCGGCTGCCTTCTGGTATTTGATGGAATAATAACAGGGCGAAGATTCGTGATGCGCCACGGCTCGTTTCCAATGCGGTATGACGCGTCCGACCAGATACGACAGGTTGCACGAAACCAGACTAAATGACGGATCATTAATAAAAGAAACGTAGGCTATTGGTTGGAAAGAGCTGTCCGTTGAGTAATTTTAGGACATTGTTTGTGTGGTTTTTTTTACATCGTGCAAGAATTCGCCAATTTCCCGAGTTCGTGAAATATTTAGAACTAACCCTCTACAGTCCATGGTGTGTTTTTTGCCTTTGTAGGCAAATTAGGCCGTTGAATACCAGTTTTTTTTTTAGTGTTCCAGGCTTTTCAATGATTTGAGAAATTTCTCTGGTATTCTTCGACATCTGGTTTTAAATATTTTTCAATGAAAATAGAAAGGAATAACCGTAGATTAAGAATTACGTTTTATAAGAGATTCGTCTTGTTGGTGAAACTTTGTACCGAAAACCTATATTCCCTAGACTAGAATGTCTTCTGGACGTTTCCCAAGGTTCATAGAGATTCGAAGGACGCTCGTTCTGCTGAAGAGAATTACCTTTAAGCGTATTCCTCTCGCGCGCGACGATCAAGGCTGCGCTGGCCCTGCGTTCTCAGACAAGACGGCGCGTTTTGTAGAAATACGATCGCGAGAGTATGGATAGCTGTGGGATGGTGGGCTTCTTTGGACAATGCGCGGACACAGGCAGGCGGTCTGTAGATCGGGGCCGACTGACGGAGCAGAACGTAGCTCGCGGCCGGTTCGATGAAAAAGAAGTCATGCACGTAAGCGGGTCGAATCGCTCTAACGCAGACGGGCTATACGGTGTAGATCAAGTATGCGATGCATTTATGCGTCATGTGGCCTCAAGGATTTTTTCGGAAATCCAGGGAGGATATTCAGACAATATAGAACCGCTGAGAATTCGTTCCAACGGTAGAGGAACTAACTATATGTCGATATGTATCGATTTGCACATGTAATTATCCTTTTTCAAGTACAAAGTACGATAGGTGTTAAGAAGAAGGTGTTGGTTAGATAGTGGTGGAATTTTAGGTCCTTTCTGACACTGAGACATTTTATAGACATAGAGTATTGATTTAACTATTGATCTTTTTTCAAACGTAGGAAGAATTTGGAGAAGAAGTAAAGCGGTTCAAAATTTGTTTCCAAATATTTTCCCAAAAATTTGTCACAAATTACCACATCCTGTGATCTACATACGTATACGTATGATCCAAAAGCCGATCGAGAGTTTTCTATGCCACGAAAAACGAAAATAATCGGCAGAACTCGCGCGTTATTCCAACCATGTTTCGCTTTACTACTTATAAAATATATCCTCCAATGAAAGAGTGGTGACTACGAGTACCAGCAGAGGACAGGGTCGAAATGGAAAGACGAGGAAAGAAGCGAGCAAAGAGGGCGAGAAATAAGTAAAGCTTCACTCAGTCGTGAAAGAAAAAGGGGAAAAGAGAAAAAATGTACAAAGCAAAGGGGTCAGGCAACGCAAGGAAAGAGACGAGCAGGCTCGAAGAAAAGAGAAAAAGAGGGAGAGAGGAGGCCACGGGCTTGGAAAATGAGAGAGGAGACAGGCCGGTGAATGGCAATGGCCTGGAGTGTACTAGAAGAGCGAACCAGAGAGAAGAAGGAGAAAACAGGAGAGGGGGGGGGGGAGAAGAAGAAGGGAAAGAACGAAGAAAAAGGGAGAGAAAGAAAGAGAGCATAGGCCTGTGTAGCAGGCCATCACAATGTGTTCTGGTTGCTTCGGTCTGTCCGTTCGTTCCTGTGCACGTCCGTACGTCTGTCCGTTGTCTGCCCTGGCACTCCAACCGAGTGTATAGCCGTCTGGCCCCGGTGGAGGGTCTCTGACCGATTATCACTTGGTCTTTATGCTCTTTGAGGTTCTTTTAAACGTCTGTCCCGTTTCTCTGCTTCACCTCCTCTTACTACGTTTGTTCCTTCTCATCGCGCCTCGCATCTCATCATAGTCTTTCTCCCCCTGCCCTTCCATCCTTTCTTCTTCTCCTCCTTTGCGCTTTGTCCACATTCTTTTCGTCGCCACGAAATTCTCTACTCCCTTCACGGTGTTTCTTCGTATCTCACGATCCACCAACCTGTTCTCCGCTTCTCTTAATTCTCTCCCCTTTCTTCTGTGAAAAATCTTTTCGTTTGCCTACACTGGCCCGAGCCTTTCGGAATTTTCTTCGTGGAAATGTTGTTTGGTAGCGACGACTAACCAGCGTAGGTTGCTTGGTAAAATGATTTCGACAGATACAGTATCATTTAGAATCGAGAGACTCGTAACGGGAAAACGACGCTTGTTAAATTTGTCGAATTTTTATTACGAGCAACGATCTATAATCTATATCGCTTACTTATCGTTGAATGAAAATTAAACAACTTTTATGAAGGCTCGTCGATCGTTTAATACGACGAATATCTCATTATAAAAAATTGAAATCTATCGGGAGGAAATTAAAGATGATACAGCGAATCCTTCAATTATTCGAGCGATTTCCATCGACTTTTAAAGTCATTCGGATAATTATGAACGGTAGTGTGCGTGTTCGTTGTGAAAGAATTTACGGGGAAAACATTTCATTGGTTTTGGATAGCCACTACCGATATGCTTAATCTGTAGCCGACGAAAATATTGGCGCTTCGTTAGCAGCCAACCCAACGATTTACGTGACTATCGACGCGACTCCTCGTCTCACGAAGGGATAAGAGGATTACAAGCGAGAAGGATTACGGTGAAAAACAACGCGAAGCGAATCGCACTGAGGCCGTTTATCGGAATTCGCCTTGCATCCACTAACTCCTTGTTAAACGCCATTCTTGGACAGAATCGTGTAGCCAACAGTTTACTGTTATATAGCCCTCAACAAGCAATCGTTTCTTGTAAAATGTAAATAACACACACATTAATCATATTTGAAGACATACGTTTTGCTAAATTTTATCATTATAACGGACGTTAAAATTTGGAAAATA
This sequence comes from Bombus vosnesenskii, assembly GCF_011952255.1. NCBI lineage: Eukaryota > Metazoa > Arthropoda > Insecta > Hymenoptera > Apidae > Bombus > Bombus vosnesenskii. The sequence goes on from NW_022882948.1 coordinate 1,278,089, forward strand.
AATCGTAGAATAAGCAACTTGATTGTAATTTCTGAAACGACGTTTCTTCAATACAAAATTCTGTATCTTTCAAACAAATTCCCATTTTTCCACAACTTTCTATCAAACTTTAATCTTTTTATTCCAAAATGGTTTGAACATCTGGCCAAAGTATGACTTGTATAATAAGTTAGGGACCGTAATAAGTAAGAATTTCTTCAAGTCCTTTTAAAGCCCCAAAACAATAAGAAATCAGGCCAGGGATTCGAAGAATTCCATAACGCTGACCGTGCTAGTGAAAAATAGGCGGAGGATTAAGTAAAAATCCAAAAGGTTTAACCATGAAATCTCGATTGTAACAGCGTGAGCTCCGGTAATCCAACTTGTCTGACCGTGCAAGTGACGGGCAAAAGGTCGGCGGAGGTTTATGGTAACGGTAAACGAGGTGCTCCTCGATATGGCTTTCTTTAAATACCATAGTATAGTTCTCGAGTGATCGTCCCAGTTCCACGAACTCGGTGTCCGGTTCCAAGTATGTATATCCGTGGAATGCCGCTGTTCAAGCGGTCCGTAAAACTTGCATTTTTGCATTTCCTTCCCTTCCTCTCTCCGTCCTCTGCCATTCCACCGCTGAACGTTCGTATCTCAATGCGCCTATCAACCTACGCGCTTCGCCTTTCGCCAACGAGATTTCATTCTCGGATCGACGTTCTTCAGGGCCAATGACTAGCAACGACCGTGTTCAACCGATCTTTCTCGTTATGCGAGCACTCTCTGTTTACGGTACGCTGGCTCGAGATCGAAGACCCCTTATCTTGCAAGTAGATAAGGCTTATTCATCGTGCAGGACAAAGCTAACAACTGCGCGAGACGTTTGGCAAGAGTCTGCGACGATGATGACGAGGCTGAGTCACGTGGTTAAGACGGAGAACGATACGGGAGGTGGGTTGCGAAGAATGGTAACACGGAAGCCTGAACAAGCACTCGGTTAAATTTTTACCATTTTATGGTGTATATGAAACGATTCGAGGATTGCACGATCGAATATGTTAGGGGATCATCGGAGAACCGAAGCTTTCGGGTCACATGTTTGTCCAATTAGAGGACGTTTCTTCATTCGATTTTACAAATATTTTATATTTTGATCTATGCTTCTTATTTATGAGGAAATAGATTAACTCTTCTCCAGGTGTTCAGTGTTATTACATTCTCACCGAATACGGGTGACATACATGTTTACGTAACTGTCTTCCACATAAATTTCATTAAGATCAACAGATTTGGAAGTTTCAATTTATTTTGTCAACATTCAAATAAACATTGTTCAACATGGCGAAGTATTAAAATCGGTCGACTCTAGCATTTCAAGCTTTTCCGTGCTTTTCTCTAAATAAGGAGCAGCGTTCGATAACGTCGATATCGCCATGTAGCTAAGGGGTTGGGAAGGCCGAGTAAGACACGGAACTGGTTTCCGCCATCAAGACAGAAACTCGAGAATGGATATTGCGCCGCTTCTGACATTCCACGATTAATCTTTCCGGTGAATTATTATCATTGACCAAGCGTGTATCAATTTCTCGCTTCAGATCAATATACGTGTACAGCTTTCAATTTCTTTTATCACTGCTTCTTTTCAACTTTTAAAAATGTCAAATATTACATTTAAATTTTCCTTTCTAAGTGATTGGATTTTGGAGCAAAGATTAGGAGTAGCGTATCAAAATTTGCTTGTACTCTATGTTACGTCTGCTGCGCAGTGCTTGAGAGCGAAAGGGTGACACAACGGAACGTGCCGGGTGTGATGTGCCAAATATGCATAGGTTCATCTGTATTGGAGAATCTCGGGTTCTGCTGCCCGATTGTCTAGGGGACATTGTTGGTGCGTGCCACGGATCGCAGTGGTCAATGCACTATCAATGGATTCTTGTTAGCATAAGATCCACGTGGTTTTACGATGTTTTCTCTTAATTTCATAATTTCATAAATCTTCGATAATTTCTCGACATTTTTTCAAAGAACACGATTTTTATTATAAGCGTGGTTATAATATATAAGGACTTGTAGGGAATTTTAAGGAAGTTATGTTGTTGCATCTGTATGAAGTTAGTATATTTGTGTTGCAGCATTCGTTCTATCGAAAATTTTCAAGCTATTAGAAGAAACATTATTTAAAGGAATTTAAAATTATTTAAAGGTATTACACTGGCGTCATACGTTACTAAATACAAGTTCCACTCGTAACGTAGGTTTATCATGAAAAAAAGTTCTTATAGCTTCGTCATTAATCATTACACTTAAGCTAATCTTAGTGAATAGAATAATTAATAAGCTCCTCGGATTATGAATTAACTAACGAACATAATTCGATCGGATGAGCACAAAAACAGTGCGCAATTTATTAGTATACCATCTGTTCTCGTTGCTCATTTACAAGACGAGCTTCCACTGAGATCTTTCTCAAGTTTGAAAGCCTATTTCCAAATGGCACTAATCGATCGTATCAATCAAGGTATCTATCTAGTAGAATCATCCGCCAAAATAAGGTATATGCTTCATAACTAAATTTCCTCAAACTAAAACAAACTGACCCTGACAACCTATCACGGCAAGATCAAAGAAGGTGTAATATAACGAGAGAGAGAGCACGATTCGTCCGATTGAGTAGCGAGTAATCGGGTAGTTGGGTTGACTCGCGCTAGCGACTGCCAAGAAACCAGACGATTTTCGCGACAGCACTCGTCAACTATGACTGCGACGGCGACTGCGGCGACGACAGCAGATGTGTGACGATAGTGTGGTGGTGGCGGTAGCGGTGGCGGTGTTGGAACCGGCGGCGGCTGCGGTGGCGGTGGCGGTGGTAGCCGTGACGGCGGTAGTGGTGACAGTAGCGATGGCGGCGATATGGAGAATCGAAAGAGGCTGCAACGGTGAGGAAAGAAAGAAAGAGAGGGTGTCCCATGCGTAAGAAAGGGTTAGAGAGCGATGAGATGCAAGAGAAGAAGAGAGAGGAGAAAGAGAACAGAAACAAGACGGATGTGTAGGGAGGAGTAAAGGTAGTAAGTACACACTACACATAGAGGTGAGGGACAGGCGCGCGAGACGCGGCAGAAACTCGAGGGACGGAAAGGGGCGAAAAGCGACGAGCGCCACCGAGACGAGACGAGGCGCGACGAGGAAAGACGATGAAGGCCGACGGGGGTCGCGCACCGCGGCGCTGAACGCAGTGCCATCCGATAGGCAGCACCGTTTGCTCCACGGATCTTCGGCTCGCTCGGCTTCGAGCTTCGGTCGTTCGCTGCGTACGATCCACACGCTCGATCCGCCGCTTCTCCTTCCTTTTTCGTTCGTCTTGGCGTGGCTGCCGTGGCGTCCATGCCGAGAAAGGAAAAGCCAGCATCGACACGCTGCGCACGGTGGAAAACACGGGGCCGCCGCGAAGACGCGTGCACTGGTCGTGTGTGTCGTTGCCGCGCGTAGTTTTACGTGTACTGCGTATACGTCTGATCGTGCTCGTGAACAGAGGTGCCCCCTCTTCTCGTCCCAAACGGCGAACGCGCGGTGGTCAACACGGTGCGTGTGCTTGTCTCCTTCCTTTTTCTCGCACTCTTAGCCTCTTTTTTTTTACTTTACATCCTTTCTCGCTTCTTTTCGTCTTTTGCCTTTCGCCTAGCGCACGTTGTTGTTGTCTTTCTTTTCGACGATTCTCTCAGTCTCTGTTCTTTTTTTCCCTTCTCCCTCTTACTCTGTTTTTTTTTCCACTTTGTTTTGCTTTTTTTTCTACCATCGATCGATATTGTCTTTAATCGTTCACTGTGCCATGTGATTCCACTGAACCACACTTCACACAACCATAGCAAACGACAACGTGCGTGATAGAATTTCCTGCGAGGGGATACACGAGTTTTCATCGTGTACGCAAAAGGTATAGGTATACTCATTCTCGGAACGCAAGAGAGACCCAGCATGGCCGCCCAGCACAAGACGAGTCAGAGTCAGAGTTCCTTACCGGTGTCCACACTATAACGGCAGCACGCTCTCTGTCTCCTTTCCTCTCTTCCTCCCTTTTGCTCTCTCTGTTTCTACCCGCCTTCTCCCGCCGTGTTTCAAAGCGTACACACTTGCGCTTCATCCTCTTTCCTCTTATACGTGCACATACAGACACGTCGCAATCTGTCTTCGTTTTTGCACAACGTTGTTGCTCTCGTTGCGTCGCTTTCTCGCTTTCTCGCTTTCTACTCCACGCTTTTCCCTCGCAGTTCGTTCCTACGTCTGTCCACGTCTCTTCGTTTCGCGCATACCCTCCACTCAAGTCGTGTTTTTCTCACTCTTCCTTGCGGGCTGGCCGGTTTCTCTTTCGCTCCCTTTCTCTCCCGGTTTCTGCATCTCTCTTTCGTTCTTGTCCCCTGATCGCGCCTTTCATTCGAAAATAGAACGTCACCGCGCGTGCCGCGCACATTTTTCCTCATGAAAACAGCGAATTCCCACTCGCTGACACGCGCGCGCGAGACACAAGCGAGCGCTCGTGTCGTGTTCTAACCTCACTTTCTGCGAAAAATTCTGCGGATTGATCGATATCCAGCCCATTAACACGTGCATATAAACTAGTTAAAACTTCTGTCCAGTGTTTCGCAACACGTAGTTCACTTAAAGTCCTATAGAAATAAAAAAAATTCCATTAACTTTTTGATCATACCATTTAATTTCATGCACACATGGCATGCAGTTTTCTTTTTCATTTGATCGATCATAATTAATCAGATGATTTAATAGAGGTGCTATTTATTGCTCCCAACGAAAAATTATTCCACGTACTTAGGTGGCGTGTTTAATTGCTGTTGCGAGCTGATACACGAAACATGTGGTGCATCGATGGTCGATTTTTAGTCAAGTTTGGCAAGTGTCAGACGCATAAGAGCCGATGTAATATTTTTATCGCGGCCAATAGACTCTAATAGGAAGGTTACTGGCTTTTCATTTATCGTCTGTTGGCTTTGTTACGGTGTCAGACGGAGGCAGACGTCCGACGATATTCTGGCGGGAGAGACTCGTAAAAATAGTGTCTTCACCATTTCCTCCCTTCGGCTCCCGCGACTATAATTAGCACTATTCGCCGTTTTCTGCGTAAACAAACATTCGCTGCTTTGTGTTGTGGCAGCCTCTTTTATCGTCGCTTGTGTGATTTCCTGTTCGATAAAGTACGTCGAACAAACACCAGGGAAAAACACACGGCTATCTACGGCAGTCACATCGGTGTGTCGTTGGCTAATGTCGACGGTCTATCGATGCTACACGAGTTTTGCATTAGGAAAGTGTGGACAGTAGAAACAAGACCACTCTGTTCTCGAACCACCGCGTCCCTTTTCCTCCTTCGTGATTCTACGTTGGCGTATTTCTAGGAGACGTTTGCCTGTAGCAGAGAGGTGGACTGAACTATTCATGTCCGACGACCGTTCATAAAAATAGGATTTTAGTGATTTCTCCCTACGATGCTGCGCTTAATGGTGCCTAGCATGCCTGGGTAAATATGTACATTTTCCGGACATTCTTCCCTCGATTCTCTCTTTTCATCGATATTTAGTAATATTCACGCGTTTTACCGCTAATGCATCGAAATTGGATATTTTGGATTTTTCGAAGGCATCGTACAATGACCAGTCACGCGATACATAGTCATCATAGATATATAGTAGATATGTAATTTAATATGTACGAAGACCAGACACTTTTTCTTTTACAAAAGAGCAATTTTGAAATTCAATATGTTGTCAACCAATGTCAGGTCGAAACTATCCTCGTGTTTGATTTTCGGATTAAATACATATTTGCTTTCTGTCAGCCTTGAACATATAAAGGAAAATATTAATGGCATCACTCGCGCAGACGAATATTAATTAAGTTAAGAAGTAGAGTTCTAAATCCCATGCGACTTCGCAAATCAGGGCACGGTTGAACTAGTGTCATAAATGAAATTGTACAAGTTACAAATTACAGCTTATCAAACACTCTAATAGATTCTCTCGCATAACAGCGCCAAGTTCGATACGAATGAAACCGATGAAGGGCTTCGGGTAGATTTTACAAATTATGTACATGTCAGCTAATTATCATATTTTGTGTAAAATTGTAAAATTACAAAATAAACGTTTCTAACCTATAACTGGTAACTTGTCTCTTAATTCATTATTATTAGTAGATTATTTTATAAGTTATTGTGTATCAGCTGGATCGCATAACTTTCCGCACCAGCTCGTTGTATGACGTCGCCTCGACGAACGTGATATCAATCGTTATCGTTGTTTTTCTTTTTATCAACAACATCGTGAATACTGATTAGCGTTTATCTCGACTGTTGCCGACTATGCATCCAGAATAATTACTTCTCGCGCGGCCATTATATTTATTCGCGTTTACCGCCAAGGGCCACGATATTCTGCGTGTAAAGGGCCACAGGGAACAGAGTTCACCGATCCTCCACATAAATAATAAATCCACGCGATGCGAGGTAGATCTCGACAAGCAGCACTCGAAATCTCGAGTGCACGTTCCGCGGGGCAACATTTTCATTTTTATGCTGTATGTGCGTGCTTGCACGAGAACTCGTCTTACAGAAAAGCAAGGGAAGGGAGGGACGCGTTTCACGTGTGTTGGACATCGTCTCGTTATATTGTATCTTGTATGGTCGGTTGCACGCGCGAGCAAAACCGTAGAGACAAAAGAGGGATGTAAAGGGGAAACGAAACGAGGGTACGAAACGAATGAGTCGACATCCGTTCGTCAACTATTTCTTTACTCGTATTTTACCAAGTTATAGAAGTCACGGCTTCGTAGATCAGAATGAGACAGTGCATGCTGCACGCTACTCTTTCTTTTTATCACGTGACCGTCTACTCTTGTTCGTAACCGACGTTATCGTTTTGATACCGTTGTGTGTTCCATGTCTTTGTTCCAGCGATCTTTAGCGTTAGAGTCTCGATTTTCGACGTATACGTATAGGGTGTCTTGTGCAAATCAGAGAATTTGATTTTTAATGTTTTGACTAAAGATACCGAGTGACGTTGAATGTAGCCGATCAAACGTAGCTAGAATACTTATTTTAAGAGCGACGATGATTTTTTTGTTGAGAACGTTTAAGAGAAATTTTTTTATTATTATCTTCTTGATGGGTCTTATTCTATGTTGTTATCGAATAATTCGCAAGAGTAGGCATGATGTCACAATTCGTATTCCAAGATTCTTGTTTTTTTTTTCATTTTTTTTTTCATAATTCTAATGAAAATTAGTAAATTAATGTTTCTAGATGCTTAAAAAATAATATAGATTTTAACGTAGGATTTTCTGCGCAATCGACGATATCTAGTCGCTTATACTACCTTCGCACTTCGAAATTATTTCTTTCATTTTATCTGAACGCATAATCGAAACACCCAATTGTACTTTCATATCAGACGAAGCAAAGCGTATCTGTATAGACAGACTTTTGAGCTTGTTTCTCTGCGTTCCATTGATCGAATTTATTACGTATCTATCTCCTTTGTTTTTTCTTGTCGCAAATTGCAGCTGTTCATATCACACATGTACGAGTGGTTACATGTATCGGAAACAAATGATAACAAACCTGCTGCCAATTATTCGCTTTTTTTTTCAATCCATAGCTTCGTAAAAAGACTTTTAAATTCATTAATACGTACTCTAATATGTATTTGAATAATTTCTTTGATCCTTAACTACAGACGTGCATATCATCATAAATTGCTTTTCTTTAATCGAGCTACCGATCAACTCCATAAATTGAAAAGTACAGACTATTGATGATATTAGAAATACCGGTTTTTCAACTTACCTGACAGTTAAGCGATATAAATCAAGTTATTCGAATTGAGTGATTTGTTTCTTGAGGATCGAACATCAGTTCGCGTATTTATGTATATACCACATGAAGCCAAGAAATTAACAAGTAGCAGAGTCGATTAATATTACTTTCAACAAGATCAATTAACAAATCGTGCGAGACTAATACCCTGTAATAACAAATCTATATTACTATCTGTTACAGATACGTCGTAATTCCTCCTGGAGACCGATAACTGGGGTCGATTTTCCGAAAATTCGTTGGATCGGAACTCGCGAGTGCGGTGAAGGAACGAACAATACAGAGAATGCCAGGGCGGGCAGCGGAGGCGCGTGTACTCGCGAATGCTCGTCCGGCGATCGTTCGCGACAACGATCGGCACGACTCGCGATGATGGCGGAGCGCGATCGCGTAGCAGCGATATCGTCGGTGGAGTTGGCGCGACGCGGATACCTCGGTAGAAACGTTCGACACGCGACGGGATAAATGCGAGACCGAAATCTCGTGGGTGAACCAGTTGTCGCGGCGACGAAGAAGAAAAAGAAGAAAAAGAGACACCTGGAGTCGGGTCGATACAAACGGAGCCCGAGCTGGTTCCGGATAAAGGTGAGAGCAGGTGTTTTACTAAGGAGGAACGATAATAGGAGGTTGGATGTAGATCAGAAGGAGGAGGAAGAAGAAGAGGCGGAGGAGGGGTCGAGGAATTTTGGAGTGGATAGCGAGACGACAGATCTCGAGGAAAAGGAAGAAAAAACGAGAAGAAGAAGGTGTATTGGAAATATTGCAATTCAAAGGATCCACTGTAGACAAGATCGGCCTATAACCAGCTGGACTGGACGGCCTCGCGAGTTTTCGTTGTAAGGCCGGGAGTTGTGGGGGTCACCACGGGGGCGGGGGTGGGTTTGCCCCTGCTTCTTCTGGTCGTCGGTGTTCTTGGTAATCAAGCGTGCACGACGACGGCTGCACCGGTGGTTTCCGATCCGCACGTGTCCCTCGATGCTACGCCTCCTCGTCTTCTGCCTCGATCAACGGACCGTTCATCGTCGTCGTCGTCATCATCATCGATATTGTCATCATCGTCGTTCCCGTCTTCCTTTCGAAGAGCCATTTACAAGGGTCGATTTTCCAATCACCATCCGGAGAACCCAACCTACGAGAGCGCCTCGAAGGGAGAACTGGATTATCACGAGGTATCGTTGCTACCGGGCGAACGAGAAGACCCGAACGGTCTCGACGGGGATCGGTTGCTCTCTGCCTGGGAACGAACGAGAATCGATACCATCGGAAAGAAGGATCCTTCTTCCCCTGTAGTAGCAGGCGGAAGAGGAGGCGAAGAAAGTGAAGGAGGCGGAAAAGAAGGAAGAGGAGGAGGAGGTCTGGCTCACGAGAGGACCAAGTCGAGACGGCGACAGGTCGCCGCAGTGAGCCTGCTCGATGATCGAGGATCATCCTCTTTAAGCCCCGTCGAACCATACCAATTGGCTACGAGATTTTTTCGTCCTCGTAACACGGAACCATCTTCGATTCATATCGACGGAGTCGAACCAGAAATTCGTCGAGGCGGTATTATCTTTACCGCGAGCGAAACAACTGGCAGTGACTCAACGTTATCATCGTTGGCTTTCGAGGACGCTGTCGGTGATACCTTATCGAACGAAAATCGTTCGACGACCACGGGAACAACAACAACAACGACAACGACGACGACGACGACGACGACGACAACGACGACGACGACGACGACGACGACGACGACGAAGACGACTACGAAGACGACGACGTTAACAAGAAGAACAGCAAAAACGGCGACTACGGTAACTACGGTACTACCAGTCCCTTGGACTAACACGTCGTTTCGTTTGGTTCATCGAACTGTGCCTAGATTATCGGACGACGAAAGTGTAAATTCGGGTAAATCCGCTGGTAGACGCAACAGGAAGGCTAAAGACGAAGAAAAAGTGGTAGAGGTAGATATCTCGTCTCGTAAAGACGACAGGGATAGGTTCGCGTTCGCGGGGGACCGTAGTAGTGGTGAGGTCAAAGGTGGTGGTGGTGGTGTCGTCGAGTGGACCACAACAGTCGCCAGGCCGATGTCAGCGTGGTCGTATCCTGAAGATGAGGAGCCGGGAGCTGGAAACGTAAGGACACGCTCGAGGCCGAAAGAGGCGGCGAGCGAGGACAAGGAGGCCGAGAGTGGCGAAGAACAGGTCAAGGTCACGGTAACAGAAGCCAAAGGCTCATCGTCTACGTCGACTACGGCAAGGACCACGAACACGTCGCCGACGACCACACAGTTACCACCACCGAGTCAAGATACCTCTATGGAAGCACGTGAGTACCACGAAATCTATTCTTCTTCTTCTCCTTTTTCTCCTCTTTTCTTTGCGTCTCTACGCACAGGCGTTCTCTCTCGTTCCGACCACCAAAGAGAGTTTCCGACCCGTGGCCGGCTCGGCTCGTCTCTTTCTGTCGGAGGCTACACGCGAGCCGCGTGTCTCTCGCGTTGCTTCTTTTGCCGTGCCTCTCCCCATGGACGTGTTTACAGGAACCGAAGCTCGACGCAGGACCCTTGGTCAGGTTATTTTTAACTATTCTAACCGTGCGGCCACTTTCTCCTTGCCCTCTCCCTTCGCCCTCCAAGTCTTTCTACCTCGCGTTCGTCTCCGTGATGTCTCGTGCCGCTTGTGTTCGCGCGTCTCACTATGACCTCGTGTTCTACTCGTTCTGGGTCCTTTCGTTTTAGGTCTTAGGCTGTGGTTACGATGGATGCGTATTCCGGCCAATTGACGTTCTGACCTGATGAACTCGATACCGCGATGTATTAGGTTGTTTTAAAAGATTTGTTCATTTTGTAAGAAAATAATAGACTCGCAACATTTCTTCTTTTATATTATTTCATTGAACTACGTATGATCCATTCTGTCTGCCAATGGAACAGTAAAATAACGTAAAATAAAAAATGTTGCGTATCTATTGTTTCCTTATGAAAGGAAAGAAACTTTTGAGACAACCATTAGATTTATTATTTTTATTATAATTATTAATTAAAATGTATAATATGTATAATATTGTATAATAATGTATAAATGTATGATACATAAATTTTGAACGAGCGTGTACATTGCAGTCCTCGAACGTTCCATTCGTCAAAACATCAAGTTGATTCGAGTACGCATCCACTGTACCCATACGCGTGGAAAAGATCGTTGTTTGTTCGTATAGTGACTACTTTTTCGCTTTCCTTTTGACGAGTTTTGCCTTTTTAAGCTTTTCGTTCGTTTCAACCCTTTGAAGGAAGGAAGGGATGCAGGGCGGGATAAAAAGAGAGCATATCCTGTAAACACGTTTCTCTTCTCATTTTGGAGCAGCATATTATGTACTTTTGCTTTTGATCTTATTCAATGATATCGAAAAACAGTACTTGTACTACCATAATATCTATTGCTCACATATTATACGTATTATTTTTTATTACAAATATTGAAATCGCGTAACTTTCGCACATTTGATAATCGACTTATAATTCAACAGTTATACCATGTATCGTAGAATTGACAGTAAATAGGAAATAACGAAGAAACAATTAGCTGAAACTGACGAGATGTAAATATTTCTCAACCGCTACAAAATTTAAGAATTATTCGATCGTATAAATTAGTTTTGATTCATCGTCGGTATAAATTACCTAAAGTTACCTATAAACACCAATTGCTTGTTTAATCAAAAAGTTACTCCAACTTACTGTTAGAACCTGCTAATAACAACGATTACTCCAAACGATATTATGTAAATAATAGTTCACGTTCACCGTGTTACAATACAAACTTAACTCGAAGCGTCGTTGGCGAAAGGAAGGAAGGATTCAAGTATAAAAGCGTGCGAAGCCTACCTTGATGAAGAAGGGAGTGGAAGAAGAAGAAGAAGAGGTGGAAGAAGAAGGCAAGCTCGCCGTGAGAGACGTGCGCATCTCGTGTGTTTTTGATTACGCTTGCACGACCGTACGCTGGCTGCGTACGACGTACGGCTCGTGACTTCGCGTATGAATCAGCCAGCTATTCTTTTCGCTCACTGACCGACCGCCGACTTCGTTTCTTCTCTCGGCATGCTCGTCTCGCTCTCTTACCTTGTCGCACACATCGGCCCGCTTTCATCGTGTCCTTGTCCGTTCGAGCGAATGGGACGAGCGAACAACACGGCCGAATCCACGGCGATATCACGCCGTTTTCTTCGCCACCTCCTCTTTTTGCCCTTCTGCGTCGCCCTTCGCCACGACCAACTTTGTACCTTCCTCGTCAATCTTCCTATACGCTTCGTTCCGCGTAAACCTACCATCGGGGAAAGCGGCTCTCAGCTCGATGGATGCGAGATCCTTGCTCTAGGATCAGCCTTGAATTTCTCCCCGAGTCTTTCAGATCTTGGGATTTGGATGGTTTTTCTTGGACATATTAGGTCGGCCGAAAAGTTTCCTTCGTTTTATAAGGAAATAATGGATGCACAATATTTCCCGTTTGATATTATTTTATCGAACTACGTATGATCCATTTTATCAAAATAAAGATCACAACGTTCGACAGATTAGGCTTCATGTTTGTAAAAGACACTTTTCGGACAACCGGACATTGTAAATTACCGTTGTTTTTGGCAGATAGTTTTTAATAGGAATCTTGGGAATTATTCTACCGTAAATTATTTCTTAATAGGAGTATCGAGAACTTAGGAGATTTTCTGTAACCATTGTGTTGAGATTGTTGAATCGTGGAAGACCTACATACGTGTACGTATATTGTGCATCGAGAATTTTCATGTCATCGTTGCATCATACACATCTTCGCTCTGTATTACAGATTTTAGTGCAACCTTGACGACTTTTCGATAGATAATTAGCTACAATTCGGTATAGTAACAATTTAGAATAAACTGTAATTCTTGTAGAACGTAAAATTACAGCTTGCTATTATTGTAGGCAAAAACATGTACATAACGATACAAACGAAATTGTACCTAAATAGAGATTTCACTCCCAGAGTATTACGATATTACTTTACTTGAAGTATTTTCAACATTCCTGTACATTCATAATTTTTCTATGTTTACATATTTTCGCTTTACTTGTAAATATCTAACGATTCTTCGTTACAACTATTTGTACACATACGTACGTACGTACATATCCCACTGAGCGATTAAATTCCATTGTGTACAAAATCGTCTTAATCTAAAAGAGAATGACGCGTTCTAATATACTGAGAATCTCAACCGAAGATACGCAATGACAATAAACGTATTGAGATCGTTTCGAGTCAATGAACAAACAAATCTAATCAATGATCGTGTCAACGAGACCGAGCACTCATTAACGTCGAAATTCACGAATACACACGGACCAAGTACAAAGAAAGATCCGCTTTTTGGGGAAGCGTCGCGGTGTTTTATAGGCGTCGCGTCGTCGTTGTTTGCAATAACATCGGGATATCTGTATTTGGCGAATGCCGCTTTAAAAGCGTTGATAAAGCCGCGGAACCGACCGGTGGTTTATTTTAGATTATAATGTTGCATATCGCTGTGTGTAATCTCGATAAATAGCTCGTTAATTCCGCTTGATCATAATAAGATAACCGCGCGTTGGCAACGCGCCAAAAATTTCGACATTCCCAGATTCTGCCCGGTCCCTTGTCTCTCCGGCTCTTTCTTTCTCTTTTTTTTCTTTTTCTTTCCTTCTCTTTACTATCTTCCGACCCTCCCTCTGGTGCCTCTTCCATTTTTTCCGCGTCCGACGATTCATTGCTTCTTCTAATTAACGCACCCTCGTACCAAAGATTCATGCTTCTTTGAAGTCAGCTGTATCGCTTTCTTTAAATTCACCGTGGTTAAAATCCACGTTCCCTCTGATTTTATAAACTTTCGCGCTACCTTCTTCCCCGTTTTTCTCGCTTTTCCAATAATATCGATAAGCAGCGTGACGAACAATGGCTGCGAATGTTCACAGGCACGTGCGCAAGAAATTTAACAATATTGGCCATCGTACGCGGAATTCGTCGTGTAAAAGCGCGGATTGATCGATCTAACGCATAAGAGTAGGATATATTTTTCTTAGATCGAGTTTCGTTAAATATCGCGCTAAATGTTATATAACAGCGTAGAAGAATTTGTGGGAAGTTTAACGGTGTGAGAATCTGTTACTGTTCGTGTCGGCTGGTTCATCGTATTTATGGAAAAGAAGAATCGTAGAATTTATAGAAGAGTTCAATGACTTGGAATATATATATAGTTTTTAATCTTGAATTTATGAGGGGATTTTAGAAATGTTAGTAACAAAAAGCAATGGCGCGGCAATAACTGACCATTTTTCTTGCTTTTTCTCTCGAGATGAATTTTTCTTTCCACAATGAACGCAATATAATGTACGATTTATCGTGCGATACACTCGAATTCAGAGAATAATTCAGGAATGTATTTTTTAATTCAGAAATTTATGAATTTATACAAAAGAATCGGAGTCTGGTGGTTGGTTTTGGAATTGATCGGATCGGAACGTAAAATTTTGCCTTTGTTTCTTGTTCTCGTGTTGATTTCCGTGTCTAATTCCGCATTCCAGGAACAGGCGGCTAGTCCAATTGTAGTTCAGCTGAATCAAGGTCAGAAGATCGCGTTGCTCGAGTTTATTGCATTAAGATAGCCGAGATCGTTGTGTCTGTCTAACAGGCCTAATTTACCGTGCGCGTGTTGTCGTACATGAAATCTTTACGCTGATCTATCTATCTGCCGACGAATATAGATAACACTATCGTCGGTTTACCTATATAACGTTGGAAATATGCATTTTGTGATAGTGTGTTTCGTGATTAATTCGATTAACCCAATATTTTCTATCTCGCTCCATTCCTCTCTTTCGTAATAGATGAAACATATTCCTTTATATTCCGTTTACATTTAATCTTTCTCTCTTGACATCGTTTAAAGGTAAATTATTTATTTGTAACTTTCCTGTAAGATAAATAACAAATTTATACGAATATTCCATTCTCATCTAGAGATATACAAGAACGTTTTACAAATCGAGCGAATCTTACCTTTAACTCTACGATTGTCTGCTTAACGAAAGTAACGTTCTATCTCACAATTCTAAATATGTACGTGTGTATGCACTCATATGGCCACTGTACGTACGACACTGTGTTCCGAGAACAACAGAGTTCGGTATTATAGTAAGTGGCATACACTGTCGATCGTAAGTGTTAAGACACCTGCTGATACTTACGCTGATATTATTTATTAAATTCCTTGTGTATCTGTAATTTTTCGTTCACACGATACGAGTTGACGTGGAGACGATGATCGAGCCAGCTAATTAAATGAAATTGATACAAGTATCTTGACTTGGCTTCAATTTCTCGCTTTGTAGGACACGTAAACGAAGTTTTCTCCAATCTTGTGTTGGACAATAAACACGTAAAAACATTCGCAACCAGTGCTCTGTCACCATGGAACAGAGATGATCGAACATTTTGCTGCGCAATCGTTCCACCAAAGACGACTCGCTGTTGCTTGTTGCGGAAATATGTATGCGAAATTCATCGTGTGAAAACGCGGGTTGCACGCGAACGTACAGTCTCCGGGTGTATTCCGATGTCGTTACTTAACGTGTTTATTTCGGTGAGCTTCTGTAACCCTCGAGGCGTTTTTTTTACGAGCTAATTCGTGATCTGGATAGTTCCCAAAGGCGAGTTCTGGTGAGCGTGGCGATACCGGGTACCCGGTATAAGAGGAATGACTAAATGGTCTGACTAACCGGTCAGGTATTCCAAAACCCGACCTTATTTTCACCGCTATAGAGAAGTGACACGTGAGTGACAAGGAGGGCAGGTAGTTTTCGTGGTAGTTTGCGTGGAGACGCGTACGAATTCCAGTCCGGTATTTTAGTGGTTTTCATCGCGCGACGCGACGCGCGGATCCCAAGGGACGGGTATACAGATTTCCCGTTCGAAACGATAAATTTACCGCCGCGGCGACTTTATTTTAAACGTTTCGCGCTATTCTCGCGCCGTTGAATTCGTCAAGATACACACGTTGTGAGTTTAGCCATCACGCGACGATCCTCAACTCCAATTATACGTACCGAACCGTATATGTGTACGACTATAACGTAACGTTGCTTTTTTAACCCATGTTATACCAGGATAAGCATCCTCAACGACCCCAATATTTGTTCTTTTTTTTTTTTGTCTTTGTATCATATACGAGACGATTGCGAAAGATCGTAAGACGTTCAGAAATCTACGAAGGAGTAATAATAATACGAGAGATCAAAATGTTTCAAAAAGACCTCTCGAAAAATGTTCTCAAAGAGTTCTAAAACAGATGAACGTACCTTTGCATCGTGTTCAAATTATTTTATCCACTATTCAAAGATTTAATTCGCCCACTTTGCTCGCGTTAATCCTTCCTTCTTGTTGTAAGATCGAGCGACGTAGAGTTGCAACGTAACTGATCTTGATCGATTCGTGCCAGATAATCTGTGACGGAGGCTGCGTTACGCGTGCACTGTGCACGCACGATCTTTAACGACGAATCTCCTGGAATAGACGAAGAGAGAGGAACCTTTAGGCCGTGAAACAATAGATTGGCAAAGCCGGGTAGACACGATGATTATCTTTACGACTTTGTAATAGTATAATGACGTGTTATTAGGCGGACAAATTGGTTCTAATAATTACAACCGTCTGAAAGTTTGGTTCCCATTCCCACGCTGAAGCAACCAAGCCTCGGCCTCCATCGTCTCCCGTATACGGTCACGCGAAAATATGCAAACTGTCCCAGGAATTTCACGTGCGATCCCGCGGCGCGTTGCGAAACGCGAGCACCGCCTTTTTCCCGCCCACTGATGCAGATTTATTTGCGCTTTCGTTCCGCGGTAATTATTCACCGGGGGTCCTTTCTCGGGGTCGTTCTCTTTCCAAAGTTAAAGTGCACACCGCGTAAACTGTATCGTTAAAGACAGTAATGTAAATTTGATTTATGGCCACGGACCCGGACCATGCTATTTTTAAGATTCGCGCGATCTTTCAACCCCGTTACTTTCACAGAAGTGTTCTCACTTCGTAATCTACGAATCTTAATCGCTAACCGATGATCATCGAGCTTCGCATCTTCCTGCTACTTTGGACGACGATGGATGCCTCGCGGGTGTCTTGTTGAGATTCTGTCACGCGCCATTTAAACGTCTAACTCGATGAAAAATAAAAATTGCCATTTTGAAACTGTAATTTTGGAATTGTAAAAGTGTCGAAAGAAAGGGGACGGTTTTCCGATTTAAACGTAGAAGTTGCCAGCGTCTCTCAACGTTTGTATGGTTTGTCATAGATTCTATGTCGTATATAACGAACTCTCTCCTTGTTCTTTATCAAGTTTGAGCAAATTTTGCTCCTTGATCGTTAAGTCAGAGAAATACTATCATGAATTTGACCCGATAATATTGTACGAAAGTAATTGAAACCAAATTTTCGTCACTCGCCTGTAAGCCAATGATACGAACCGGGGCTTGATAAAGCTGCGAATCTAAGATTCGACTAAAGATCGAAACCATCGGTTCAAAATACTTGAAAAATCCGCACGTCGTAGTTTCGTGACGGACAACGCAAGGGTTAAACATTTTCGCTGTGGTTGAAACGTGACGGCTGGCGCGAGAGCACGGCCGGGTGAAACCCCTCGATCGAGCTGTGGCTCTCGACAAATGCCTCGCGGATTCGTAATTTTTGTTCTCCCCTCGTCGAGAAGGGAGAATAAGAAAGCGAACGGGGGCGAGAGACTGTTGGCGAGAGAAAGAAGGAGTCCCTTAAAAGTGTAAAGAAGATGGAACAAGTGAGCGAGAAAGGGAGAGAAGCGGGTGGCACAAAGGCGACCTGGTACAACGAACGGAATCGCGGAGAGAAGGTTGGAAAGAGAAAAGATCGGGAGGTGGAAAAAGTGACTGAAACGTTAGAGAGTGAGAGAGAGAGAGAGAGAGAGAGGGTGGGAGAGAGAAAGAGAAAGAGTAGGTAACTCTCCTGCGGAAAGGAGCACTCCTGCGATGAGAAGGAACGGAGAGATGGGCTGGAGAGAAACAAGAAAAGGGTTAACGTCCTTTCGTTCGCTCCTTCTTCTCTCTCCTCTCTCTACTCTCATCCTCGTTTCTTCCTCCTTTTTTCTCCCTTTCTCTGTCGTTCATTCTCCTTCGAATCTCTCTCGTCAGCACACCCTTTCCTTTCTCTGCTCTCTGCCCGTCTGCCTCTCTGTCTTGGCTCTTTACCTCTTTCACTATCCCTCTCACCACCATCTCGTTTCTTCTCTTCGCCCTTCTTCAGCTCCGAACACGCACACTCCGCGGCTCGCTCACGCGGGTTTCTACTTCGTACTGTCTCTCCCTCTCTTGTATTCCCCGGTTCCCCGCCATTTATTATTCATCGGCAAGGAAAATTTATATACGTCTTACCGCTCGCCGTCATACTTAATTCTCGATTTACGATTCCGCGGCTCTCACCTTTTTTTTTCTTCGTCTTCTTGGTCGTTTTTCTTTTTGTCGGCGCTGCATGTCTGATGTCGGCGTACTTCTTCGCTTGGCTTCACTCCCTGTCCCTTTTCCCTCTCTCTCTCTCTCTCTCATACACACACACACACACTCTCTCTCTCTTTCTTTCTGGATTGTGCGAGACCAACTTTTGTTCCTTCTTCTTCTTCTTCTTCTTCTTCTTCCTCTTCTTCTTCTTTGGCTGTTCTTTCCGATTTCTTTTCTTTCTCGTCGTACGCCTAAATTTCCCTCGACGACCGACGACGCTTGATAATGGCCCCTCGTTGCGACCCACGGCTCCGTTCATCTTTAAAAGTGAATTACGAACTGAATTATGAACTGGATACTTGGCCTTGTTTTAACCATTCTCCTCGCTTAACTATTTTCGCTTTTATTAGCGAAAGTCGAAATTAAAGGCTTCTTAAGGGGGCGAACGAGATTAAAGCTTTCTCAAGCGAGTACAGTGTAATTTTCTTCTCGGATCTGTTCAATCTTTTTTACAATTATGCGCGTGTATGTGTGAATAAGAATACACAGGTTGTTCGCGATGGTAAATCGGGAAGCAGATGATTCTACGTAAAACAATAAGAATAAGAATTCTTCATACGCGTGAAACGTTGATTCTGAGAAATTCGTTCTGACTTTGGCTCTATAGAAATCCTATAAATCTGGCGTATAAAGGTGTTCTCTTTTACCTAATTCGTTCAAAACGTTTCCAATGAAATTTAAGACAGGACGATGTGATCCTTAATTTGTCGTGTGTAACCCTTTCGAATAACTTCCACAAATTCTTACACCTCACAATTGGACGTCACAATTCCACGAATAGAAAATTTTGACCTGCCAATAATCTTCCTAATAGTTTGATCTAATTATCGCGCCCTCCACAAAATCGCAATGCGCTTTAATTCCAATTCTAATACCTGCGAGCATGTAAACGTGTATACATATATGCTAATACATTGCTAATAAAAAAAATAATAAAAAGATGCTAATTTAAACTATCTTGAGCCGTCGTCTGGACAAATTCTTCCGTTCCACGGAATACGCCAAACTTGACAACCGAAACCAGTTGCAACAGTCATTTATTTGCGACACGTAACTGCGTAAACTGTGCGATCTAAATTATTCAGTGCAAATAACGTGCTGGCTGTGATACATCATACTCTTCCCCGCTGATATTTAATTCATACTTGGAAATTGCACCGAACGAAAGAGGTGTGCGTGTGTATGTACAGGTACATCGTGTCTCTAATTTGTCCGCGTCGATAAACCGGATCGAGCGTGAAAACGACGAGCACCAGTTACATCCAGTTATATCAATCAATCTGGAAGACAGAGACGGCCGGTTACACGACCTCTGTGCTCTCTAGTTGCAACGCCTAATATAAAATTTACCCTCCCTCCGTGTATGCAATGACACGCTTCTTCTCATTTGGCTCAGCCGGGGCTCCACCCGTGATTTATTTCGTTAGGGCGTGATATTTCCAACCGGTGAAAGTATCTTTGAATTCGTCTAATAGATTTAGGGCAAGCATGATTCTAAGGGTAGCTCGGCGTAGGTATAGGTCAACGACAGAGGGGCGCGAAAGGGCTTTGGTCGCTATGGAAACCCTGGCGCAGCGCGTTGACTGTGGGGTGCCTCAAGTTTTTTATGGGCTGGACGATTGTCGGAGGGGTCGGGACTCTAAAAATCGTTACACAGACCTAGATACTCGCCTCTCGTCGATTTACCCTGCCGCGGTCGAAGGAACACTGGCTTCTCTTCTACAAGCTTGCAAACTTTTCCCGATTAAATCTTTGCTGAATCGTTAAAAGAAAAGATTTTATCGTTACTTTCAGACGAAACGTTCCAAGGATTCAGATTTATACTGCTCGAAGCCGTAGGAAATTGCGTAACGTAGAGATCTTCGCGATAGACAGGACTAGGTTCTCAGGTAGTAAGATAAAGAGATTCGCGACTTGGACCGATAGACCGATTCGCTAAAAAAAAAAAAAAGAAAAAAAGTAAATGTTTTAATTATTTCAGACGAAGATGGTCCAATATTGGAATTTGTATCGATAAAATTTGTAGCGGGAAATAGTCAGGTATTGGGATCTTCGAAATCGATACTGTAAGCAAAAGAGGTGTTATAAGGAAATTGTAGTAAGGAGCGTTGTTGTATTTTTGGTTGTACGAAGCATTGTATCAACGCAATCATGAAGATAAGTATATATACAAATAAAACAATGCAGCAACGCGCCACAGTGAACAATACGGAGCAGTACCTCTCTTACCCCTGTGCCTTAGTCTTCTTTTCAGCAACGCACGGTACCTACCTAATGATAATAATTCCGCGTTCTCGTCGACTCTATTCGTTCAACGAGATATTCGTCGTCGTGGAAATACAAATTTTCCACCTTTTGCAACGTACGTCGTTCGAAGCTATGGAAACCATAGTAACGTACAAGTCAGCGGAATAGAGGGGAATAACTTTAGGGGTAGTAGAATCAAGGACAAAGGGGACTCGCCACCTAAACAGCTCGATTGATCAGTCTAGCCGACCAATTAATCGAATTTGTCAAGCCACACCGCCAATTCTCTAACTAAATCGATCCTTTTTTCTCCCTCACGTTCTTTCGAAACAAGAGTCACCATGTTCTAAAGCATCTAAGAAAATCTTCCAACGCGAATAGACACGCGTGTACGTAATACGCTGTTAATCACACGGCCAACTTGTAAAACAATAAATACACAGCGAGATATTCCAATATCGGAAAGGAATGCTACGAGCTTAGCGAATTGCAGATTAAAAGCGGAACAGATGACGGAAACGAAAGTAGTAAAGTAGTATGATCCGGGTGCAGGGGCAGGCAGCAGCTGCATCCAGGTCTCCGATACTCGTGGTCTTTTCGTCACGGACGGAAAATAGCGAAGTTACGGGCGACACGCAACGACGCTTTTTCCCATTTTATTCGTAGGGTGGCAATGCACTTGAAGCTCGCCGCTGCAAATTCGCAGCCCTTCGTCGCTTTACGTTTCACGTTTCTTCTTCGTCCTTCCCTCCAGGGAGCTGGAAGGGATATACAGGGTGGTCTGGTAACTGACGATACAAGGGATGATACCTCGTGAAAAATTAAGTCGATAATGTAGGATGAAATGTTGTCATACGAAACTTGCTATTTACTATCATCTTAGGTCGTCCGAAAAGTTTCTTTCGTTTTATAAGGTAATAATGGATGCACAACATTTTTCGTTTTATATTATTCTAAAAATATTACTATCAAAATAAAGATCGCAACGTTCGACGGATTGGGTTTCATGTTTGTATAAATGTGCATCGTTGTAAAGTACGTGTCTGTAGAAGAAAGACACTTTCCGGACAATCTAATGCTTCTCGTCGATTCTTATCGTATTTGACTGAAGATTTATTTTATTTCATGCATTGACGTGGAAACTATTGAAAATGCCTACTGTAATATTCCATACAAACGAACTGTGCGAATTAAATCAATGAACCATATCGTAGTCTTACATTAGCCTATCGATATTTCTCTTTGTCCTTGGAATACTCGATTTAATAAAATTAACCATAAATTCTGCCGAGTTAAGATCTACAGTTGAAATTTCTTGAAACCTCGTTCTACGTTTTCTTCTTATCCTTTTTTTACGAAGAATCACTTCTTACTTGATTCTACCATCAGACACCCTGTATACGAGGGATATTGCCGAGGCACCGCTACAGAGAGACCGATCGGAGATCGTAGAAACCGTCGCGCGCTCGTATTTGCCCTCGGTGCTGGAAGAAAGGACGAGAGGAAAACGACGTCGG
Organism: Bombus vosnesenskii; assembly: GCF_011952255.1. Lineage (NCBI taxonomy): Eukaryota > Metazoa > Arthropoda > Insecta > Hymenoptera > Apidae > Bombus > Bombus vosnesenskii. Next base: position 1,300,272 of record NW_022882948.1, read on the forward strand.
GGTTTGGTACCCTTCACTCTTTCTCTCTCTCTCTCTCTGTCTCCCTTTCTTTCTTTCTCTCTAGCTCTCTCTCTCTTCTTGCTAGGAAGGATGAGGATGGGATCGAGAAGGGTGGGCAAGAAGAAGGGGTGTAAAAGGGACGTCGAAGGGCGAAAGAGAGAGAGAGAGATAAATAGAGAGAGAGAGAGAGAGAGAAACAACGAGAAGGGAGATGGGAAGTTGGTTCGTGCTATAAAGTATTGACTGACTGTTGTACAGCGAACTATATGTACCGGCCCTATAATACCGGCAGACTCCACTCGGCCCTCGCCTCCAGCCAGGAGGAATAATGCGACTTCCGGAACCAAGGAAATACCTTTCAGCCATGCCGAACGAGAATCCGGCCGAAAGGAAAAATAAAACGAGCTAACCGGAGAGTTAGAGCGCTTTCTCGTTCGTTAATATACGTAATCTCGTTGGATACGGTTTGTGTACGCGGGTTTGCGCATGTGTTGGATGGATACGTTAGGCTGAGAGGCGGTGGGAAGACGAGCTACCGGTTAATTCGGACACCTTGTTTGTCACTGCACGCGATTATCGTGCGCGTGTGGAGGATGAAGAGGTGTAGCTGATAAATGGGCGGAAAAAGTTGAGATGATCTTTTCGAGTACTGGTTCTGCAGAGTCCACAGTGGATTAAAACGTTTGAGGCTTCTCGGATACTTTTACTGTTCCGGTCAAGCTAGTTCTTTACGATCTTACATTTGGTCATTTTTCCGTGATATCGCGTAGCTTGTCTTTATCTCAGTATTTATTTGATCTTCTGGTTTCCTACTTATCCGATGCAATGTATTTATATCAAAGAGATTCGTATTAAGGGACAAATGCTTATTTAGACGTTTAATTCGTCATTCATCATTCGTGTATATGTTACTATGTATCTATATTGAATCTTCTATTAATAATATTGTTAACGCGTTAAATTTTACAGAACGTATGCCGATTGAAAAATTTTCGTAATTGTACGATGTGTTTGTTGTATCAGGTTGTTTCTTTCGTTTCGTAAGGCGATAATAGATGAGCAACAATTTCTGTTTTATATCATTTTATCGAATTACGTATGGTCCATTTCGTTCTATCATTACGTTCGTGCATAATTCAATAAACTAAAATTGTTTCTTTATAAAACGAGAGAAACTTCTCGGACAACCTAATACATTTTAGATTTAGGTTATTCTTAGATCCATTGTGTAAGTTGAAACGAAAGACAACTTTGAGCGAAACTCGACGAACGTCGTAAAGAAATAACTTAATTATCTGGATATACATTTTCTAGGCGAATGTAATGATTCGCAAGATAAATTGGAAACATATGGTTGTCCAGGTATTATGATTAATTAAGGATCCTCAAGTAGCTTGGTTAATGGGTAACACGCGATAGAGGGCGAACTAGGTGTACGAGAAGTCATTTTTCCTAATCATTCGGTAAAGAATTGCCGCGGAGTTGGCACGTTACGGTAGTTCTTTGAGAATAATAATTCCCGAGAGAATTGATGGTCGTGCGTGATGGGCAAGCTGGGTGCCTCTACCTACGTTATAGCGTGAGATATCACAACGTTGCTGTCTCTATTCCGAATTAATGCGATAAACTCACGCTGCGAGTACGATTGACTTACCACGAATATATAGGAAAAACCAAACTCGATGATGTATCGTGTTTACCGTGCAAAATCTACGGTGCAAAATCAAGCTGATGAAAGTTGTAACGTAACCATTATTAAATATAACTACATCTGCGATTCTCTTTCTTTAACGTTTCACCTCATTGTCGTTCATCAGAAAAATATTTTTCCAACAATGTACACATAAACATGAAACATGAAAAATGAAACAGAGAAAAAATCTGTTATACGTGCAAACAAATTTACCCACGTTTGTAACTTTCTTCCATCCGAAAGCGAGTTGTTCGTTTCAGAAAGTTACTCGAAAAACACGTAACGAGGTTACTGATTCATCGTATCACATACATTTTCAAACTACCAAAGATCGATACAAATTCGGAACCATCGACTCTAATATAAAAGAGCAGGCCTTGGATATCGTCTCTTTTATTCGAAATCGCAATGTGACGATTCTATCGTGATCGATGTCTAAGAGAAAAAGCCTGTCTAGAGAAATCTCCTACATCGTCGACACTGAGAAACACGTGGATAATTCTACGGAATTCCAACGATAGTCGAAACGTTCCTGGCGAGTCGCCTCGATCCGACAGTCCGGAAATTTCAATCCCGTTGGCATTAATTGTCGATTTATGTAAATGTTAATTACCGCGCTATATCTAGAAAAAGTGCGAGTGGAGAGAACTCGGGTGATTGGACTGGTTGGTTGTTCGATCTAATGGCGTTAGGTGCGTGTACGTAGTCGCTGACGCGTGTACGCAAAGCGAAACAGGATGTTCGGCCTAATTACCGCCTTTTATCAATAGGGATTCTTCCGCGCGGCCGTCTAATGGAGTGTCTAGGCTGTAATCTGTAGTGGGAAGCACGTGACACAATTTCGAAGCCGGGTTCGTCGACCCTACCATTCTGGTGTTGCGTCATTGTCGCTGACGTTCTACGCGCTGAAGCGACGTGTCGGCCCTGTCTGCCTTCGAATTTATGACGTTGTGATCCACACGCCGCGCCGCGCCACATTAAGGTTCACGTTCACACGCAACGAAACACACGAGTTTCATGGTGTGGCGTGACGAGGAGCACGCGTTACCATTTCGAAACCTCCCTAGTCGTTTAATGAAATTTTTAGTGCCGAATCGTTCGAGGTGGACTTTGGAATTCCACGAATTTCTTACGATCTATTTTTATTGTTATGGCGGGGGACAGGCAGATTCTGAAACGCTGTCTTTGATATTTTCAGGAGTTGAGATCTTTTTATTTGATGTTGGATTCAGTGACCGGACAATTAGGAAACTTGATTTTTCGCTATCTAAAAACCGTGTATTTTAATTCTATACATCGACGCATGTTTGTTTATTCGAAAAGATACGTTTTTGATAATCTTTGGCCATTTCTGTGGAATTTTTTCGTTTACTGATTCCGCTGATTTTGATGTTCTGTCGTAAATGGAATATTTCTCGATAGCTTAAATTTTTGTACTTTCGAGCCTTGTCGATTATTCGTGGATTATTTAATTCTTTGTTTCCGCTATGGTCGAAGGAAAGTGGTCTTTCATAAGATTCTTCGAAATCCCACTTTTGAAATTAATTTTTCAATTTTTTAAAAAATATGCAGAAATTCTGAAATATTCGTCAATCTTTCCGTTACATCGTATTATAATGTAATCTCGCGTTGAGTCAAATACTTGGCATTTTTTTCGATAAAAGTAAAAGCTACGAAAGAGCGAAGAGAGAATTCAAAGATAGATATCCTGAATCGTCAATGACCTACTTTGCAAACGGAGAGTTGATATAATACGTCGTAGGGAAAATCTCTTATTTTCTATCGAACGAATTATTCTATTTTAATTCGTTGCTCTTGTACTTATGCTATATGTTTTTCCATAGAATATCGATATTTTCTGCTACATTTTCAATAATCGATTCTGTCAGCCTATAGGTCGATTAACTTTTTTCTTCGACCAGTTACAAGCACAACTTGTTAAGCACTTTTTCCATTAGGTCGCCCCGGTCTACAGATAGAATTCCCAAGATTAATCAATCAACTTGTGAATTAATCCCTTGACACAGATCGTTCGGAGCTACGTCGAAAGTGACAGTGATATGGATAAAAAAAAAAGCTAAAGAAACAACTTTTGCGAAAATGTATAACCCCAATTTATGCTTACGCCATTTCGTATTATCGTCAGGCAAATGTTATCGCTGTTCCAGCCTAAATTATTAAAATTTAACTCGATAATTGTCTTGTCTACTTACGTATCTATACCTTTTAAATCTTATTTCAACTATAATTCCTGATTTAATTTGCTTCGTTTAATTCACTTTCGTATACCGTGTTAGAATATCATTATGTTACTTAGCTATGATAACGAGATTTATGCTACGCACGCTATCTACCTTCTCGTTGTATTAATATTTTTATCGTTCTATCAATTTGCCAACAAACAGGAAATGAAATTTCCGAAATGAGGGACACACGAGTACTATGTTTGACCAACATTGTAATTAATACACGTTATAATATATCGCAGCACGATAATTAATAGGTGTCTTTTGCTGGCTGGCAAACGAAATTTGAATTACGGTGTCAAAATTCAGGAAGAAAATTCAAGTGCTCCGGTCGCACGAACGTGAAGCAAAAATATCCGGGAAATGGCGATTAGTTTGCAAACCCTTAATTAACCAGGCACGCGTCGCGTCGTTTCCACGCGTCCCATTAACCAAGCAAGCTTGTGTGTGTGTGTGTGTACGTACAGTTGAAAACACCCTGATGCGCTGACACCGATGCCGCGTCAGACCCTTCTCCCTTTGATTTAATCCGTTCTCCCTGTCCCCTCTTTATCCCACTACCGCGTGAGTGAGGGGCGAATGCAGCGAAAAAGGGTAGGAAAGGGACAGAGAAAGGGTGCGTCGGGCAGAGTAGGAAAATGGTACCAAGTGCAGAATACTGGGCCATCGACCAGTAGTCATCCGCGGCTGTCCTATGTCCGATAGTCTCTTGGCTGTTTTCCACTGACCACACGTACAGATATGTATAATAAAGCTATATAAATACTTGTAAAAACTTGTAATTACACGACGTTATTACTATATTGATAAAATTGAAAAGAAATCTAAAGATGTTCGTACAAATTGCAAGATATTTATAGGAAATATAATTTTCATATAAAAGTAGTATACGGTGAACAGCGAAATAATTGCCTAATATATTAGGTTTGTTTGAAAAGTTTCTTTCGTTTCATAAGGCGATGATAGATGAATAACAATTTCTGTTTTACATTATTTTATTGAATTAGGTGAGATCCATTTCGTTCTATTTCTATTCGTACGTTCGTGCATAATTCGATAAATTAATATAAAATAAAAAAAAACGTTGTGCGTCTATTGTTTTCTTATAAAACGAAAGAAACTTTTCGAGCAACCTAATAATAAATTTAATTATAAAATAAAATAATGGAATAGTTGCTCGAGCCTGTATGTAATTGGTATCTCAGACGATTCCACTGAATATTGTGTGGTTACTTATAAAATATAAAACTTCCAAACAATTCTATGTACTATCTTAAGACATCGATCATAGTTATTTCTGAACCCTATAGAGACATAAACTTTCTCAAGCTCCCGTAGAATTACAACTTTAGTTCACCGCAATACGGAATAAATAATACGAAAACACTCGTCGAATTGCCTCTGCTTGCATATATTTTATTAGGTCGTCCGGAAAGTGTCTTTCTTTCGCAAACCTGTTTTTTTACAACAACGCACCTTCGTACAAACGTGAAAGCAAGTCTGCGAAATGTCGCGGTGTTTATCTCAACGGAACAAAACGTATCGTACGTAATTCGACAAAATAATATAAAACGAAAAACATCGTGCGTCTATTGTTTCGTCATAAAACGAAAGAAACCTTTCGGACAACCTACTATATTCGATTCTTCATATAGCGGTTCGCCTAATCGAATCGAGTGCAACTGTAATTGGAAAACGAAACTGTCGATGAAATGCACAATGTTCCAGCCATGGATGAACTACGAAAGGTCCTCTCGAACGTTTAGAATTCCTCGAACGGTGCAATTAGCGAAACTGCGAAATCTCGTTCGCCATGACGAGGCCAGCGGATTAAATCAATGCACTGCACTGTAACGAACACTTCTAAATCGTTTGTAATGCTCGTGGCTGTCATTGGTCCCCGTAATCACGAGTATTCCCGTGCTCTTTGTTGCTAGTCACGCGGTACTCCAACTCGTATTCGGCTTTTGCGTTTTATGCGCGTCTCTCTCGCGTGATCCGGAACATCGATTTTGCTCACAGTTCTGCGCGCAGCTCTTTCGAACCGCTTCGAGGATCCGTGCGTTGATCCGAGACGATCTTCCATCGTCGTCGATCGTTAACCTCTTGAGTAGAGAGTATCCGGCATAAATAAGATTATACTATTAGGTGAAAAAATATAATTCGATAGTACAGTACGTTATTGTAGGATTTTTACTACAATTAGTTTATTTACAATAAATGAATTAAACAGATGTCGATTAAACAGGAAACGATGGTTGTTTAACGTGAACTAATCATAATAACGTATTATAATTAAGACAACTAGATCGTTAATTTGCAACTGTCGTCACCACGGACCCAACGTTCTCTCGGCAACGCTAGCAAAACTCTTTCGACAACGCAATCCGCACTCCCTGACTTCTCAACTCACGATAACTGTTAATTCGTTTTTATGCCTTAGCAACTGCTTGTCTTTTGTCTTAGCCTCGCGTCTTTTGTCTTAGCCCCACCACATGTTCCGCAACCGCGTGTTTATAATTCGCCTGACACCCCCGGCCCCTCGTCCACGATTTATAATACTGTTACTATTTAGTTACTGTTTCCTTTACTATTAGGTTGTCCCAAAAGTGTATTTCGCTACCTGTACGCAGCTACTTCCTTCAGTCGTCCTCTAGCTATCGTAGGATACGTTTCGTTCGCGTCGAAACAGAAAATATTGCGCGTCTATTATTATTTCCTAATGACACGAAAGAAACTTTTGGGACAAGCTAATACGAAAAAATACGACGAGCTGATTCGAAATAAACAAACGATCAATTTGGAATTTCTTCGGAACAAAGCTCGTTTATTACTGGAACGCGTTATTCGAGTACGCAAACTTCATAGAAGCTTAATCTTTCGATTGACTGCTGATAACGCGATGCCACGTTAACGTCGCGACCTATTTGCTTGCGGAGGTTTTCAAAGGCGTTAGAAAGGTCGATGAGCTCTAAGAGACAAAATTTCGGTCACAGCGCAAGGCTACGCGACTTTCACTCGCCAATGTAATAATTAATGTTCTTACACGATCGTAGAGCAACGCCCAGTATAATTCTACACGTCATAACCAAACGTGACGATTCGGTGGCGATGAAATAATTCAACTCGGCTGGTGGTGTGCACCTACATATGTATAAACCGTATGCAGTAGCAACCGTTTAGGAGGGAAGAGGCAGACTAAACAAAAATAACCTCTTGCTGCGTGCACGTTGCCGCGGTGGCTGCCCGTACCACCGGGAAAAGAGGGTGACATAAACATATTTCTAGTACGTACGAAGAAATTCAACGTATCTCACTGGTAAATGTATTACGAACGAGCCGAAGTCACGTCGAGACGCGTTATCATGCAGCGGTTCGCTGCTCACTCTTTTATCGTATCTTCTACGGCTCGATTAGGGCAACTCTCTTACTCTTTTCGCGCAAGTACATCTCCGTGCGCTTGTACGCCGATTGTCGACCGACCTCGCTTCGTTTTGCTTTCTTTTCGTTGCTCGTTTACGCGTGAAATGTTTAAACGCGACGTAGGTTCGTCAACGCGACGGTGATACAAGCGTACAAGCGGTCGATGAGTTGTTGTTGTTGTTGGTATAGTTGCTGGGCTTGTGTACATTTTCTCTGTGTTTTACGAAGATATTGTTCTTGTTAGGCTAGTTAAAGCAGTGATCGAGAAACGCCAAGAGTATTTCCAAGATACGTAACAATGGTCGAGAAGGTGTGAAAACTCGTAAATTAGAGGAAATTCGCAGATCCGGAGATTCAATAATTTAAATATTTAAATATTCAAAGGTTCAAGCTTCAAACGTTCCACGATTTTAATATTCCAGCGTTCAGATGTAAATTCTAAATTGGAAGATTAGCTGGAGAAATTATTTCGAAATCTTGAAACTTTAAAAGACGCAACATAGGAAAGAGTATATCTAGTGATCGAAAATTATATATAGTGGTGGGAAAGTTTAATAACAATATCCAAATTATATAGCGTACGTTTACAAAAACCTAACAATTATTGTTCATTTTAAGAATCATAAATGAAATATCCGTATGTATCTTTGTCTTTCTTTTACAGACTCGTCTTTTACAACGATGCATCTTTATACAAACGTGAAACCTAATCCGTCGAACGTTGTGATCTTTATTTTGATAGTAATATTTTGATAATAATATAAAACGAAAAATGTTGTGCATCCATTATTTTCTTATAATTTCGTACTTTTCGCACGACTTAATATACATCGGTTTAAGCGCTTTGCTTTACCGAAACATTTCCATTCCTGTGCGAAGGATTTGTCTCGCGGTAAAATTCGAAACGCGTGTCGTTGGTGATGTGGTTGTTCTTTAGGATTTGCTACGCATTCTCTATTGTTATACACAACGGATGTGTTATGCGATTTAGTCGAACGTGCGGATCATCCGAAGGTGCAATCGAATTCTTGGCTACGTTCTGGGGTCGAGCTATCAGCCACTGTCACGAGCACGTCGCCACAGCCAAACGATCGTCGGGGGAATGTGGAAAATGTAACGCTAGCTAAATTAGTTAACGGCTGCAAATGCGATGATCGTTTGGGGAATCGAAGTACAGGCTGCAAGTCGAACAATTACGAGGAAGCATCGTATTATCGACATTGCGCGTGAAATCATTCTTTTTTGTTTTAATATTCGCAGAATGTAGGTTGTTTCGTTGCTTCAGAATCGATGAAATTAGTTCGGTATATGCGATCGAAATATTATTACGTGAATGTAGATACGACTTGTGCATTCATCGAATATTTATCCAAATGTAGAAAATATCCAAAAAGTAAAACGATCGTTCTTTCCAATACCTTACGGTATGTTTCTATAATATCTTATTAAATCCTTATTTTTAATCTTTGCAAATCGGATCTCTTTAAATCGTCGGATACGATCTATTAATCTCTCCGCATAGAATTAAGGAACGATACGACGTATGAAAATCTGTGCAAGCATTTTCCAATATGTATTACATACGTACACAACGCGAACGAGTAAATTTCTTCTCAAAATATATAACGAGACCGGCGAACAAACGTTCAGGTTGACAATTATATTTTCGTACAACTGCGAGCCTCTACTGTCTCTAATTTGAATGCGCTCTCGTCCAACATCGACATCGTCGCGTGTTTCTTCGCCACGTCTGTTTCCTTTCCAAAGACGTTTGTGTACGTGTACACTAGCGTGCACGATGAAGACACACGCGTGGCGAGAATGCACCCGGCAAAATGCCCGTCTGTATACAATGCGTCGAATGTCTGGCCAGCGTCTGGCCGGGATCCTTGAATGAACGCCTATTTTTAAAAGGGCGCACAAACGGATAAACAAGCGGACCAGCAGAGGCGATCATCCCTGCCACGAAATGGAATTCGAATGCTGCTGGTCGCGCGGGCCGTCGTACGTGTCTGTCGTCGAGCGCCACATCAATGCTACATCGGCCACGTTAGCGGTCATCTTACGACCGATGGCACTCTGATGCTTCGACGAAGTTGGTTAAATTGGGAGCGGAGACAATTCCGATGGATATCGATCAATGGCTTTCGATTTTATGCTTCGTTTCCTATTTATATCTTATATTTATCGGCATAGTAATCGCAAAATGAGACACTCTCTAGTAAGTGAAACTCTTAATTCTTTTCTATTGCTATTAACTGGCATAAATATATGGCAATGATAGTGACGCACGGATTGTGAATGGTCGTGTAAATTTACATCCTTTTGGACATACGAGTTGAACAGATGAAATATTATTACAGTTTTATAAGGAAATAATAGACGCACCGATGTTTTTTGTTTTCTATTAGTTTATTGAATTATGCACGAACGTAATGACAGAGATATAACGATTATACCTAATTATCATTATTATAGGATTATATCTAATTCGATAGAATAATATAAAACAGAAATTGTTGTTCATCCATTATCACCTTATGAAACGAAAGAAACCTATTAATTAGACACTCGACATTTAACTGGTTGGTATTTATTTTGCATATTTTATATGTATATTTCGGTTAATTAACAAACGGTTTAATTAACAAAATGATAAAAAGTAGAGTCGATCAATTTGGTTTCTCAGGGCAGAGCGACTGCAATTTAACATCCAGTTCGTTATACTTTTATTTCAAAGGGGAAAACTCGAAACGCGTTAGGTATGACAACTACGTCTCGTTACGTCGCGTCGAGGTGAGGGACTAAAAAAAACGTGGCAGACGATGACGAATGAATAAAATATCCGAGCGTGTATGCTGTAACGATGCTACGTAAGATAGCACCAGCCGACACTAATAGCGTGTCTCTTTATCGATAAGTGCTCTGCAGTTACCAGGCAGACAGCAGCTAGACAGAAAAATCCACGCGACTCTCGTCACGTTGCAACGGCCGATAATATACGTCCAAGGTGTTCACGCTCACGTGCTCCATTTCGTTTCCTCTTTTTTCTTTTTCTTCTGCTTTTTCCAAATATCCCTCACGCTATCTCTCAACTAGCTGACTCTATTTACGAGTCATTCGTGTATTTTATTCACGAAGCTGGGCGATTTCAACATACGCACGTACGTTGCAATAGTTTGTGTGTAAAGCGTGCTACTTGGTATATTACGGCGTTCGATATTTTCTCGCGTCTTGTAATACACAATGTCTTGTGATATACAACGAGCTTGATTATTCAGTGCAAAGTTAAATTGCAACATGTTGAGACTTAACGCTAACCTTGCCAAGCCTGGTCAAACGACCGGTTTCAAAATTTAATTAAAAAATTGTACGTTCGTCGTTGTTTCCTTCGTTCGTCCAACTTTACGCAGATTCTTCTATTAACAAGAATTAAGAAATTGATCGATCAAATAACACGAGTATTTATTGCGTTGGCTTTACCACCCAATGACAAAATCCGCAATTACTCGATTGTCAATCCGATACATAAAGCTAGACGAACTAAAGAATGGGAAGGTTAGTGTTCCAATAACGTTTTGCATCTTTGAGCGTGACAAAGTCTTGTCATTTTCATATCCTTCAGCGGTAAAGCCACATCGCGATAGAAGACAAGAAAATTCTACCTGTCAGATTTGTTTTCGAAAACACCATTCGCGAACGCGTCTTTTTAGCGAATACACGCGACACGGATCTCTAATAGGTAGATTACGCGATATGCTTGGAAAAGTGGCGACAGTGTGGCGAAAATCGCTCGTAGGTACCAAGTCGAATGAAAATCACTGCTTATTCGTTGGGATGGGGAGCAACGACCGGTAATCGAGTGCGACGCCGTGACACGGTTCGGCACGCCCGGTGGGCCGTTCGTTGGATCGCGGATCGCGGAAGGAACGCTTTCGATCCCGTTGCCTGCGCGCGTGTCTCGTCGACCGAGGCCACCGTTCACCACCCTCGAGCCCGTGTGTCCTTGCGGGGCTAACGATCGAGATCGAAGGATTCAAACCGCTACCAGATAGGTTGCGGCGAAGGAATTTAACAGTGGTTGAGTTGTTTACTCTGAAGTAAGGTCGAGTTCCTGGAAATGATTTGCATATGTATGTAATTACGGGATAAGATTGATATATTCGTTGAACGTTCTGGATAATTATACAGGTTGAGGTTAGTGACTGTTGGCAAATTTGGCAAATTCTGCTGTAGTCTTTTTTCGAAAGATTTATTTTATCGGTAAAATAAGAAATCGATTAGCAGAAGAAGCGGAAACGCGACTACACGTATTTATTTTCCTTGTGTACGTTGCTTCATATTATAATCGTCTATGATCAATTGTATATTTTACGAAGTTTTCGATTCGCCGATCAGCTACGTAATTATCGTGGTATTCGATAGCTTGAGAATCAGACGGTCTTTTTCCTCAGTTTCTTTCTTGCAATCAGACGATAGAAATAATCGTAGGAAAATCCAAAGCGAAATTTAGGAAATAATATTTGTAATCGTAATTTCCCTTTGCATTTCGATCTATACAGTTGATCAGTGGGTTGACTTCTGCGATTCTCAGAGGCTCGTGTAGTGTACACATTTGAATATATACTCGGTGGAAGACTTATTCTTTTCCGATATTTCTATGCCAATGTTAGTTAACATTTTTCAACAAGTATCTGAATGAACGCTATCGACAGTTGTAAAACCGAAGTTAGATTTACGATTGATTCTTACATTACGTACGATTTACTATTAACGATAACTAAAACGTATTCGTTCAGAAAATAGTCTTGATAACGTAAAACGTGATTTATCATCTTATTTGGATCGTCACACGCAGGAGGCAATTTTATTAACGTCAAGCAGAGAACACAGCCTTATCTCCCGAACAGTTTAATAAAGACAATATATTCGTCAAATTCGCTATCGTGGCGTTCGTGATTCTCCAAGAGTTGGTCCCTGTCTAAGAACGAAACAAGACGTTAATTCTCACCCAGCGTGAACCTAATAATAATAATAATAATAAAAACAACATATCGTTAGCGACGTATACGCGGTTCGAGATTCACGTCGCCACGCGACTTTCTGCATCGAGTCCGCGGTTCATCCATCGATTACGATATTAAATAGCGTCGCCGCTTGATAAATAAATTTGGCTTGAGCAACGCGATCGTGCAACTCAAGTTGCGTTGCAACATTCTTGCATCTGGTTGCTCTTGCACGAGGCCACGAGCTGGATAATCGCGATAATATAACAGGTTGCTTAACGTTAAGACACGAACGCGATCATCATTCGCCAATTCACCTGTCACGTCATGTCGGCGAGGAAAAGTAAAAATTTGAAATTAGCTTTTCACTTATGGGTAGATATATTTAAAGATTGCAAGGATTGAATGCGATAAGCGAACGATAAATATTTATGTAGTTTTATATTTTTATTAGCATAACCGAAGAAATGGAATCTACAGTGGATTCAAAAAGGATTTCTACGTCACTAAATTTATGACAGCGTTTTTTATTATGTATACCGATTGTACGTGTGTAATAAATTTCAAATATTTTCATGTAAATACACAAAGTTGGTACTGCGAGAACGAAGTGTAGGATCTGTTGAAAAAACGTTTCATCGCGATGGAAGGCTCTACCTTTTGTAATCATCGTACAAAAAGATTTCTCTCGCTTATTAAATAGCGTAACAAATAATTCGCTTTGAGTAATTTTTATATATTTTTGCATATTACGGCGTTGCGCTTAAAAATATCTCACAATCGTGCGAAGATTCTCGGTCCAATGGATTAGCCACGCCTTCTAATTTTATATAGAAATAACATAATAATAAATAGTATAGTAATAATTTTGTATTGTACAGTAAAGCAACTTTACAGTTCAATACGCTTTCAGCTAAGTCCGCATTATCATATCAAAGTCATTTCTTTTATTTGATTCGGAAATTAAATCCTATCGCATTATTCTTGAATTTATTTAACCATCACTTCAGTAATACGTGACTCTTCGCAAACAACATTACATTTGCTTTTAATTGCCCCGTTTTATCAGGAAGCATGATTTAATCGTGTGCGTGTACAGCTCACGATGAATCACGAACGAGACATGTGTTCCCTCTTTCTCGTTCTTTCTCTTTCTTCCATTCCTTTTTTGTTCGACTCATTTTCATAGGGACACGTAAAGATTTTATGCGATCGCGCGTAATGAGGGACCTTCGTCGAATAACGCCACTGGTTGTCTTGCACGCGCGCGTTTTTCTTTGTTCGTTGTAAAAGCCTGATTAATCGCCGTGTTTATCGATCAGTAATGTTACGTGCTTTTGTCCCGATGATTGAATTTTCTTACGCACGATGTTACACGTAATATACGAATTAATTACCAAAATTACTAATTTGTATTTTCACCGGTTGGGATCTTGGAAATTCGATGATAATACTCCTAGCTATGGCCTATGATTTTCTAGATCTCTTTGTAGATTTTTAGAAGATGAGAAAAATCTCTATTCCGATTTCATCTCATTGCCTCGTGAAAATCCGAATTTATTCATCTAAATCTGTCGAATAATTTTATGAAATATTTTCTTGTGATTTCAGTCCACGGTATATGTACGTAGCTACCAGAATACCTAAAGTGAAATACTTGTTACGATATTCAACGAACGAAACAAATCCCTATTTGTTTTCCATTCTCTTTTGAAATTCATAAAAACACGAAATTGCCAAAAATATCCTACTAGTCTGCTGATTATTAAATTACATATTTACTTAGACTTGTACCTCGCGATAGAAATTATTATAGAAATCGCGCCAATCATCCCCCGTTTCATCGAACGTTCCTCATCTCTGATTCACATTTATCGCAACAGCCAACGATATTTTGAACGACAATTACACACGTGCACGTGCCATATCGCGGTGCATGATCGGCTCGTTTGCGTATAATTTATACGCGGCTGTTAAAGCGTGCAACTTTTTTTCACGGCTCTGTTACACACGTACGATCCTCTCAGCAGCGAGTCGTCTTCCACGTGCAAGCGGATAATCTTTCGTTTCGTGCCTCGGCGCGTACGACGATGGTCGTCATTGGACAATACTGCGGCTGAAAAAAATCGAGGTGACATCGATTTCGCGACAATTTTACGATTTTACGAATCGACGTGATTTCACGGAGTCGTGGACGTAAATGGGCATCGTCATCCTGGACACCTTGCGCTGCAGCCTTAATGGACGTTGATTTAAAAATAAGAAGCTTCTCTCGTGCAGCTGCCGTTCGACTCTGCACATCTACTTTACAGGCTACACTCGTTCTTCTTGAAAGCTTTTGCCAGCCGAGATCCACGGATTACATAAAATTCTTTCGCGCCTGGATTTTATTTGGTCGAATCGTTTTTATGGATGGCCGCACGTTATTGAGGAGTTGTATCCTTTTATATCGCGGACGGTAACATTTTCAAGAAATTTTCTGGTGAAAGTTTGTCGGATTTCGTAATTTCCTCGTGTTTTCTCGATCGAACAAATTGCAAATTTAGCAGATTTATTGTAACGCGAGATTTTCTGCGACGAAGAAGAATTCGCGACGGAAAAATCGGTATAAATGGCGAAATTATCGAGTAATTCTACTTACCAATGAAACTAATTTTCGTCGATTCGATCATGTACCGTTAAAGAAGATTTGCCATTATTTTAAACGAAATAGGCAAAACCACTTATCTCGCGTTATAGCAAAGAGTTGGCGAATAATTCTACACGTTACAAAATATAAGTTTTCCAAGTTCCTGCTATTTCCATAAATAACAAATCTAAATCTAATTAAAATAAATGTAAACGAAGCCACTGCTCTTTTTCTACCGTAATTATAACGTCAGACGATCAACGACGACACATACTCGACGCTGACAAAACGCGATCGTTTTTCCAATCGAACGTTCTTCCCTACACTGAATGGAAAAACCTAGAATGAAGAAGAAAACGAAGAAATAGGAAAAATTGGCAAAGCGTAGAGAACGCGCGTCGCCAAGCGCTTGGCGATTATGCAGGAATGAAGCAACGAGGAGAGAGGGCTTGCGCGTCTAGGACGGTAGACAGGAGGCTAGCCAAGCCCGAGAAAACTCGTTTCGCCGATTTTTCTAGGATTCTAGGCGAGGCCGGTTGAATATCCAGCTTCTCGCCCGTTAGTTGTAATCTTCGTAGTTGCGTGTAGCTATTAATAATGCGCATCGCCGTGTTGCAAAGAGGATGTCGCACTTGCCGAGCGTTCAGCTCGATTACGCTCGCGTATGTTCCCTGCCGTCTACGCTCTCCGACAAATTGCTGCAAAGAATAATGGAATTTTTACCCAAGTTGTGAATTACGTGTCATCGTCGTGTCAGGGACGCGCGTGTCAAGATCGACGTATCCTGCAACGACGAAAAGTATCGTATTACCGATAAACCGGGATCATAAACGTGTTCATCAGAGTTTAAGCTGCATAGCTGTTTTCACTGGCGATACTCTTGAAATCTGAAGTATTAGGTTGTCCGAAAAGTATCTTTCGTCTCATAAGGTGATAACAGATGAACAACAATTTCTGTTTTATATTATTTCTTTCGTTCTATTTCTATTATCACGTTCGCGCATAATTCAAGAAACCGATATAAAACAAAAAACATTGTGCGTCTATTATTTCCTTACAAAACGAAAGAAACATTCCGGACAACCTAATACTAGCGCGATTCTAAAGTCGCGGATCTTACAGTTTCGCGATGCTGACAAGGGGCCCGACGCTCTCCGTTATCGTTGTCCGCCGTCGAGGATCGCGTGCACGAGGCCGATGACTCGGGGAGACTCGCGGCTACTCGGATCCACGGTGCCCCGTGGCGCGTGGAATACGATAAGGGTTTTCTAGAAAAATCCGACCACAGAGTGGCTAAGCTAATGAGTCCTCTGGCAAGAGAACTGACAAGGAGGCGAAAAGCTCGGAGAAGCTTCTCGAGATCCAGATCGCCCAAGATCGATATACTCGTTGCGTAAGATATACGCGAGCTTGTAACGCGATTCGAGCGAGATTAAGTGGATGGAGAATAGTAGGAAAATATTCCAACATCTTCGAAATCTTTCACGAGTATACATATTAGACGTGTTGTACGAGACATTTTCAAATATCGTTTCGTCTCGTGCTTTCTAGTCTGTCTTTGTATTTTCCCTGCATGGCCGATGAAGTTTGATGCTCGTACGATTAGATCGGATCTTAAGGTAGTCTGATTTATCGTTACGTTAACAGGAAAACAAATTTCGAAGTTCTTTAACGACAAATAAATTCGATGGGACACGCGAACGAGGAAGGTAGCTGATTCTGGTCGTTTCTATTTACACCGAATCATCTACGGCCTCGTTACGTCCACGATCATTGAGGATTACGCGAATGACGTATTAATCAGCGTTAGGTGGTGCTATCGCTACTCTATAGACGTGAAACGACTGCCAGCCGCAGTGTGCATTCGAACGAACGGTACGGGAAACAGCGTCGAAGATAAGGATTATCGCGAATTATGGGACGTAAAAGCTGCTCGAACGGTCCCTATAGCGTCGTTGAATTTTGCGCGATCGCGCGTTAATGCTTTTCAATTTCTTTGCCATGAACGATATTCTCCTTTCGTTCGAGAAATTCAATACAGATATAATGTTTCAAAGATCGGTGCTTTTCAGGTTACACAAAGTATTCTTTACTCTTAAATGATACTCTAGCAATATACGTATAATATTCTTTAATAATAATTCTTTAATAAGAATGTATAATATTCTTTATTACCAAAGTATATTAAGTAAATTATATTCTTATCTATTGGAAAGAATGTTAATTACCAAAAGTTGAATATTGAACGTAGGTGGTTGGAATGATATTAAATTTAAGAAAGATGTAGTTTGTCTTTAAATGATTCTTATTAGGTTGTCCGAAAAGTTTCTTTCGCTTTATGAGGAAATAATAGAGGCACTTTTTTTCTTTTATATTATTTTCTCGAATTACGTACGATCCATCTTGTTCTGTTGAGATAAACACCGCGACATTTCACAGACTTGGTTTCACGTTTGTATGCAGGTGCACTGTTGTGAGAAACACGTTTGCGAAAGAAAGACACTTTTAGGACAACCTAATACATTGAAAAAGTTATCGTTCAGCGTTTATTAATTTCCTATGTATGCAATAAAGATATTTTGTATTTTTATACAGTTCTACGTAATCGCAGGTTGCAGTTTAACTTTGCTTCACTGTACGAATTAGCAGTTCATTTATATTCGTTGCTTATCATATCGCGATATTTAAATATTCAAAAATTATATTGAAATTGTCGTATATCGAAAGATATTCAGACATTGGCCGTCTTAATAATCTTACCTACGGTTTTCATAAAACATGCTCAATTTATCATCTATATTTTGAAAAGACTGGCACTTTTCAGTCTAAAGTTTCTTTCATTTTATCAATTATATCACGTTAAAATACTCTTGCTTAGAAAAGATGACAGTAGACCAAATTATCGAAGAAAGGAGAAAAAGAGAAGCAGAAGAGACAAAGGATAGAGGAATGAAAATATAACAAACATTATAGAAAACTCGCCAAAGAAGAGTTACCAAAATACCTAGAAGGGAGGATGAAGTGGAAGGACAGGAAAATGTTAGCAAGATTCAGATGTGGAAACGAGACTGAAGCGAGGGAATACTGGAAAGAGGAGGGAGAAAAAAGATGCAGGCTATGCAAAAGGAAAGAAGAAGACCCGAGACACATGCGAAATAACTGGTGGACCAAAGGACACAGAAAAAATACTAAACGAGACTGGAGAAGGCCTAATGGAATTGAAAACAATGACGGAGAAGAGAAGGGCGATACAAGACGGGGAGGAACGACAATAAGGAAGCACAGCAAGGAGGCAGAAGCCCAAAAGTTGCCATAGTTTTAGGGACAGAATATATAATGGAGTGCAATATAATAGAGTGGATAAGAGAGGAGGTAGATATATAAGAAAAGAGAGACAGACAAAGAGAAGAGTTTAGATAGATATAAGGGAGGAGGCAATAAGGTGATAACGCCGTAAGACCGATAGAATGCAAAAGCGTAATAGGTAAACGAGATGTAAAGCCGAAAGGCACGGACTAAGTAACAACAAATAAATAAATAAACAAAATGATAATAAAATACTCTTGCTTCGTTATAAAGTAAAAAAACGCACTCGTCACGTTCTGTCGTATAATTTTCAGAGTAGAATTGTCTGTTCGTTGCGACGAGCGTAAACTGTTCGATTCTTCTTGAAATATCGTCAAGTGAGAAAGAAGTTGCAGTCTCGCGAACAGTCTAACAGCAGAAAGGATGCGTGCATACGCACGTGGAGCGATTAGGTCGGGAAAGAGGCAGGGAAAGAGAGGAAACGGTGTTGGGCGGGTTATAGAATGGCAAGCGGCGACGTCGGCGCGGCTGTGAGACGCATACGAGCATAGTAGACCTTGAGCCACTATTACCGACTGTTTTGCCATGATGTAATCGTATCTTAGCCTATCCGTGGCTAGCCTAGCCTGCACCTAGAGAACCCAGTGTCGTAAATAATACTCTCGGTACATTCGACGCTTTAGGTGCATTGAAATAATTTACGGCTAACCACATTCCGCCGTGCGGCCGCCTCGTCTGCCTATCCTCGTTGCATACGTAGCACAGACAGTGTGCATCTGCGCGTACACGAAAGAGAATATGGCGAGAAAGTAACGCGACTGACAAGGAAATGTCAAGGAACGATAGCTATTTAGGACACGCTATTTTATTTAGCGTAGTTGAAGCGTGAAATAGAATTTCTTCTTATTTAGAGGCGCGGTTTGTTTAATTGCTTGGTACGTTCGGTGTTCTTCTACGTTCTATGCAATTGAATTTATTTAGAAAGGAGAGTCGTACGTTATACGTTGGAATTTATTTGAACGACAAGTTACATTTCTTCGTTTTAGGCTTTGTTCCCTGAAAGAATCCACTCGATATATCGTTGAAGAGGTGGAAACGATCTTCCAGTTTGATGATTGGCACTATATCTTTCGGGAATAGATTCATATCCTAGAAACTGCACGGTATAGGAGGTATAAATTCTTCAATTCTATGTCGTCGTATTTGAATCATATTTCCTTATATTTTCCGTTATGAAATATGTAGATTTTTATCAGAGTTTGATGATATTGGAATATTTTTAAAACTGCTTCCTTTCGTTCAAATAATATATCGAAGGTTTAAAACTATTTACTAATTTCTTTCCAAATATTTCGATACAACGTAGAGAATAAATATCATAAGGAAGATTTATCTAAAAAGATATTTTTCTCTCGTAAAATATTTTCTAATAGTTTCACGAGACATCGGATTGTTGGCTGGTAATAAAGAGGACAGGTAAGAGTGGAATGTCGATGAAACTGGGCAAGATTGCGTCGCTATAGGTCAAACTGCACCCCCGTGGGTGGAACACACGTTACGATGTGTTTTAATGTCATATACGTATGGCATGTTCATTCGCACGAGAAGTACCTTAGTTTCTCTTTTTCGTAATTACCGTTATGGCTACATTCTACGGTGTTTAGTAACTCATTAACAAGTTCTACAAGACTAGATCGCTAACAATTGGTTAAGTATTTCTAGTACGAGACACGAAGCCGGATCTCTCGTTTGTTGGGCGTATTGCCACACAATAGAGAATCATACACGTGCAGATAACACTTTTCGTAATCTTTTAATTTCTCATCATCCTGCCATCAAGGAAACTTGCTCTGTTAGCTATCTTTTCTATTTCTTTTACGGCATCGAGCTGAATAGGTTGCTAGTCGACATTGAATCTACACGATTTTATAGCTGATGAGATCGTATGTATAAGGAGTCAGTTTTATATCTTTTACAATTTAACCGAATAAAAAAGAAAGAAGAAGCATTAAAAAAAAAAATTCCTTTTTAAATATCTTCTAAATTCATAGATAATTGATTTATTGATATTTATTCGTCGGTTGCTTTTCCTAGATGTAGATGCGCCAGGACAAACTTATTTGGCTTAAAACCACAAATATCGTGGTTAATAAGTTTTTCCTCCGAAGGTAATTTGCTTCGAGTTTTCAAACGTGATATCGTCGGTTTGTTAGAAAAGTGAGAAATTTTAAAAAATCGACAGTTTTAATACGTCTGGAAAAATAAATTGTAATAAACTATCTAATAGTTATTGGTAATTATTATAGCGTTTAACAAGAGAAACGTTATAATTCAATAATTTTACGTTTTTTAATAATAAGCGACTATAATAAGTTATTAGTAACTAAAAAATAAAAAAGGACTAAAAAAAATGTTTTTATCGTTAAACGATCGAATTATTAGTAATTTTCTATTTCAAACCATTGTCCTGAAAAATCTACTTTTCTCGTCCAATTCCATCGTATAGCAGATTGCTTTTTATGCTATTCATTGTTACACTCTCACTGTGAAATTTCGTCGATTGCCTCGCGGTAATTCAAGTCACCTTTGATCCCACGGAATCGCTATTATGCGAATACGCGCCGTAGTATGCGCATATTTACAAAATGTATACTGCGCAAACTGACGATTTAACATACCGAGAAATTCCTATTTCTTTGTTACTTTTTTTATCCTCATATTTTCTGTTATAAAATATGTTTCGTTGGCTAGAGATCTCGCGGCGATGTCGAAACTACACAGCCTAAGACGTGGCCTTAGGAGAAGTTGCACAAGTTCTGTCTAGACATGTGCGAATGCGAATATGATTGTGCCAGTACACATGATGAATGACAGTGTCTGCAAATGACAGAAGCGAGTTTAATAAAATTCGTGTGTCGTTATACGCTCACTTCGTTAAATATAACTCGTATTATTCGTTTACTGCAATTATTTTATATTCTTTTGCAATTGACAGATCGCACTAGAAAATTTCCAACTAAAATGGAAAATACTTACAACGTAAATACGAATTCATTTTTGGATCGCACGATCCAAAACGAACTCGCGTATCACCGATCGTAACGTGCGCCAATTTTTGTGCTCGATCGATTGTACTTACAATATCGCGTGTTATATTCGCTTCAACGTTGCGTTCTATTTCGATAACGCGTACAAGAGTACAGAAGTAAAAATATATGAAATTGGCTGATTTCTTGAAATTTTGCTTAATCATTTCTGAAAGCATGACTCTGAAGAAAAGTATAGCCATGACCGGGTAGCATCGTACGCATGAGCGTGCCAGTCCGAAATAGTTCTGGCATTTTCGCATTGTTTGGTCGACCACGTGGCCGTTTCGTGACGGCCATTCACGAGTACACGATATTATTCACCAGGCGTTTAGAATTGAATGCCTTGCGAAGAACTTAAAAGGGGCCGAGAGGGGTAACATCGATGTAATGCAATGCAATTGGCCTTGCGAGGTGAACGTACTCGCGAATGATCCGATGCATATTGCGCGGCCGCTGCACCGGTACACGACAAAATCATGCTTCGAGGTCTTCGATCTCGTGTCCCTTACGAATTAACGATCCGGCATCGTTAACCTTCATGGGGCCATCGATTATACGACAGTCTATATAGTCTTTAGTATACTATACACGTATATAATTAAGTAAGCGATATTACTGTACACTGTTTGAAAAATGTCTGCACTTTTCGATTAATGTACTGTCGTACGTTATATCGTTTCATCATTGTTGTACTTTGTGTAAGACGCGATAGAAAGGAATTATAGATGAATTCTTGCGATAACTATTTTATCATTTTTTCCTACTCGTTGTTGAATAAATTTGAAGCTCTCTATTCTCGTAGTACCACCATGATGATCGATGAATAAAATTTGAATCTAATTTGACGAGAAACTAAAGTAACTAAAGTAAATAATTAAATGGAAGAAAATCTACAAGGGAGTATCTATTTCCTATGTGATAATTCTATTTATTATTTCTACATTCTATATATATATATATATTTATTATAATTCTACTACACTACGAGCCAAACAGCGTCTGTAGTTCGAGTACAAAATAATCAACTTTTTGCGTAAGCCTATTTTGGCTCTGTTAAATAGCTATGTAACGAGTTAAAAATAAATTATCACGCGCATAGATCCATAAATTTCGCCTGATCCCGAGCGAACGCGTTTCCTGAACGATTGGATCGTAAGGATTTATCGATGGAGGATCGTGTTTGGATATCAGTCACTTCACAGTACCTGCGTCGTCGTCGACACGGAAAAACGGTAGCTTCCGTAATTGGCTGATGTAAAACCGCTCTATATGTTCGTGTAACAGTCAACATATATCCGGGCTCGTTTCGTTGTACGACCAAGAGAGAAGACACGTTGGTTAATAGACACGCTTGACAGCGGGTTAACACGTAACATTTAGCACGATAACGTTACACGCGGTCACACGTAGGCCACGGTGCCGTCTTGGCGTTCCACGCTCGTTTCCTCGTCGTGTCTCGAGGCGACGAACGCCAGACGTTCCCGGAAATTGCGATCGGTTTCGAGGTATCAATCACGCTCCTTGCCACTCGCCGTTTTACGTAATCCTATTCCGTCTACGAATGACAGCTAATTTCTCTATTTCATTTATTTATTTATTTATTTATTTCTAGAATTCTGAAGAGCTGTATGGAAGGAAGAAATATAAGAATGTTGTATCGAAATGACAGAATAGTAGGGTGAATTTAAAATCGTTAAACAAATTTCACATTATACAAAATATAAAATTATAGATCTAGGTATTATTACTACCGCGTTGTAAAATTGTAATTTTTTTAAATCTTCGTCTTGAGCTCTCCTTTTATTTGGCTTTTATTATAAAACGTAAATTTCAGACCAGAAATTAGAGCAAACGTTTAAAACGAAGAAATCTGCCGACGTAGTAATTTCCCTTCACCCCATTCGAAACCCTACCACGATCACTTTGATTCAACGCATAATCCGTGAAACCGCGAAGCGAACGCCCCCCAAAATCAACTTTAATCATCGTTTTTTTCGACTGCCGCGTCGACGGGGTTGTCGAAACAACAGGTCGAACACCGCAACGAAGGGCTAGGCCGATCCAATACATCGTTCAACCACTACGACTCTCTCTTTTTCTCTTTGTTTCAAAGCTGTCGGTGTTTTTGTTCGGAGGTAGTAGAGCCACAGTAGCCACGGCGCTGTCTCGCCGCCCCTATTGATTTTGAAAATTGAATTTGGGCTGTTGAACGTGTGTTTTCGTTGGGCGCGCGTGGAACCGGGTCAATGGGCCTTTGACCACCCCCATCTACGTTATTACATCCCCGTTCATACGCCAAGATTACAGGGGAACAACATGATAAATCACATTCTCCATTTTTCGATTCGTAAAAAAGGTAACAAAATAGAGGAGAGACCCGACAAGATCGATAGATGGCGGAAACTGAGATTTTCTTTTCCACTATCATTTAGCGTTTTATTTTGCAACACTTACCATAGCGCGGTATATTGTACGTAATTTTACTCGTTCGTTTCTTAAAAGTAAAGTTTAATGTATAAATACATTGTAAAGTAATTTCTAAACGAAGATTCCAATAGTTTCGATAAAAAGAAAAGATTCTCGAGGATTAAGAAACTATAATATACTAACAGAAAACTATGCGACATTGCATAAAGCTCGATTTACAATTCCGAAACAAACTACACGCCGGCTGACAACGTTCGATAACTTCGATTGCTTGGACGAAAGAAGAAGAGGGATTTGAAGGATTGGAAGGATTTAGAAACTGAAAGAACGAAACTAGAATTAGGTAATAGAAAACGTGACGTGAAAACGCGTCGGCATTACGTAAAGCTCGATTGCATGTGCAATTTTGAAAGAAACATACACCCGCTGTCGCCACGACCAGACACGCTCGTTCTTCTTGGCAAGGAGAAGCTTGCAACACGCGTCTCCGTGTCTGGCTCTGCGTTTTTCTCTTCTCTATCGTTCTCTTCTCGTCTCTCCACTGTCGTTCTCTTAGACATCCTCGTCATTGTAACAACGTTGCTTGAAATTGCACGCGTCGGTGCCGATGCACCAACTGCTACTTGGTGCCCGAGTACCGAGATCTCACAGCACGACGATGCACTTTTGAATCCGCCTCTCATTAGAGGAAGTACCTTCAATTAAGTTCCATTGTCCTTCAAACGAGCCCACGACGAGGCGCGGCGCGGCGTATTTTCCGCGTGCACCGCGCGTATTCAGGAGAATAGGCCGCGTTCCACCACGGTGTCGTGTCTCGAGGATTCGCTTTGTAAAGACTTAAGAGAGAGAGACGCGAGTATGCACGTGGATTTTTCTTAAGAATCTTGGCAATTTTCTTTTCGTTACGGGTGTTCATGGTTTGCTGCGATGCGATATTCGACGGTAGTCGAACGCTGTCGCGTATGTGTTCCTTGAGAAGCTCAGTTTTAATCGATTTGCCGTTATATTAGGTCGTCCGAGAAGTTTCTTTCGTTTTATAAGGAAATAATGGATGTACAACATTTTACGTTTTATATTATTTTGTCGAATTACGTACGGTCCATTTTGCTCTATCAAGATAAAGATTACAACGTTCGACGGATTAGGTTTCATGTTTGTACAAAGATGCGTTGTTGTTAGAGACGTGTCTGTAAAGGAAAGACGCTTTTAATAGTTTATTCTGTTCGCAATAGCACGTTATTCGCTATGTCATTCGAAAAGCTGTGCAGAAACTTGGTGGAAAAGTAATCAGGAAAGAAGAAAAGACGATCGTCTTGGATTTCTTAGATTTCTTAAGAAACAAAGAATGTTTATACATGTTTTACCGCAAATAAATCTTATTATTTCAAACTCAACTCCTTACAGTATTCGTCTCTTACTTGAATTAGACTGTAACGAGAAAATACTACAATAAATGACCATCGTGTTTCATCCCCGGCGGAAGCTTGTTGATCCGCGAATTTATAAAATTACCCGATGCTGTTGGCATTCTGAAGTTAACAGATGCGTTAATGAAAGCTCGGAATATTCGTCTCTTGTTTAGACGTCTATATAGAAGCTTCGTTACACTCTAAATAGAAAAAACCAAAAGACGATTCTCCTGTATCTCTCGCAGAAATTTCTTCATCTTCCTACCCGGCCATCCAATCAGGCGATGTAATCAACGTCAAGCGAAATTCTCGATTGTTACGTTAGGAAACGTCTGTCAATTCCACAGATTCGATCGAGACCGTAGCTCATAAATATGCAGAAGTGTGTCTCGCAAGCTGTAAGCTCGTTCGCTTCGGTTAGAGAAACTCGTGGAAGGCACGTAAAGTTAATCGCGCGACCGATTGGGAGGCGGCAGGCCATGAAGTCATGGCGTAAGGATCGAAGCACGATCAAAAGACGAAGAAACAGAGAGGAGAGAGAGAGAGAGAGAGGGAGAGAGAGAGAGAGAGGGCTCGTTAAATGGAACACAATCGGCACGTACGTGAGCAGAAGAAGAAGAGGAAGAACGTCTTTTCTAAAGATACACTGGATTCCAGGACACATCGGCGACGTATGGCCTTAGCCTAGTTGTGGCAAAGACCACTCGTCGTAGAGAGAGGTTTTAAGTAAATCGTCTAATCCTGACTTTGGTATTTTGTACGTATGAACTCGTATCTCTTCGCTTCTCCGACTGCTTGTGCATGAAACCTGCTTCTTGCACAATACGCAGTTAAGAGCTGCTGCAGTCGATCGAATACAAATCGGCTCCCAAGTAGACGATTGGAAAGTGTTTTGGGGATTTTTGTGGGTTCGCGAGATCGGTACGATTATGGCGATATGTTCGCCACTATTTCTGAGTCTGAGATGGTTTTATTTTAGAATTAGTTTCTGAGATTGGTTCGCACGAGGTTGTTTAAGTTTTTGGTTTCTGAAACATTGAAACGACTATGAGGGGAAATTTTGCAGGATTCTTGTAATTATATCGTTGGTACGGTTCTTTTTATTAAAATCTCTCATACGTATTTTCTACGAGAGTAAAATATTCGTATGTTTAGAAACTTTAACGTACGGATAAATAAAAAATCAGGATGAAAGAGAGTAGCCGAGAAACCTGTATTCTTCGAACGTTCGTGTTACGAAGAATTATGGCACACGCATAGCGAGGAACGCGAGAACACGCGCTACTTTATACATAATATGTATGAAACGGCAGAAATTAGCGTTCGAAGCAGACAACTGGGAGTCTCAGGATAGAAGTGTATAACGGTGGACCGTTTCGTTGAGGCGGCTGCCTAGACACTTGACAGACTTGTGGTTTGCACAATAGTAGGAAGCGCTAAAAATAATCCGGCTCGGTTCTACGACGTTCTGGCCTTGGCCAGACTCGCAACCTGGTGCTACCACCTTCTTCTTCTTCTTCTTCTTCTTCTTCTTCTTCTTCTTCTTCTTCTTCTTTCTCTTTTCTTCTTCTCCGCCAGGCCAGTTACTCTTCATCTACCCTGCTTCTTCTTCTCAGACTCGTTTCTCTCGTGGACGACTTATCTTTTTCTTCCTTCTGGCGTTTCATGCACGTACAGAACGTCCACCCACACGTACCAGAACTCTCGTGTAGGCGTTGAATTTCTCTTACGGCTCGTCTTCTCGCGATGGACTCTATCCAATTCTTCTTTTCCGCGTGCAACACGCAACCTTCTGACAGTCCTTCCTGGCGACCTGAATCGTCCTCCTTCGTCACACCAAGATGCTATCGTTCCTATTTTTACTGAAATCGTGCTGTTGTCTTTTCTGATTCTACGTTTTTGTTGCTATTAACACGTACGGCGCGTCTTATTGGTCCTATCGATAATATTGACAGTGCGATTATTGCAATCCTCTTCCCGTTGAATCTTTGTCTCTGAACTTTCGAGAACAACGAAATACATGTTACAATTTAGTACGAATTAATAGCGATATCCAAAGTTTATTTTGAAAATTTATTTGTCAGTGTCATTGTTTAGTTTATCGTGTACTTGCATGGAATAGAGTATATTATCGTTAGTTCCTAATGAAACGTTTCGAGGAAAAGAACGAAGAGGATTTTCTCTAGACGATTACACTTGAACCATAGCAAAATCTAACCGAACGCGTTGATTAGGGCATTAAAGACGTTCTTACAATTAGTCAGACAGTCTTTGCCATGCGGTCGTGCAGGAATCCGAATTCGACGTTATACGATAACCAAATTCTGTGAAGACTTTGTGAAAACTTACGCGATTCCATACACGTGATTTGCCTGGAAATACTGGGAAAACTGTGGCGTGCAATATTAAATAAGTTTCGAAAACAGGTTCGTAATAAAGCGATATACTGTTGAATCCGCCAGATGTCGAGATAATCAAATTTTATACAAGCTCAGTAAAACGGCGATTCGATAATTTCTTCAAACTTGTAAAAATAATTACCACGAGTTTTTTCAACCTCGATTAACTAACAAGAGATTTACTCAATAATTTATTAAAATTTGCCAAAATAATGATCGCTAAAAATTCAAGCTTCCACTAATATCTCTATTAACGGAAAATAATTCTCACTTGTCCGATTCCTGTCGTCAAAAATTCACGGTGCAACGATATATCAATGTGCCGAAGAAAATCCGCTGTCATATCGGATTTCCATGATTTTCTAATATGCTGTAGTTGCTACCGAGCCTTTTTCGCTTTCCAGATATTTGCAAAGAACTATCGGTACCAATACCGTGAATTTTGCCTGTAACAATCGTCAGCATCGGTTGCTAACACAAATCTACGCAAACTACGAACCAATATAAGCGAAAGATAAGAATTAGGTCTGCGTTAAGCGTTATTTTATTCGGTCGAGACGCTGTCACGAATGCACAATTACAGACAGAATTTACTGTAATGGTAGCGACGATTATTTGCAAATATCTCGGAAATTAAGACGGAGCGGCAATTACACGCGTATGAGAAAAACATGGAAATCATACCCTTAGCAACGTATTAAAAATTGTCGAAGTGGTCACCACTTCTAAGAAAACTCTACACCTGGTCTTCTTAGTTTTCTCAAGCACCGAAACCATCGACAGCGTATAAACAATAGACTGGGACGAAGGCGGACCATAGACAGTAGACAGGCGACGATGGCTTCGGGCTTTTCAGTTATAGGGTAACACTGCTAGCGTACGGACCTGGACCAGCTGAAATTATATTCCTACTTACACTTCTGTATTAAAATATATTTTCTACTCTACAATTTATCCACGCGTTCCTCTGTTCGTACATCTAATAATCTCGACAAAAATTCATCGACACTTTTCATAAGATAAACGCCGATTAAAATGATTCCCGAATATCCTTAACACGTTCGACGCTCAACGAACCGAATAGATTTTTCATCGACAAACACGACGATGAACGTGATAGTCATCGGCAAATATAAAGATCTGACTTTATAGAAAGAGAGTTATTCTGTAGGGCGTTCGATGCATCTCCATCGAAGTCGAAGTCCATCTTGCACACTCGTTGATCGCGACGATGGCGTGGCGTCGGGACCTGGGACGTTCAGCGTGGAGAACGTCGGATGACGTATGTCGACGAAATGACAACAACCACCGGCGCGGCGCGGCTCGGCGACTCGACGGGTCACGCGGTGATCCACGGTGCATTCTGCACGCTCGGTTGCACGGAGATGCTTATCGGTCCCATTGTTACTCCGTCTCGTTTCCTTCTCTTTGTTCTCCGCGCCTCGTCGAACACCGGTGACGCACTTAATAAATAGATAATTACGTTGCAGAATGCAACTCGCATTGTCCGCGGACCTATTTTTAAACCGCGGAACGCTTCTCTATTTTTCAAAGACGGTCTCTCGGCGGTTCTTCGGCCCGCTATTGTTGTATCGCGTGGAGATGTTGCGTCTGTTGCTCGCCTCTGTCGCCCTCGGCGAACGGTTGAGAGTTGAGTGAAAATCGAAACATTGATAGTTGAATGAAATCGTGTAGTTTTATATTTGTAGAGAATTTTTGGTAGCTACGTAACGGAAGAAAGCTTGGAAGTAGAACGAGTCTTAATATACGTGGCTGACTTATTCGTTCTACTTACGTAGTTTGGGATTCCAGAGCAGCTGAATGATTTTTGCTATCTTACTTTCATGGAGTAAGTTATACTAAATGTTTAAGTGTACGGCGACGAAGATATAATCAATGGGAAATGATCTCGTATCGTAAGTAAATTCTAATAGAGTCAATTTGACGAAGTTTGTAATGGTAACTGAAAATGAAAACTTTGAAATAGGAGATGGTTCTATGTTTATCGTGCGTCAAACTAGAAGAACGCATCTTTAAATCGTATCTTTAAATCGTATATCGTAAAAGAAAATAGAAGAAAAACTTCTCATTGTGCAATTAATCGAAGTTACAATTATACGCCTCTCTGTAAACTCAAGTACCTCGTCATCAAATTGCTTGCAAGGAATAACTTGAAGAGATGAATTTTCTCAAAAGATGAGCAAGTATTGGGCGACTTACGAGCAAGAAATCGCATATAAAGTACATCTTTTTTTTCAAGACTCGTTACCTATTATCTCACGCATATCACGTAATAAAATCCGGCATAAAAAAGACCATTGCCTCCAGAGAGCGTGGCTGGGAACTTGGGATGCAAACGAGTGCACGATTCTCATCAGGAGCGTGCCAGGCTGCATTATCTCGAACCGCATCAAGCTTCGAAACGACCGCGTATAAAGATGTTGAGATTGGTACTGGTCCAGGCAGACCCGTTACACAATATTCTTTTATTTTTTAATGCGAGCACATTGTAACGAATCCTTATATTGGTTTGTATCGTGCACAAGTAGTCTGCACCCTGCAACGCGCTTCATCGTAGATTTTAGCTTTGCACACGCAGATTCTACGCGCATATTTTACTACGTTATCATAAAACGAAGCTACACGTACTTTTGTTAGCTTTAGCTTTAAATTACATTACATTGCTTGCTTTAATTTACTTGAATTTACTTTATTCTATATATGTATTCTACATATTTATGCAATGTACAATATTGTAGAAGTTTAATCAAATACGGTGAAAGATCTTGTCACATTCTCATTTACCAAAGTAGAGCGGCGAACGAAAGAAAACTTGGAATTTGTACCTGTGTGTCTAAATGCACGTATTAGCAATTTTTGTATTTTTGTTGCTTCATTGGCAACAGTCATTTTTCTGCGATATTAACTCTTGTCGATTATGATTTCATTTTCTGAAATTATCTTTTTCGTGTACTTTACCTTTTCGAATTTTCTTTTTCCGTTACTGTACCTACTCGATCACGTCAAAGGTCTAACAAAATCGTCGAAGCTCGTGACAGCGTGTCACGGTGCACGATACAACGAGGCTTCTCCTTAGCAAGTAAACTCGCCGTTCCAACGTTCGCGACGATAAAACGATAGAGGTGCTGCTAGCTCGTTCTCCGGACCTTGTGCCCTGGCTGCCAGATAAACTAGGAGTCTCGTTAAGATCGACGATACGACGATTTCGACGACAACCACCAGCCGTCTCTCAGTGAAGAGCGATCGTTAAGGATCCCCTAACGAGGAGCCTCGTGCAACCAGAGGACAATAGAAGAGAAAGAGAGAGAGAGAGAAAGAAAGAGAGAGAGCCTCGTCCAGCTTCCCTATGCGACGTGTGCACCGTCTGCCCTGGTGGATCGTGCAAACGGCACACAGCTACCATCGGTTTTCATCTTACCTACCACCGACCGAGATTCTTCCCTTCCTCGTCTTTCCTTTCGTTCTCGTCTCTTGTCAATGTAAGCCCTCTCCCTCATTGGGATCGTATTAACGTGGAAGCTTGGAAACCGCGACACGATTTCTTCCTCGAATAGCAACTCCGTGTCACGATTCGTATTGGTCTCGTTTCTTACTTTAAAAGGATGAATTTGTACTCGCGCGTGTGCGTTTTAAGGATCAGTTCTCTTCAAAATTGACTTTGAAGAGAACATCAAGACACGAGACTCGATCGAAGCGTTAAATGGTGAAATAGAATGTTAAGATATCGGAGTAATTGGTAGTTAGATCAGATTGGGTTACAGCTTTTGCATAAAATAAAAATTCCTTTTTCTTCTCTAAACTGATCCAACTTAGAGTTACGTTCTAGACGTCTCTTCGCAATGACGCGTATGCATAATTTCTCAGTAGCGAATTGAATTTCGTTGAGACGTAGTAAATAATAGGAACGGACGAAAGAATTCGATTTTGCGCGCATTTCTCCGGAAACGACCGCGGTTCTGCGTGGCTATGTGGCCGCGAGTCCGCGCTCTCTTGAAATCCACGAATTCCATCGGTAGCAGCGAGATGGAAAGTCGTCCTTGGTCCGTTAGATTCTCGTGCATCAGCTCCGCGTACAAGAACGGTCCGCAGGTCGAGAGGTTAACCTGGAAATCAACGACGCGTGGAACGTCCTGTTCCCGCCTCGTATTTTCTCCGCTTTCCAACTTCTTCCGCCTCACACGCGCGTTCAGTGCTTTGTGGCGGCTGTTTAACGGGACCAGACATCAATAATGTAATTAGACACGTGAATCCGCTCGTAGAAAAACAGCACTGGCGGTAGCAGATACTACGATCCTCTTGCTCGATCACGGATCGTTCGTGGACCTTCGCCTGGAGATATTAAGACAGTTACAGTTTACAGAAAAAATTATAGAAATTTACGGGTTAGATTATGGAACAAGATAAAAGTCGTTGGTAGGTTGGAAGAGTCAAAAGATGTATATTAGATTTCTTTTAATATCTAGCATCTTTATTCTCACGTTTGTTGATTTTTTATAACTCTTTGTTTCTTTCTAGAGATGTTGCGTAGGTCAGAAAGTGTTAAACTTGAATTATACGTGATACGTGTTTTACGGAGTATGTGTGCGTATGTCTGACAAACTACGGCAGGGAAATACCGAGAAAAACGAAGAACTGGCTACCGACAATTGTGTTTCGTAAAATACGTTTATATTTTTCTTTGGAATATTTATTTCATCGTAAACAAGGTAAGACATAGAATGTGCGTATGAAAAATTTCCCTCTCTCCTTCAATCTAAGTTTAACAATCTCAAGCGAGAAACACCACGAAGATAGAAAATTAGCAGTGTAACGACTTGTGTCTCTACAAATCGTCAACATATTCGAGACAAAAATGATAGATTACGATCGTCAGTGATCGTTCGTTATACAGAAATGAGTTGTCATTGCAAACTACAACTTACATTACGCTCGAAACGATCTCACCATTTTCCATACATTTACTATAACTAGATCCTCAGAAAAGGAAGTGGTAGCAAAGAAACTGATTCTTAAAGCAACCTCGATTTGCCATTTGCAATTCCACACATCTACATTATTAATCTAGTCATTCTGCGGTCTCGTTGTTACCATTTTAAATCAACAAACACACGCGAATCACGAAATTCAGAATTCGCTATCGTTAACCAGATCTTAACTAGATCTGGAGAACGCACTGCTCCAGTCTTGCAAAGAACACGTCCTACGCTGCAGATTGGACGCGAGATTAATTGGCCTGATGTCTTCGCGATCTTCGTTCGTTGGTGTTGCGAACGTTGCATCGCGAAATCGTGAACGATGCAGAAAGTCACCAGCGAATTATGAGCGGTAAAAGCAGGTATCGTGGCTGTCATCGGCTCTACCCACGTTGTTACTCACTGGAACGTGTATCGCGAAGATCTACATATGTACGTATATAGGATTTTGATTATTAAGGAACTTTCCAACCACTTTGTTAATGATCATGAAAAAGATACGAGATAAGATTTACTAATATAAAACAGACATTACGTTGCGCTTTCGAGCCATCTTATTAATCAACTTTGTGTGTGATAATGGAAGAGAATCGGGATAAGGTTTATTAATATCGTATAAGAACGAGTTTGCTAATAAAGAGGAACACAGAACGACTAATTTATGTTACGACTCTGTCTATAAATAAAATATGTAACGAAAAGTCACGAAAGAAAGTCATTTAAAGAAACAGGAAAGAGAAGCGAGAGTAAGCGTGTCTGACTACGAAGGGTTACGTTCTACTGAAACGACAGATTACGCGAAAACCAATCGCCTTGCTCGGTAGCTTTACAAATGATATTCATTGACTTGATATTTCGTAGATAACAATAACGCGATACAACGAATGTGAGTAGTTCTTCGTTGAGTGTGAAAAAGTTCACAACGTAAATTCATAATTTTCTAATACGCTATATTTTCAGCTGGTAAAATTATTCCATAAGAAAATCCACGAATGTATCGCGTAATACAAACAACGTGTATGATCCTTCGCAGCATCCTCGGCAATCTACCATCAAATACACCAGCACGGACTAAGAGAAAGCCGTGTACGACGAAGGAGACGAAACAGCAGCGTAATATCACGAGACACGAAGCGCGGCTGTGGCTCGACGTTTCGCACGTTATCTCGAGCCTGTCATCTTTACTACGACCGGCTGATCCGTGTTTTAGCGTCGATCGTAATTTCGTCTCGGCTTTGTCAGCGTGAAGGGCGACAGAGAGAAAAAGCAAGCGATAGCGCACTAAGTGCACGCGCGCATTGTCGTCAAGATTCGCGTTTACGAGACGCGATGGGATGTATAGAGCCTGGCATTTCGGTGAAAACCCGCGTTCCTGCGTCTTCTTCCAGATACACATATACACGTGTATCTTGAGGTTTATCTCGCGAACACGAATGTGCTCGACGATCCCTCAGCCCCTCTCTTCTACGCGTCACGATCTTGATTATCGTCGACAAGACGAAAGTTAAGTTAAATTCAACCGCAACATATTTTCCTTGCTTTCTTTCGAGGTTGTAAAGTTATACGTGTGTCTGGACCGAGAAATTTTCAGAGAACACCTGGTTTACGGGTTGTTAGTCTCTGTGAAATTTTAATCGCGCGACATGCTGCATATTTGAGCAAGCGATTAAGTTTACGGGAGAAGGTTGAGTTCGACGAGACTCTGAATGGTAGCGGGTTTAGCAGTTTGATCATCAGGAATTAAGCAGGCACCGCGGTTTCGCTTGCTTATCGTCGCAATGACGGTTAATGTTTTGCGCGATCCTAGTCCGCGACGTATAAGTTTCCCGGCATAGTAAAATAAATATCGTGTCGTGAATCAATGTTACTATGATTCTAATATTATATTACTCAAAGGAGAAAGTGTCGTAATGTGTCTGCACGTATAGAAATTTGGTCGGATATTGAAATTCTAAACGTCGACAAGATTATGTTAGATGTTACTGGAGGAACAAAATATAGCGAGGATTGTAAGACAATACCAGCAACGAGTTCAGCGTAGTCGCGTTCGTAATACATTCCGTCGATCGAAAATGTCGAGCTCGCGTACCTTTCGCCTCGTCGTTTATCCACGATTGTACAAAGAATGGCGAAATAAGCTAGGCAAAACGATTTGGCCCGCTATCCCACGACGTTGCACGGGGGAGGACCTAATTTATGGCACCCTCGAGTGTTTACGCTTTCTCTTCTCATAGCCGAGGGTGAAGAATGCCAGGCGACAGTTCCAGGCGTCCGAACATCGCATTTTCTTACAGGATGTTATAGAAATTTAACAGAGTTTAAATTCAGTAAGTAATATAATAACTTTATCAGAAATTACAAAGAAGAAGGACTCGGTAAATATCAATTTTGTCAAAGGTTGCAACTAAGAAGATCGTACCTCACGTTGTTACCATTCTATCGTACCAGAGATTGTTGGAAGAAACAAACACAATTAAAATCATATTTAGCAAGGAGAAAAATTCTCTAAATAAACACGTTACAAGAAACGAAACCCAACGCTGTGACAGTTCAGTCTTAAAAATTACGCAAACAAGACGTATATGGTCAGAATCGTGGAATTAAAAATTCGATGAAAAACAGAAACTTATCTCATCTGAATCTTACATTCGCGTAACACCGCTACGCCCTCTACTCTGCGGTCTCTCAAAAGCTGCTAGAACAAAGAGCACACTGTGTTCAATCTTCAAGATTATTTATTTCTATCCTATTGCCATAAATAGCCAGTTCATTTTCTCGAGGCGCGTAGCAAGCGTGTTTTTGCGGCTGTAGAGTCTCACGAGGTAAAAGCTGGAGCGAAAGTCGCAGGAAGATCTCTAGCAAGTCTCTTCTACCAAGAATCGCGTCTTTCTTTCCTGGTACTCGACCTGACCTCTCTCTCTTTCTCTCTCTTTTTCTAATTTGCCCTGCAGCGTGATCCACTCTTTTACGACGTCTAGGCATCTAGATGCCACGTTTCAGACATGCTCTTTGTCCTGTGACCCAAATACGAGAAAGCTATGCGGAGAGCAACGCGCGAGAAAGGCGAAGATAAGAACGAAGACCTTCCTCGTCTTTTGCCTACTTTCTGCATCGGCACGTGGCCAAATGAATACACCGATACGCGTGGGTACAGGTGCGCAGACATCCACTGCATCAACGACCGCACTGATGTTGAGTCGAAACCAACGCTCCACTCTTCTCTGATCTTGCAAATGAAAGGCTTCGCGTGCATAGTTTGCAAGAGTGATAGTTTAGAGTCATCCAACGAATTTCTTTTCAACGAATGTAATCATTTTTACAGGATAATTACGTGTCGAGATTGAACGATCCACGCAGGAGGTGGTAATTAAGCTGGTAATCGAAACAGGTGAATCGATTTGCTACTGAAATTTGAAATTTCTTGGTAATACGGTAACTACTTTATTTGGGAATTTTTCATCTTTTACGTGTTGATTTATTTCGTTTAAAAATAAACTATATTTACATTCGCGTTAAAATCAGTGCAATTAAAATCCATTTTGTCCATATGAATTTTTAATGTCACGATAGTAGGAATTTTTGATTAAAAATAATTTGGAATTTTGGGCCGAAAACGTAAACAATGATATTATATATTATATTTGGCCCGATCATCGTACTACGGGTTATGCCCGCAATATTTACGTTTGACCTGATCATCGTACTACGAGCTATGCCCGTAGTTGTAGATTAAGCGATTAATATTTACATTTTCAAATGCTGATGTGTATTAAGAATTGGATGACTATAGATTTCATGTTCTGTTTGTATACTTGATAATCTTGATATTACTACGCGTGTTAAACGAAGTTGCGTTGTATACAGCTCGTATTGTAATTAGTAGGCTAATGATCCTGGAATTTCGTTGTTTTTAAATTTAACCAACTCGTTTATATATGTACGTTTAACAGACAGGTGATCGTTTGTTTCATAGTCTCTCGACATCGGTAATTGGAAATACGATGACTTTCCCAAAACTGAACTTACCTTTAGTACACAAAAAGCCTGAAACTTCTACCAGCAGTCAGTATATAATAAATACTTTTATCAATCAATCAATGAGTTTTCGAAACATATTCTCCTTCTATACACCTGCATGTATTAAGAAACCGTCGCCACCATGCTGTTGTATGTATGTTACCGGTAACGTATCTTCGTGACGATGTAATAACAGATAGCCCGGCGTTATTTAGCCTTACCATAATTTATGTCTGGGTGGGAGGCTGAATGAGGACTTTGGCAGGCTGCTTGAGCGAATGTCTGGTAGGTCGATAGCCAGGAATTCGAAGTCGCGGAACTCTAAGGTATCGACGACATGACCGTTCAGATTGTTTAGAATTCAAGAATAGCTTGGAACAGTTTAGAATACTTTAGCCAAAGAATAGTAGATACTTTGTTTGAACTAAAGGATCTGGCCACGGAATGAAGCAGGCAGCGATGCCTTTCTACTAGAAAATTCCTCGTAAACGGATTGTGAGGAACCGCGCGGCACTTATCCACTCTGGAACCTTGAAAGAGCCATGTCTTGTGAAAAACTTCATAACGTGTACCTTTCTCGATACCAGAAATTTCGACGATTATTTATTGGGTTGGTAATTAATGGCAAAGTTTAGTTAAGTAATGACAAAACCCTCGATCACTTAGTTGCCAACTCAATGGAATTTCGATGATTCTTTAAATACATCGTCGACGGTATGATTCTGAGCAATTTTCGCCTGCACGTGTCACTGCGGCTCGAATTCAATTTCCGAGATACTTACAAAAAGCTATCGGTATTGCTATGTAGTGGATTCTGCCTATAATTGTACGGCAGTGACAGCGTGTGGGTTAGCATTGGTCGTCGGTCGCCTTGCGACGCGACGCGGATAAAATGACAGTTAACCCAAACCTGTATAAACTATAAACAAAAGATAAGAATTAGGTTTGGGTTAGGCGTTATCTTATCCGGCTACCGCGCCGCCGTGACGCAGTCGGCAACCAATATGTAGTAAAACATACGCCACTAAGGACTGCAGTGGAACCGATGATTTTTCCCGAATATCTCGAAAACTAGGAGAGTACGAGTAGTCTCGTGAAGGAGAAAATGTTGTTCGAAATATTGAGCTTTGCGATATATTCGAAAATCATCGAAATCGATGTTGAGAGTGAACCTGTAAATAATTATTGAAATCTTTGTTTGTCATTTATCGATATAAATATGGAAAATATTATTTCGCATAGGCAAAATTGACGAGACATTGCAAGTAGTATGGATATATTTTTCAAATTTTTATTCGTCGTTCTACCTCTTCCTTTTTCATATTTACACGTACCAGAAATGAATAATATCTGTAGCCTAATTAGTATTAATATTCTCGTGAAAGAAAAGAATGTTGTTTGAAATATTCAGTTTTGCGATATATTCGAAAATTATCGAAATCGATGTTGAGAGTGAACCTGTAAATAATTATTGAAATCTTTGTTTGTCATTTATCGATATAAATATGGAAAATATTATTTCGCATAGACAAAATTGACGAGACATTGCAAGTAGTATGGATATATTTTTCGAATTTTTATTCATCGTTCTACCTCTCCCTTTTTCATATTTACACGTACCAGAAATTAATAATATCTGTAGCCTAATTAGTATTAGTATTCTCGTGAAAGAAAAGAATGTTGTTTGAAATATTCAGTTTTGCGATATATTCGAAAATCATCGAAATCGATGTTGAGAGTGAACCTGTAAATAATTATTGAAATCTTTGTTTGTCATTTATCGATATAAATACGGAAAATATTATTTCGCATAGACAAAATTGACGAGACATTGCAAGTAGTATAGATATATTTTTCGAATTTTTATTCATCGTTCTACCTCTCCCTTTTTCATATTTACACGTACCAGAAATGAATAATATCTGTAGTCTAATTAGTAGTAGGTATAGTAAATTGATGATATTGATATTAAGTTAAAGATAGTATATGTAAAGAGAAACGTTAATCTCGACCAAGTCTCACCATCGTCACCGGTGAAAATAAGGAAGAGAAAAAGGCCGAAACTAAACGCACGCGGCTGTGACGCCAATTCGCCCTCGTTTCCAGACCGGCTTAGAAAGCAGAACCAGAACAGCTTTTGAGCAATTTCATCGTCTGCCCGACGCACGTGGCGACTTTAATTAGCATCGCCACGTCATAGCACGATTTTTACGCGGCCTTCTCTCACGTTCTGTCTCATCGTCTCGATTGGCTTTCCGAAACGGTTCGTCGCTTCTCGCACCCAGCGAAGAAGCTAAATCCAAATTTTTGTACGTTGCCTGATTTCTTCGCGAAGAATGCCTAGTATACTATTGCGTACAAGGATCAAGAACCTAAAGACTTTCATTAACGCGACACGTAGACTCACGTGCTAATATTCAAACGTTTCATTTGACAAAGACTGAACTTAGCTAAAGTACACCATACGTATGTACATATATACTTCGTGCTCGGATTTTAAGTACGAGGTTTCGAGTTTTTTAAGTTTTCTTATTGCGTGTTCTGTTATTTAGAGACATAATTTTTGAAATAAAAGACTATTTGAAAAATTGAAATAAGAATAAAAAGATTTATTAGGTGTTTAAATTTCGATCTACTCGTGGTCGGTGGAAAGTAGGAAAAGCAGGGTGTCGTAGTCGTGCATCGTGTCAATTTCGAAATTATTATTAGGTTCTTTGTTAAATAACAGTCCATTTAAGAGCGAAGAAACATCTGGAAATATTCGTAAATAGCTAGATACTATTTTAAACGAAACATTAATCATCTCATTTCGTTAGTTAGTATGCACGGTCTTCGCACTACCGACAGAAGTAACAAATGAAGTATCGTAGAAAACATAGGAAAAAACAATAAAAGGTACAATAGGAAGAAGAAAGTTTTCATAAAATATTCTCATTGTAAGATATTTTCGAAGGAAAGGCATCTTCAAATTCTATGGTATTCCAAGATTCTAAGCTT
This sequence comes from Bombus vosnesenskii, assembly GCF_011952255.1. Taxonomy (NCBI): domain Eukaryota; kingdom Metazoa; phylum Arthropoda; class Insecta; order Hymenoptera; family Apidae; genus Bombus; species Bombus vosnesenskii. The sequence goes on from NW_022882948.1 coordinate 1,339,907, forward strand.
CGTATTCCAGAAATATGAAAATCACAGACAAGATAGAGTCGAACTACGAAATTGTTAATGTAAAAACGTGATACGATATACGAAAACCATATAACGAGAATACACGTTCAAATATGACCGATATATTAAAGTTTTTACGCCTATGAGCGGGCTAGACACGTGTTCGACCCAACCATCGTTGCGTTGCGTTGGCCAACCGAACGAGAAGAAGACCGAGACGAATCGAGTTGAAATGAAAACCGGATTTTACCTTAGCTCCCCTCTCGATCCATTCACGCACCCTTCTCACTGATTCTGTCGGGAAAAATCGAAGAAAAATGCCGAAAAGATACGCACCACCGGTGTTTGATCCCGGATTCGATCCTTTCAGCCAAGCCAGACACGACCCTTTGTGGATGCCTAATATTCTTTCAGTCTGCTGTCTGGTGAACGTCCGGTGTATGGACATCGTCGTTCTTACGTACTTTGTTATGCTTCTTTTCGAGTTTCTAAATTGCTGGATGACATTTTGGGTGCACGATTTGCCAGGATGTGAGTTTGTTGATTTAGTTTTTTCTTTATTGAGATTCGCATTTCACGATTCGAAGAACGATCGTTGATTTCGCAGTATACTATATGTATATAATAGATTGTACAAGTTTAATTTTGTTCGTAGTTAGATGTAAATGAATTATATTCCAGTTTAATGTAATTTAATTCTATTGGTATCAGGATCGAATAATTTTAAGAGTGATCGTTAATATCAACGATAAATTGTTGAAATTTAATTAAATTCAATTTTATTTTGTCAAGGCTCCATTTAATTCAGCTTTGTTTATTTTAGAATTGGAAAACTTCAAGATAGAAATTCAAAATTCTCAATTTCACATTGAACGAAGGTAACTACGTACGAGTGGAAATACCATTACTGAGGTCTTATCATTTACACATAAACATTCCTATAAAAGCAAAGGCAATAAGAGATACAACAGTAAAACTGTCTACAAAGGTACAACTTCGTACTAATACCAAAATATTTCTCAATTCCAACGACTCAACCTATTGACAAAATATCAATGGATCAAATACGTACGATCCATGAAAAATCATCGCGTAGATTAAAACGAATTTACGAGATTTTTGGTGAACAGGTGAATTTGTTATTTTTACGAATCTTTCGGGGATTAGTTTTGGGAATAAGATTTCCTGAACGATGGCTACGCGACTTGAGCACTTTGCGATCGATATTGCTCAGCCATGGATGAAAAAATACATATTTCGATGCTTTGCCACCCGTATATGCGGGACCATCTGTCGATGACATCAGTCGGCCCGCATATATACAATATACACGATCTTCCTTTTCGCGAACGTGATATTTAAATTTTATGTCTCGTATAATGGGCAATTTGCGACGCGTGTTAAACTTGTCAGCAGGTGAACTGTCTCGTAACTGTAACCGACACACTATATCTTCGTTCGTGTTCACTCGTATAGTTAATGACAATTATCTGGTTCGGTGGTTCTAAACAGTTTAATGTTTGCGGTTTACATATGTAGAAAAATGACACGTGCGACGACGGTGTCTAAATATTACGTAATTTCCACTCGTGTGACATTAACCCGAGCTAATTGCGTGGAATTAGCGATGGTTCTGTATAATTAGTAGATATTCGAATATTTTCAGGTATTTTAATTTCACAACAGAATATTGTCGATGTAATTTATCTTAATTTGAGTTTTCTTTACCACGGTATAAATATTTTTCAAGTAGATTTGAGAAGAACTTTAAACGTTAATTAATCGAAACTAAGCTTACAATTGGTACGTATCAGAATCGGAATCGGAATTCACAGTATTCCAGGTTTAGACATTTTTAATTTGCATGTAAAAAGCACGATATTTAACAGTATAGCTTTTTTCTTTTAGGATGGTCGATTGTTTTAGTCGTCGACCTTTACGAATTCGAGCTACGATATTTTGTACAGTAGAAACTTCGTTGTTCAAATTATGTAATCAATTCTACTTTCGTATGAGAGAAAATCGTTTATTTTTAATTATCTTACATATAATTGTATTAGTATTAAGCAGAAACAAAATGTTCGAATATTTTGCTTTCTATTCGTGTTCTCCAGTCTTTCATACAAGAAAGCGTCTCTATATTTTCCATTAATCAACCGTGTCTTATTTTCACGTGTACGCTTTCCTTGTTAATTGCTTGTTATTCTTAAAACATTCATCATTGTTACTATCGTAAATGGAGGGAAAAGTACGTGCACTAGTTAACTGTCCGTTCTTTCCTTTCCCTTTCATCGCATCGTAACAAGGAGCAAGAGTACCTACCTGTTTGCCTGTCACGATATCAAAATGCAAAACGCTTTTCGGATCGAGGATTAACAAAGTTGCCGTTCGAAAAGAAAAACTGCCGACATCCAGTAGCAGGGCTCTCTCGGTTACATATTCATGAGAACCTTACCGACAAAAGCGGATATCTCGTACATATAGATATAGCTTTAGCTGAGATGGTTGGCGCGAAAGTTTTAATAATTTATAAAGAAGCTTGTAACTCGTGCCCCGGGGAAAATTAATTTCTGTTTCCTAGGAAAGTTCGTCTACGCAATGACCGACGCTCTGTCGCTCATCGTTGCGCTATTACATTCTATACCGTAAGTGACTTTAATAACAAAAGATCTACTCAGGTTGTCTTCTTTTTCGTTGATTTTTAACGAGCGAAAATTAACGCGGATTATTGTTCGCATGCTTTGTAACATGAAAGAAAGATTTAACGTCGTGCTGTATTTTATGAAAAAATTTATGTAAAATTTTGTTCATTTTACTTCGAATTTTTCGGGGCTAAATAGCTTCAATGTAATTAGAGTTAATGTTATTAAATTTAATGTTATTGCAGTTGTATCAATTGTACGACACTTTTCACTGATTAATTTCTTATTCAAATAATGGAAATTCGCATTTAGTTACGAATTCAAATAGTAAGAGTTCGTTTAATAGGACGATATTAATTGAAATATACATATAATTATACATTTTGAATGACATTATGAATTAACGAATAAAACTGTTTTCGGTAGAGAAACTTAGTTAATGAAACAAAGCGTATGAAAATATAAATTACCAAGCGGGATGGCTATGATTTATGGTGTGAATGTAAAGACGCGTTTCCTCGAGTATTTTTCGAGAACATGTCGTGTCTTTGGCGAACGAAACGATGGATTCTCGGTGTTCCGTACCGAAGTCGTATTTGCATTTTAATTGGTTTTTCGACCTGTTTCAAAGTAACTACCAGTTAGCGGTTCAGAGTTTTAAAAGTTTCGAATTACCCCTGGTGAAAAAAGTTTTCGAACCTGATTTGCGGTTAATCTCTAGCTGCAGATCTCTAGCTGGTATAGCAATATAACGAAGATGAATTTCCAATTAATCTGTAATACTATCATTATAAATACAAGTTGCGTTATTAAATCGTTATAGTCACGCACTAAGTTACGTGATTATGGCGAAGAAATTTTTATTTAGATGTGATAACGTGACATTAATTTACGACAATTTTGTCTTTAAACTTTACACCGTCTACCGTGATTCCTATTTATTAGAACAAAACGTCGTATGAAAATTACTCGAACGAATGACTCGACGTGGTCAGAAAACGTTACAAATCATTTATTGAAAATTCTTCGAACAAACATTTTTTTGAAAGATCCGCCCAACGTCGGACAAGCCCCAAACGAAGCACCGTCGTTCTTCCATCTATTTTAAAAACGGGACGAGCATCGCGAATCGATCGGCGATTACACGCGCGAATTTCGATCGACGCGTCGCGTCGCGTCGCCGTTGCACATGCTCGTCGCGTATTTGCAGTCTAGTCGCGCGACATTCGTCACGGTTGAAATGCAAAAATCGCGGAAGTTCTCGCCATTTATCGTCGGTGCGGCCATCGAGTTCAGTCAGACCATGTATTTACGGATTACAACACCGGTTAATTGCCATATATTTTCTGCCTGCGAAACGTGCCATTTGTATGTACAGCGACCGACACGGTTGCAAGACTGAGTAGAGAGAGAGAGAGAGAGAGAGAGAGAAGGGATCAGCACAAAAAGAGTACCAAAGGTCGCACCTGCACGCACCTCTTGATTACGACACCGCGTTGTCCACCTACATAACATCGGAAATACGTGGTGACGAGTATTGCATAACGAAATGACGACGAGTCATCCGCTTGTCCTCGTGTCTCGTTTCAAATATGAAAGACAATCGTTGATTTAGGATCGCATATAGGAATTTTCATTTTCCATTTTCCAAGTAGAATATGTCACATGTACGAGTATCCACGTATAATATAATATCAGATAAATGGGGAAATTCTTCCTAGTTTACCGAATTGTTATTAATTATACGTACATATACAATGACACGTGCATATACAATCAACAAGATATAGGTAGTAGCTCAGGAAAGTATTTACAATATTTTTACAAATGTATCGTGTGTGTTTTACGAAACATTTTCAAGTTTCGTTATTTCATCGTGACAATCGTGTCACTTTACAGTTATGTAGCATGTAATATGTACATGTATGAAAATTTGTTACTTTCGCGAATCACACTGCATATGAAAGTTAATATTAGAACGAAAATCGTTGCTTGGTAGTGTGAAAGCTGAAGTGAATTTCAATATTCAATTATACGATTTCAGAATGAATTATAGGATTTCTCAGTGAGTTTCTTTACACGTATACGTACGGCTAATTAACGAACTCTTTTCTATTAGAATTCTCAATGTTTCTCGAAAATTAAATAAATTTCTCAGTGTTTAAAATGTTTTCAGTGATTATTATTCGTCGACCAGAGATTATATTAGGTTGTCCGAAAAGTTTCCTTCGTTTCATAAGGTGATAATAGATGAACAACAATTTCTGTTCTATATTATTTTATCGAATTAGGTATGATCCGTTTCGTTACATTTCTATTATTACGTTCGTGCATAATTCAATAAACTAATATAAAACAAAAAACATTGTGCGTCTATTATTTCCTTACAACACGAAAGAAACTTTTCGGACAACCTAATAGATTGTTTGCTATTCGCGGTTGATACGTGATACGATGAAGCCGTATATTGGTCGATGGTCGACGAAACGACCGTGTTGATAGTAACCGTGAAAACGATAACGGGAGATTAGATGGCTGGCAGACAGAGCATTCCTTTTTGGGAGAAATGAATTGGAGCTGTTGTACAGATGAGATGAAAAAGACAAGCGGGTGGATTCTTATTGTACCTACTTGTAATTATTGGATTTTTCGGACTAAAGTGTCCATTGAGAGTGATATGGGTAGAGTTGTTTTTGATATCGTGCGGAGTAGCTAGGTTTTGTTAGATATTTTTCGAAAATGGAGTCTGTGGAATTTTATAAACAGCAGTGGTGAAGTATCATAGTCGTTTCTTACGAGAGACCCTTTCGAATTGAGAGATGTACAGTTTTATATTGTAATGAAACAAAGTTATAGGTTTCTGCAAAGAAAGGAACAAAAGAAAACAGATTTTTCTATTAACAATTCATAAAATAGTATTTTCTTCGTAGTTTTCAGAAAGAATTCATTCGCGAAGAATCGAAACTATATATGAAATTTAAACTTAGCTTGCAATCTACTTTTATTAAATTTGGACCGTAATCGATATCGCAAGCCAAGAAACCAACCCATCCACTGAACATTTTCTATCCAATCTGCGTACTTTCCAGCTTGAATGATCAGTAAACTCGCTCTAATATCCTGCAAGAAAAAAATAAAACCTCATATAGTATGTAACAGCGTCTACTTGGATCCGAGGCATAGTGCAAAGCCAACATCGTATCTGTCTTTTTCATCAAGAATTTTTTAATAATTTAATATGTCAGTGGTAACTTCGCCTTTTTTTTTTTTTTTGAAATTTTTAAAATTCGACCGATGTAAATCTGATAAATATAATTTCATCAATTTCCTCCGCTTCGTTTCACGTAATTAACCGAGTTTGGCTAACAAGCGGCTTCACCGATTCCCACGTCGCGAGTTGTAGATTTATCTTCGTATAAATCCGAGCGGAAGGAAGCAGATATTTACGATTACTGGAACGTTTTCAGTAACCAACCCCAACGTGCGAGTTTCACCGCAAAATTGCCGAAGAAAAGCCGAAACTGCCGATTCTCGAAGATCACGTTCGCATACATGGGCCACAATATGCGACACCCCCTGGCGGATTGGCTTCTATCGCGCGGTGCATGCACGAGGCTGGCGGCCATGCGTCGTGCTTAAAGTGCATCTACGCAGACATACGCTGCTCCCTTGCTATTCACGTGTACATATATAGGTAGGAAGGGAGTCGGTTGCGGCAGAAGAGAGGCCTGGGTTTGGGGCCCGTCGCGTGTTTTTGCCCCCCGTCTGGCCCCCACCGCAGCTCATCGTTTTTTGTCTGCACTGCATGCGCTGCACCGTCCTCCTCCTCCTCCACCTCCTCCACCGCCTCGTCCAGCTTTCTTTTCCGCTCTCTCACCCCCTTTTGCTCGGTCGCTACTCCACAATGCAAGTGCGTCCACTGCACCGCACCGTCGCGGCGCGGCGGCCTAAGTGCGCGCACACGAACCCACTCGGACGACTGGTGCGCATACAACCGGCTCGTGTAGAGTGTGTGGCCGCGCGTTACGAGTTACGAACCAGGAGGACGTCGACTCGTTGCACACGCTCGCCGGAGGCCGAAGCTCCGCGCGCGCGTATGATCGGAATTGAACGCGGACTGCCACGCCGCGCCGCCCAAAGGCTCACGAAGCCTGCGAAACGATGCATCCGAACGATCGTCCGGATGCACCTGCTCTTCTTATGCGGTGTCGTGTGGACGAGGCCCGTGTCATGCAGCATTCGATGCCATGGAACGCGAGATACGAGAAATTCGGAGCGACGATGTATAACAGAGAACTGAAAGGATCAGGCAAAGGAACGGCGAGTCTCGTTTCCGATAAACGCGATATAATTACAAAGATGAGCGCGTTTATTGGCCGAAAATATCGTGTACTCCCTCTCGAAATTCTTAGATTAATTACTCTGTGTTCTATGATAAAATTTCGATATGGAATACGAATTAGAAATTGCACGCGCCTGTTAATAAAATGTTCGGTACATCGGCTAGTTTCTTTGTCGTGCGAAATAGAAGATGTCGTTAGTATTGTATGTTATTTTAGTTATGGTTTAGTTGTATGTTATATTAGTATTTTTGTGCGTTTATGCAAAAGTACAGAGAACGTATATATATAGTATAGAGAAAAATATATGTAAAATATCGGAAAGTGGAGTAACACTAACACTAACGCCAACACCAACACCAACACCAACACCAACACCAATACCAACACCAACACCAACACCAACACCAACACTAACACTAACAATAACACTAACACTAACACTAAGTAAGTGGTTCCATTTCTTTAGTTCTCTTCAGAAAAATACGGAACTGCATGAAAATTTTCATCGCAGTCGAGTTATTAGATCGGAAACGTCCATTTGAAATCGTCCATTTTTATTCTTCGATCGCTTAAATCTTTTTATCCCTTAATTTAGATATACATCGTTACATGTCATTTTAAAATTCTCTCTATCGTTTATACTATCAATTACGTGTCTTTCTCATTATTCAGCGAAGTCCGAGTCGTTTAAAATCATGCGTTACAGCCTGATAAATCTACGCTCTGTTTCTAAACCAAAGTTCAGAAAACATTAGCATTTCCATTAAAACTGATATTCTTCGAACAAGTATTGACAAAGCTTTACATCCGAAATACGAATGCAGCGAAAAATTGTGTTATTTCCTCCTGTACGCTACCTTTCATCAAAGTTTAATCTCTTTACACTCTTGTCACGCCGGTGAATCAGACCTGACTCATCCTGGCGTTCCGTCCAAGTTTCATGATTCGAGCGGATATCAGCCGCGGCTTCGACGGCCAATTTGAATGGATTTTCGGTCGCGACGGCCGGCATCGATTGGAACGGTTACGAGGCGACGCTGTAATTTTTAGTGACCGGTGAACGAACGCGGAATTGGCCCCCACGGATTGCCCGCTGCGACGGATTTTTCTGTCGCGTCGATCGACAGCTTTTCGCTGGTTCGTTGGTTAATGTGTGTACCAATCTATATGCTACGCTGCTCGAATGAAAAATTAGGTTATGACATCGACGCGATTCGTTTCGTCTTTCTCGAATATCCATATCTTTTTTAAGTTCTTTAAATTCGTTGTATAACTATGTTTCACGTATCGTCGATAAAAGCGTGTAGAAAGATACTCGTAGTTTATCAATACTTTATTGACAAATTTTTAGTCTGAACAATGTTATTATGTTCGAAAATCGGATCGGAATCGTTGATTGTTTTCCACGATTTAATTTGTTTAATTCGTGACAAATGTTCAACATATAGAGTGACGTTTTTTTCATACGAAGCTCTATTTTTCCAAAATTCGTGCAGGAATTTTTCAGTGAACGTAATTATACTCCGTACGTGTATTACGAATACTCCTACGAATTTCCAAGGTACGTTCTTTCTTCTCAGTTTCTCTTTGTATCCTTTTCTATTCGTATTCTCCTCGTAGTACACAGGAGAAAGAGAGATTAGACGTGGTTTTACAAGTGAAAATCCATCATAGTTAAGTGTATGGATTATGGTAATTCACAATTTTATTCCGAAAATCTAGACTCCTCCCATCCAACTGATTTCTATTCGGTCTCGAATATCAAACTCGAGTAATACATAAATCGTTGGAAGAGGATCAGTGGATCGTGATCCAAGTCTGTCGCCGTGTCCATGTCGGGCCTCTTGGAGGATCCTCTGACTTGAGAAGGACGCAGAAAGACTATAAAAGAGTCGAAGGGACCTCGCTACCTGACAATCCCTTTTGCATCAGCCGCTAGAAAAAGGAAGATAGAAAGGTACGTTACGAGCTGTCTTCGGGGATCAGGATAATATGCCAAGATTCTGTATTGGCTCACGATAGCATATGACCATTTACCTACGTGGAACAGTTTTATTTATTATACGTTATTATATTATACGTTTTATATACCTAAAATATTTTGAAATTTCATTGGTTTTACAACGAGACACGATCGTCGTGATTATATCGATGAAATTGGAAATCAATTTGGAAATGTGCATAGAAATTACAAAATATTTACTGTAAATATATACTCGTTAGAAATTGCAATAACTATCCGAAGTATATAATAAATGTTAAAAACGATGCCACTGAAAGTTCACGCTTATTAACGTAATGGGTAATTGATCGTTTAAATACATTTATAATTTCTACGAAATATATACTCGTACTTGTACCAACAATAAATATGTATGTATCTTGTGATCTTCTTTCTACACACCGCTGTATTTATCGTAGTACCTACTACGCACATACTACTTAATCACAAGCGTATTACATTTAGTATTATATATTTAATAGACACTACATATGTACTTTTGTACGACTACAAAAATTTCATGGGATTATAATATTATGGGATTGAAGATGCTAAAAAGACTATTCGTTGATAAATAAGGATACGTGGCGATACTTTCCACTGTATATATTTTCCAACTTTCGCAACATAATCGTGATAGTCGAGCGTCGTAACAGTGGCAACAAAATTTTAAAACGTTTCGTATGGCGCGTATAGTATAATCGTAAAAGGTGTCTAGAGATATTCGAATACTTTCACGAGCCTGTCTATGTAGAGTACGCGGCAACAAAGTTAACTCTCCTCTTCGTTTTCTGAAATTCAGAGTCGTGGTCGGCATATACGATCTCTGTTCGCTACTCACAGTACTCCGACCAACACGAACAACAGTTGGCTCGCGCGGAGTCACGAAGGTCGCCTTTCAAAACCTCTTCAGGGAAATCTCTGGCCTCCGCTTCGCCAGGAAAAAAAGCCTGCTCTCGCCTTTGATCGCGCGCTCGACCGGAATGTCGAGCGTTCCTCCTTGAGAGACGGAAGTAAACGATCCTCGCAAATTGCCAACGTCCCGACACCCATGCTCCAGCTTTGTTCTTTTCCCGTTTCTTTCCGAAAGGAATACCAGTGTAGAGAGATTCGGGGACAGGCTAATGGTGGAAGGACCTTCGTCCTGTCTGGCTATCCACGCGTGGCGTCGCGTCGTGACGCCAGACGTCCTAAACACTCCGTCAAATATTGACACGCCGAACGTTTGGCGACTTGGACTGCTGCGAACCAACCTTCGACAGGACACCACCACCGTTCTTCGTAACTTGCCGAGCTGGTTCGTTTTGTTCGAATATGATAGCGATCGAGGGTGTGGTGAAGGTAATAGGGACCGAGGTATCTTTGCTTCGACGTCCTATTTTTAGGCTATACTTTTAGATACGTAATTGTAAATTACGAGGGTTGAGATATTCTAAATATTTCTCCTTCTTGCGTCTTCTTAATTAGCCTTGTTATTTCTTCAGTTAATGCATGTTTTCCGCAGTATGTGATTCTGAATGGCTACCGTGATTCTGAATGGCTACCGTGATTCACGTTGCCCCGTTCAAAACGCTAGTTACCAGGACGATTTCTAGGAATAAAGCGAATCTAGCGATCTTCTTACTTACAATTTTCTACCTAATTTTCGTTCCCTACCTCGAGCGTTGCTCGCAACAACACTGGACTTCTCCTAAGATCCAAAAAGAAAATACTACTCCTAGGCAAATAATTTTCTATAACTCAGCGATCTTCAGTGCCGGTGCGCCGCAAGAATTTTTACAACGCGTAGTACCTGACTATTGACTTACTGCCTTCTCTTCTCTTACATTGTCAAATAAAAAGCTACAATAGCCGTCCATTCACGGCGCGAATGTCCTAACTCGAAGCGAATATAGTATGTTCTCTGGTGTGCCGCAGAATTTTAATTAAAAAATAATTAGTATATGCGTGTCGTGAGATGAGAAAAGGATTCCCTTCGTCTATAACGTATGACTTTTCGCCGTGATCCTAAAACCGTGTTGTTGGATACGACTACGTAGCATAGTGAATGCCACGTAAAAATTGGCGAAGCAACTTCGTTGTCGGAGAGATCTCCGCTCCAGCGAGTTTTCAGCGTCGGTACTCGAGAGTCCTTTGTCCACGTCCACGGGCATAGCGACTGGTGCACGACCGTTTCGGCCAAGTTTCAGCCAGGGTCAGGGACCTCTTTTCGCCCTCTTCTGCCTGCTTTTTTTCGTCGTCCGTTGCCGAGCGTCTCGACGTGACCACGAGGCCACGGGGTGCTGCACCGTCGCGACTCGTAGAGCGTTTAACGAGCGCCTGGGTGACGAGCAGTTCAAACCGTTGAACCGGCGATGATGAACGTTGATAAGGTTTTATGGTCGTGTCTCATCCTGTCGCACCAATCGCGACTGCCACGTCCTCGTATAAACACACACACACACACACACACCTATACAAACACATATACATATACACATAGTTTCTGGCTCACCTCTTTAGGTACACGGCGAGTTACGACCGTGTGCGAGTCGTTTACCGAGTATCGCCGCTCCCTTTTTATCCATCTTGCACCTTGCCCTTCTCATGATTACAAGACAAAGATGTTGCAAAGGTTAGAGCAGAAAATAGAACGAATTTTATTAATTTGATCCTGGAGAACGTCGTCGGAAGGCTGACGAGAGATGACAGCATCAATTATACTTATACTTTGACGTATCGCGATTATATATGTACACGTATATGCATATGTATCTTAGACATGATGTACATACTTTCGTACGAGTAGAAAAGTTTCAATCCATGGGAATGAAATGTGTAATAGAATTTGATAGTGTTACGATTTGTCTGGCTCGTTTTGGTTGCGTTGCTGTTAATTTTTGAATTTAGATTAAATTGTAGTATACAGTACACAGGAGTACTGGCACGGGAGAGGATTAAAGTTGGTGAAAATAAATGTTCGCTTGATCCTATTATATTATTAAACAAATCTTCTTCACAAAAAAAATATTTATTCTTATTCTAATTGAATATTGACAGAATGGTCTTTGAAATTTCGAATGCTCGGAGTTACAATCGTCCGCAATACGTTTTCGCTCTTATTAATTACAAGATTTTTATTTCGGTAGATTTTCGATAGTTTACAAATTGACAAATACAAACACGTCGATTAACAAGACTAACAAGAATTGGGAACTAATGAAACAAAGAACTAAACGCCAAAGAACTAAAGGACTAAAGAACCTAAAAGCTGAGAGCAAAACTAAGAGCTAAAGGAACTAAGAGCTGAAAACTAAGGAACTAAGGAATAAAAAAAAAGCAAAGGAATTGAGAAATTAAGAGCTAGAGGAATTAAGAATTAATCGCTATGAACAAGAAATTACTTGCCAAGAAATTGGAACTGATCGCCATGAACCAAGGAGTTAATCACCAAGAACTGAGAAAACTAATCACACAAAACTGAGGAATTAACTACTCTAAAACTAAAGAATTATTTCGCATCTTCTATGTTGCTACGCTTATTTATATTTAGGTCTACCGTGGAGGGGTTAGGTCAATATGCCGGGTTATTCCGTGGGGGTTGTGAGGTTCGAATTTGGTTTTTATACAAATTGTTAAAATTTATTTAAATTTCAAATTGGAACGCTCACTCGCGCTATTGGTAGTTTTACGCGCGCGAGCGCAGCGCGGGACGTGACAATAGAACACTGCCTGGTTGGAAAATAATAGTTTATGCAAATATTTTTTATAACCACTGTGTATGTTTGCAAGTATGTAGAACTCTGTACTATCCACTCTGTATAATTTCACGATATTTCGTGCATGGAAACAAAGCTACCTGAGATGTCGAGCGCAGGACGCTGAGCCAGACTATAAGAAATTTTCCAGCACCGTACATTTCGTGAATGGGGAAAGGACCCTGGTCCCGGAACATGGAAACTCCCCAGGTTGAAATTTGCTGCCTCTGAGTCTTTTTCACGCATCACGTACGAAATTGACTGAGAGCGGCAAGTTAGTCGATACCTTTTGCTACTACGTTGTCGCGCCAACGACCACGCTACGGCTCTGTTGAAAAGCTTTGGCTGTACGTCTGTTTGAATAATTCTTCAGAATGGAATTCGTTCACGCATACTTCAGCTTCGTCAGACTGCCATTGTATTTATCGAGCGTCTTACGCGATGTTCCTTTTATTCGCGATAATTCGCGATTAAACAGCAAATAGTGTGATTTTGAAGGAACAAGTAGGACTCGGTCTATATGAGGATCTTTCATGATTTTTGGAAATGATTCTTCTTGGAGAAATGAGATTTGTTTAGATCTGAAGCGGCACATGAGTCATGAGACGATTCGCATCGAGGGTAACTCATGTTGTTTTGTCCTGCGAGTATCAACGCCGTTTCTATGAGTTGGACTGTCGATACCACTTAATGACAAAACCTACAATCACTTAGTTGGCAACCCAATGCAAGATTTAAAAGTAAACAAACTACGGACGAAACAATATCATCGTTATGTGTAAACGAAATTTAATACAAACTTTCCGGTACTCCTTCCCCGACCTGTATAAATAGACGAACATGCACTCTGGTCCGTTCATAACCAGTATCATTGTAGTGAAACTAATAGTATAGCAGTCTATCAAGCGTACCATCGTGCGAGCAACGATTATAAGATAATATACTAACTCTTTATTTTCTACTTAGAATGATTTTTAGTATATCTGACCATCGCAATTGTTCACTCGTCTCGTTATTAAACAATTCAACGCGTTTAGTATCCACCACAGATCGAATGTTCTCCATTAATGTCACTATGACAGAAGTTTAGATTTCGAATCTACTTGATACACGATCAACATCGCTTGTTATTACTTTTCTTCGTGAACTTTCGAACTGAGGGAAATCAAGGAATTGTGATAAAAAATTGTATTTTATAAAAATGAAGACAAACATAAGCGTAGACAAAATATAAAATAGTTTCGTTTACCATCTGCAATTGTATAAAAATATTGCTGTTTATTTTCCGCCTGATGAATAAATAGCAGAAATTGATAAAGTTACAGTAAACAGGGACTACATACGTAATAAATATATTTAATGAAAAAACGAACGTTTCTCGATAAATTTCATAGAAATGAAGTCACTCGTTCGCTCTAGTTTACTCTACCAGTGCATCCCGATATCATTTTCTAGAGCCACACTTATCTCGAGTGATATTTCACCAAACAACTTCTAGATCCCCCAGGAAACGGCCTGGGAAGAAACGTTACCGTGGAAGAAAAAACGCTTATCACTTATCACTGTCATACTGATTACGACGTAGACTATTCGTTTCTCGGGTGAACAAGTATGCCATTGGTCGTTTAGTTTTCGTTCTAACGACTGTGCCGTTGAAATCTTTAGAAATCTTACTAATTTTACGATAATATGCAGCATATAAAAATTCGATAATTAAGAATGTCGAGTACACGTACACCGCGTGTATTTCGTCATACGTTAATAATAAATGTTTGTTTCATACCGATTCGTATGCGGATAACAATCACGAGTTCTGAGAAAGAAACTTTCGTAATAAAATTCTTAATTAATTCGATATATTCCGTGCAAAAGTTAGTAACTTAATAATCAGTGAATGATAATTCATATTTATTAGTATTAGTATACATATACGTATACAGTATGGATAACGACAATGAATGTGGTAAACATCGAAAAGAAAAGCGACTTTTGCACTATCAGTCTCTGGAAAATACCGTAGATGTTGGGCAAAATACTAATATTTAAGAAAAGACAATCACAGAAAATGTTACAAGTATAAAAGGATCATTTTTAGCTGGAGATTAAGAGTCAATTATTCTGCGATTAAACTGCCAACTTTTATACGTCTATGGGGAGTATAAAGTTACACAAATTTACACAGTACACGTGATATAAAAAAAAAAAAAGAAAAAAGTACATAAAATATTAAAATTTCTATTTATGATTCATTTCTCTAACGATATTCGTAAAAATATACATTTTCAATAAATATCCGTAATCTATTGTCGTAAATTATTATTATTTCCATAAAAAATTAGATAGTTAGAGGTTCGAATTTTCAATTAGAAATTTCTGTTGACAGTGAACGCGAGTAGCTACATACTGTCAGTGGTGCTCGTCTTGATAGTCGGGGCACTGGTGGGTGTCCTGGCGACGGTATCTCATCATCTTCATCATCGTCGACTGCTACTGCACGAGCCAGCCTCCGCCTCGATCTTGCATCACCATCGGCAACATCATCACCGCCATCACCATCATCATCGTGAGGAACTCCCAGCGTCGCATCAACGGCGTCTCCTGCTGCAGGACCACCACCGTCACCCTGGCACACCGGTGCGTGAGTTCTTTTCCATCGCTTTTTATCTTTTTTATCCATATGTAAACACGTAATTTTACGATATTAAGATAGCTATGAATTCATTTTGAACAGTGATAATCGCACTCGTCCTGGCAAACCGGTGAGTCCTTTTTTTTTTTTTTTTTTTTTTTATATAGTATCGGGACATTTAGAGAAGAGACTCTTTATAAATCTTGAAATATTTTTATTTTCAATGTAAAACTAGAATGTCGTTCGATTTGTGATTATAACATTAAGATATCTACAAAATCACTTCAAATAAGAGAGAGTCCTTGTAGAAAAGAAAAATATTCACGTTACATATATGCAGCGCGATGATTTAGATCGAAACTTGAGTTATTTTGAGTTTACGCCGATAAAAGTTAGAACAAATATGTACATCTAGGGTATATTTACTTTTTTATTAATCCATAGTTGTAATTGTATTTTATTATTACTTTCAATCAAAAACTTGAATATCGTCCAGTTCTAAATACACACAATATCAACGTAATTAAAAATTCGAGTAACATTTAATATATGTATGTATGTATGTATACGATCAAGACTGAAGATGTTCTTTTACATCCTGAAGTTCTCAATCCAAGAAACTTACTTTAATTAAATAACAAGCTGACTGCAAGTTACATGTCTATAGAATTATTATGTTAAATGATTACTCGATTCTATTACAATTTCATCTCATTTTTCGTCTAAATGCGTTCAACTAAATATAAGACACAGTTGGAGGGATGACGATAATGGTCGCGAATCAGGTCAAAAATCAACGTTTCAGTGGATGAAATGTTTATTATCAGAGAGAACCGTATCTTCTATCATCTTGTTATCGTTTGACTTAGAGTTCCCCGCTACTGCATTATGAATTTACAATATTCCATTATCGATACGATCAGGCGTATAAATATCCAGCGATGATCTAACAACTATTACTCCTAATATAATCGATGCTCTTTGAAAAACGTCACTCACATTGATGATTTACGATATCTCGAAGCAAACTTCAGCTTCACCGCGAGTGAATTATACGCTTTGAACAACTTTATATAATTCTATTTTCTTGGTTAATTAACTTGCTTCAGCAATCTTAACACTATAGAACATGTTCTGCATTTTAAATTCGCGGACTGTACACTTCATAAATCAATCAATAATGCATAGAATATTTTTATACAATAAGTCGATCTTACGATGCGTAAGATACACGTAAGAAGTTATTACTCGCTCTAGTAAATATTAACCATATATTCAACGTAGCTTGCAGCTTGGTAATCGTGAGAATAACGGTGATCCGCAATCTATTAACCTGTTAACCGAGAAGGGCGAATTAATTCGTCATTAGGATGCTAAATTTGTTGGATATCGAAATTTCTTTATTCTCCTCTTTGGATCTCTTTCATTTAGATAGAAATTAAAGAAAATTAACGGCCGATAGGAATACAAACGATAAGCGATAAGTGAGATTAAGTGAGATAAGTGAGTAATGAGGTCATAAATCTAACTATTAATCAACAACGGCGATCGTATAATGGGTTTTCAATTTGTATAATGGGTTTCTCTAATGTATCCGTAATCTCAATACATTTCTCATACTTTGATAGGACAGTAACTTATACTCGATGTAAATTTTTTTAATAACGCTGCATTTTTACTCAAGCTGCGTTTTATACGCTCATTCTTAACACGTTCGCTGCTATTCGAATTTCATACGTTTTTCCATGGGAGTCGCGATAGATCGAGAAATATACTACACCGCATCGTTTAATTTTCCCCAAATATTACACAAATACAAAATCATATTTGCGCACTTCTTCTCCAGCAATTTTTAAGCGTTTCGTATCGGTGACTTTGTAAATCTATTTCAATAAGCTTCAGCGTTCACCATCATGGTAATTAACGCGCCAGTGGGTCGACACGTGGCTAATTTTACACCCAATACAATTTTCTTCCATCGACAAATACAATTTCCCATTTGGCGAAGGTATTTCGCGAGCGTCGTCGACCTTCGGCGAGATTATTACGCGATTCGTGGAACGTCGAAGGCTGTCTGGAAAAAAGCTGCTGATATCTAATCTCGGTCGGGATGGTAGCGCAGCTGCGCCTATCTAACCCACATGTTTTCCTCTCGGTAGCCGTCTGGAAAACCAGACCACAGTTCTCGCGCCCACATTCCGTGCCTTCTCTTTCTCCGCCTCTTTCTTTCTTCCCTTTCTCTCCCTCTTCCTCTACCCTCCCCCACCTCTCTCGCTTTCCCTGTTCAGACTTTTTCTCTACCACCGCTTTGTTCTTTTTCACCTTTGTTCTCCTCCAGACGAGACTTTCCTTTCCTCAAGGTTTCCCCTTGGCAGAGGTTCTTCTTCTCTCTGTTCACCGGTCGTGTCGCGTCGCGTCGCTTCCGCGAACGATTTATTCGCAGTAGACTGCACGGTTGTCCTGGAGCATCCAGGCTTTCTAAATCGACTCTCATATTTCCAGAATTGTGTAACGAATTTCAGGAACGATTTCCATCGCGCTAGTCCTGGATGTTTTGGCGATCCGAGCACGTACGTCCGATCGAAAAATGCTATTCTCGTGGATATATTATATATCACTGGCTTACTAGAACACCGGCAAATATTATATTTCGATTTTACCTGTTTATTTGTTTATATCGTATTATTTACTACGAATTAGAAAGGAAAAAATACAAAAGTTGCCTGTGATGTTTGATTTTGTGACAATACTAAGGGATAGTCGAAACTTCACCCTCTGCAACTTGTTGACTGATTTTAAACTTGAAAAGTCGTACTTTGCACTACGTTTGCTCGAAGTAGTTCATTTCGATGAAAGAATCGTCAATCTTCTGACATCTCTTATTTCCAGAATTTTTAACACGCGAGATGAGATTTGCGATCAACGGTGAATCATTGCGCTTGAAATTCTATCGATTCATAAATACCACCCAATTTATTTACCGTCAGAGAAAATCGACATCGCTAACCCCGTTATTATTCAAAGTACAAGAGCAGTACAAGAGATCTTTTGACAAACTGCATGCCAACTGTTTGCAAAGACCATTCAACGCACAATTTGCAGTAAGCCAATTAACCCATGCTGTCTTGAGTTTCAACCTTGAAGTCTTCTCATCGATAATCAATACCTAAACGCTATACGCCCTTTTCCCTTTCTTTTCTTAAATCCTCGCCCGCTTCTCTTCCTTCGCTTTGTTCCATCTGTTCAACTGGTACCGACGAAACTCCCCTCCTTTCTATTTCCTCCAGGTCATACCGCAACCTTTTTTCCCCGAAGCGAAGGAGAGAAGCGGTCCTTCGTCGTCGCTTGCACAAAAGATTTATTTGCAGCAGACGCGACAAGAGCTGATAACATCAACGTCGGAAACACGGAAGGAAAAGAGAAAGCTCGTGAGAAAGAGAGAGAGAGAGAGAGAGAGGAAGTGGAACGGATAGAGAGGGAACGTCCCTGATTCGATTTGTCTCGCGCTACGACGTGCTTATGTCCCTGACGTCGGACTTCCGGGACACGGGACGTATTGTTTGCCTCCGAGGACTGTTGTCGTTGTCGTTGCGTCGCCGACGCTAGACGTTATCGATCTACCATTCGCCTCGGTATGCTTACGACCGCGAACTCGTACACGTAAATAGAAATTAGTCGATAAATTTTCGGTTGAAGCTCGGGACCAGGCAAATGGCCACCGGTGGAGACCTCGATCGATTTAACCGAAACGCCGCATCGCGCCGCGCCGTGACACGTGACGCGCTTAAATCTTCACGCACGTGGCAATTTATATGGAAGTTTGCAGAGCCGGACGAAATTTCATGTTGGTTGAATGGTTTAGGGAATACTTGGAAAATTACAGGTACGTTGGTAATCTAGTTAGCGGAAGATGATCGAGGAAGGAAAAGATGAATTATGTTCACGTTAAAATTCACTTGCAAATTACTAAGATTTCCTCTTTATCGAAATTCCGAGCTAAATCTGCACGTACCTTTTCACTCCCTTCGAAACTTTCGAAATATTGCTCATCGTAATATCGAGATATCGTTTGTTTTCTTTATTACACGTACCCCTCTCGGACTTTGATCGACGTTCCACTCATTTTTTAAAGTTTTGCGTACATCTCTGAGCCTAATAAATCGCTTTTATTTTCACTTAGGACACACTTAGGTTCACAGGAAGAACTCACGAACGAGAAACGTATACTTGTACAGAACTTCGTTAATTGTTGGAACACAAAACCATCCAACCGGAATCGCAGACTGAATTGAAAAGACTCCAATGGTTGAGTAACGAAGCTTCTCAAATCGATGCTATCCCTGGGTGGTTTCACTGAACCATCGTATCCCAGGCATTTTCCCGGCTAACCCGTGAAATCTCGCCATGGTGGATTAGCCCCGAAACCCCGTGGAACGAAGGTCGTTCGAGAAAGTTGCCAGTTGCGGGTTCTGTCGGCTCGTCGAAGCAACCCAGGTCCGCCCTCCCGTTTCGCGACCATTGTTATTCTAGATTGCATTGCAAATTAGATCACGGACTGGCGTCACCCTTCTACCCTCTCGTCTCGTCTCGTCTCGGCCTGCTCAAGTTGCAACATCGTCGTACCTGGACTGGTTTCTCGCTACGAGATTCCTCCCTCCACGTAAACCACCTTCCATCCCTTTTAGCTTGTATTTCCGCTACTCCTACCCTCCCTCCTCCCCACGTTCTTGCAAAGAAACGAACCGCGTTGCAAAGATCGTGCACACGACTACGCGCTACCGCCAATTCGCGTGGAAACTTGGCAAAGAAAGAAAGCGAATTGTTTTCGTCGAGGGCCAATTTACCTAGCCACCCCTTCTGTTTTTCTTCGCCGTTTCCGAGATAATTGTCAAATTGTATTTTCGAGGACGTGAGCCGAATCGGGCAAGATCTCTTCCGATTTTAAGAGGTTCAGGCAATTCTTTTTTGACTTGGAGATATTTAGGTGGGATTATTAACGTTCTTTTAGATATTTTTATAAGATGGTAGCCTACGTCGGTCGTGCTTTATGTCAAATAAATGTATCATTACGTCCAGCGACTCTTTACATAAACCAGAATCCACCCCTTGGTCAAGACTAAGGAACTGTCATAAAACTAAGCATTTTTATTTTACTATCGAGTCTCTTAGCCCTTTCGCTACGTATGTCGTCTATAGACGACGTCCGCGAGATATCACTTAACCATGAGCCCCGCGCAACACATGAACTCTTTCCGTCGCAGTGCTCCGTTCAGTACCGCTATTCCGGCGGCAAGGTGGTAGCGAAAGGGTTAATTGTATAAAACATCTTCAAGACGAGACGTTCCTTATGGTTATTGTTCCATCAAATAGAAAATGAGAAAGTCGGGTTTCTCCCATGTTCAACGATCATTTCCACCCGCAAGCGACCGGTGGTGGGACGACCAACCCCCCAGTTTTCCTCTGCGATAGCATCGTCACGGAGCTTCACCGGTTTATCATCCGTAGATCAGTGAACATCTCTTGATGTTGTATCTCGTTGTCCTAAACGAAATAGGAGATCGACCAATTCGCGGCGTCGATTAGCTAATTGTAACGAGAATTTGCGAACTTGGTTGAGAATTTGGTTGACGCGATTTACCGTGAATGGTCGAACGCGTTTATAAAATTCTACAAACACATCGCCTACTATTAGCGGTAATTTGTATCTTCCAACTTAAGAGACCATTCCTTTTCCAACTATATATTTGAGACACCAGGTGACATCAAAATTACGAAACCTAAATTCCAAATGGAAGAAAAATAAAATTTAGTGTTTCGTGATTCTTAACGCAATTCTGTGACTTGAACTTCTTTCGATAATAATATCCGATACGAGGTATATATTGTTCCAACTGTCATATATTAACCGTTACTGTCCAACAAACAAATTCGTCTTGAAATGTAACTACTCCAATCAAAAGAGATATTACTTTCCTTTAAACAATGCTAACGACAAATTACTAATGAACGATAGCACAAAACAGTAATTAGTATGAACGTCAGCCTCGATCTAAACGGACGACGACGACGACTAAGATGCACTGAAAAACCTCAGAAAGAAAGTCAAATCACCGATTGAATCGTAGATCGAAGTGCACGGAAACGTTTAATTTTGCTTTCACGTGGCGAAGAGTCCACGCATATCTGTCAGCGTCGACTCTTCTATACTCCGTACTTTATGATCATTATAGGAGAAATGCACGTGTCAAGATCGACGTCTCGTGAGATGTCGATCCATTTCCAAGAGTATTGCATTGCCGATAACCGGAACTACAAATGTGTCATCGGAGTTTAGGCTCGATGGCGGCCTTGAGTGTCGATACTCTTGAAGTCTGAGGTACTGGCACGGCTCTAGAGTTGCGGAGCTTACAGCTTTGGTATTCAACAAGGAACTCGACGCTCTGCTTTTGTTACTCTGGCTCACGGTGCTCCGTAGCATGTGAAGAGCAATAAGAGTTTTCTGAAAGGATCTGGCCGTTGAATGGGCAGATCGACGAATCCTCTGGCAAGAAGATTGACAATGAGTTTAAAAACTGAACACCTGCGGCAGAATCTTTGCGAGGTTCAGGTAGTCGAAGGCGATTTCGACGTTTTCCTAAGTATTTTCCGGAGGTACGTGTTCTCTGGATGATCCCATCCGTGTGAGAAAAAGCAAACGTGATATCGGCACGACTCGTAATCGATATCGTTCGACGCTGGTTCTGAAATGCATCTCTGTATTCGACGACTTTATTCGTCTGCTTGCGGTTCGTTCCACGGATCTGCGAGGTCCGTGCAAGCTTTAAGGCAGTTTAAGAGATCGTTGGGCTCGTTCCTGACGTATACTTGTGTTAGCCAACTCCGATAGCTAGCGGTACGCTGGAAATGGAATTTTCCAAGTGTTCGTCTAGCACGTGACCCGAATACGCCGGCTCCCTTCTGTTTTCTGGCGCGCGAGGAGATGCTCGACACGTGGAAGTGAAAGGCCGGATTTTCGTCGAACGTCAAGCTGTTCCGACGTTCCGACCGAAAGAAATCGAGTATCGTCGAATCTTTCCTCCTTTAACCACGATTTTTACATCGTACCGTGAACAAATTTATGGGTGTGGACTTGCTCGCGTGGAAAAATGCTTTTCACGGTCTGGGCTGGAATTTATTTTACTTCTCTGGAGGGAAGGAGGTGGATTAATCGCTACTGTTGATAGCGATTGGCTTTTCTGTATTGTTTCAATAATTTTATTAGTTGAACATTGTATTAACTTTTTCTAAGACACTCGAACTTGACCGATTCGTGCCGAAATTGTATTTTATCGTTCGTTTCTGACTTTTACAAAGTACATAAATTCCGGGATACTTAGAAATATTCTTGCTTCGTTGTACGATAATTCGTTAAACCATATGTTCGACATTATGTTCTTTTCTCAGCAAAAATAAAATTTCTATCCGAAATCTCGGTGTGAAATTTCCTGTATGCGCTATACATTGTTCTCTCTATTTATGTTATAACCAGATTATTTATCAGATACGAAGAATACGTATTCTAATTGTTTATGAGCGATGCATACTATTATCTCAAGTAAAGAAATAACGTTTCTTTTGATGTTTTTAAGAATGGAACGACGTGAAATTTATAACGTTAAGTATTTCCGATGGTATGGTGAAACCGAAAGGATCGATTCATATGAAAACTACGCGGAACTGGAAATTTTCTCATATTTCATCACGGTCTTAAAACAATAGGAAACGATAACCAAAATTCCTCCTATAATCACGATGTACATGTATAATTAATTCTCGACGGATTTCGCGTAAACAAGAGCGAACATCCCGAGGTCACGTTCATTTCCCAAAACCCGTTCCTCCACGTGGCTTCCTCTTCTAGCTGCTTACCCGCCTCGGACAATCATTGATTTATTCGCTCGAGTAAATCCAGCCGGGGTCGCGCAGCCAGTAATTAAATTTGATTTACGAATAAATAATCGATGTACCCACGCACCGATGATTAATGAGCAAAATTAATACGCGTTCTTAATTGACCCGATTTAATTTCACGTTACGCGCATGTATATAGCCGTATATGTACGGCCGAACAAACGAGACAGCCATATCTATGCGTGTGTACGTTGAGCCGAAGCAATACGAGAGAATACAAGAAAAAAAAAAGATATATAGCGAACAAGGGATCGAAAGATAGAAAGAGAGAGAGAGAGAGAAGCGAAAGAGAGCAGAGGACTTGAAATGGCTTCCAATTATCCGGCGCGTAACGATATTGGCGATAAAAAATATTAAAAAACAAACAAAAAAAAAGAAGAAGAAGGAGAAAGGTGTGTCGTGGCAAGTAATGACCGTAGAGTGGATTTTTCTGGCAACGCGATTGCTGTTTGTTCTTTGCGTTTCTTTTCGATGCACTAACGTCGCGACACTTTTAACTTGAAATCGTCGGATTTTAAGAATTCCGTGCCTACGTACGACTATACCGTTAGGAATATTTATGGAAATAAAGGAATTTGCGTATACATTCACGTAACGTAGGATATTTCATAGTCATCGGTTGAATCGAGCATTTACAGTTTTGGCGGGAAAATTGGCAGATCGAGGGACGAAGAGTCGATGATTACGATCGATACCTCGAATCGCATAAATTTTTGAAGATTTTGTAGCGACACGAAGTTTGATTTCGATTCAGAAATTCGTCGTTCTCGTGGTTTCTTCGTAATTTCCAAATAATAATGTACGAGTCGAACGATCCAAACTCGCGACATAATTAACGATCATTCTACGAATGTAGGAACGTGCGTACACTTTAGACCTTCCAAATTCCAGCTGACCTTCCCAACCCAAGATGGCCGCCACGTTGGCGGTGGCTGCCCGAGGGGGCAGGTGGGCAGAAGTAAATATTATGTCTAGCGCTATAGCTGGAGTCTCTGGTTGCGGCAAACTGCGATTGTTTTTCTCCTACCTGCCTTTCCTCTCGTCTGAACCTGAACCATGAAACGGTTCGCGGTTCTGCCCAGACGAAACTTCATTTCGCGATTCATCGATCCATCGATCGATCCATCTCTTTCCCTGTAATTTCTTTTTATGGAAATATTTGTTTCATCGTTTACCCTTTAAAACAGCGGTCCATACGCAAAATAGCAAATGATACAAACGATTCTTAATCTTCGTACTTTAATAATTGTACCGATGAAATTTTTAAATATTTCATACGAAACCCTACGATATAATATGTTTAACGTTTGATATAGAAACCAGTGTGTCTATTACGACACTTAAATACCGATCGATTAGAAATAAATACGTATATCGACGTTTAGTTCGTGTCACAGGCGTGATACAAATTCGATACTATGGAAATTAAGTATAGAAAATAAAGATCTGATAAGAAGAGCGCTTAGAGCTATAGAAGATAAGTATAATAGGTGTAATAAGTAAGGTGTGATAAGTAATACGTGCCAATGTACACTGTACTTGTAATCATTTGTACTGTAACCTGGCGTGTGTACATACAGGTACATTCGTAACGTGTGTGTGTAAAAGCGATCGAAGAGTTTCACGAGCCTGTGTACTTGTTTCATCGTTTGTACATCGTTTTACAGGAAAATTGTCAAGCATCTCGATCCGAAATCCCTTGGAGACGGCTATCCCACGCTTTCCCCAAACTCCATCGACGCGCTTTCGCCCAGATGGCTGGCAGCGAGGCTGTTTACGATTCCTCTCTCGAGAGACGCGGCTCAGATTTTTCTCGTTTCACGGTAGCCGCGTGTCAGCTCGCGCAACACCGTCGATCATGATTCTACGAGCTGCAACGGCGGAGGCGCACCAAGTTTTCCTCTCTCTCTCTTTCTTTTTTCTTCCGCGGGATCTTTTTCCTCGTTCACGTCGCGATCGCGATGTTCTTAGGAATAATAATAGCGAGCGTGCTCTCTTAGAAGGAAACTACGTGTAGCAAGAACCCGAGAAAGACGTCAGAACAGGAGGGAGTCACGTACTCGGCGGTCTCGTCTCACCTTCGAGAAAACCTTCCTCGTCGTCGCGACTATGTGGCGTCGTCTCGCGAACGCGTTTTTTTCACACCGATTCTCGCATTGCGTTCCTCTACACTCTAGACACCAGCTAGACTCTAGCTCGCGCATCTGTTCTCGTTTTGTTCTATATACAGATGGCAATTTTCCTCGTTCTAACTTTCTACGTTTGTGTGCTGTTCCGCGTGCACGCACCTTGCAGCACCCGATGCTTCTTCCTTCTTTTTCTCTAGTCTCGTTTCTTAGGATTCTATGAGTTTCTTGCGTTCGTTGCTCTGATACGTTTAACGATAAGATGCCCCTACATTTAGTGGAAAATTCTTTATTGTAATTCTTTATTGAAAATTTATTGAAAATTCTTTAGTGGAAAATGTCGTAGATTATGCAGAGACAGTGGATTTACGTGTATTCGTCCTCTTACAGTCTCAAGATCGGGCTGATGTTAAATCTTTGAAATTCTATTTCGGACATGACCTGATCAGATGTCGTAAATGATTTGGTTCTGGAGCTTGGATTTTGCAGGATGAAATTTGGACCGAGAGTTCTTGAAGCATACGTTCAATCTTTAAGTCAAGAAACATTTGGTGGCAGGTTTGAAACTCCAGAGTTTGGAAAGTAATTGTATTTTAAGTAAACAAGTAGACGAAGATTCCTATGTCTTTCTCTTGTTTAATACGAATATTTAGAAAATGAAATCTGACTGAATAAATATAATTCAGGTGAAATTTGGGTAGGTTATTTGATATTAATTTATATTCTCTACTATATACAGTAAGCTTATCAACTGCCCTTATTGTATGTACAGACTATAGGACTGGTTTATCTCCCCTAGATCAGTCAACATCTCTTGACTGATTTTTCATCCCTTGACGAGTCAATGTCTTGACTGGTTTCTCGTTCATTGATCAGTCATCATCAGTTAAAAAAAAAAAGACTACAGACTATAGAATAAGAATAAAATAAATTCATATACTCTAAAACAGGTTGACTCTAACCCTTATACTATAGTTACCTATGATTGAACAGTCTCGATTAAACGTTAAATACGCCCAAAAATGACATAAAAATATTTCATCGAAAATGAAGAATGTCCAACACATTGAACTTTCTTTACTCGAACGATACGTAAGAAAATATGGTTATTTTCTGTAACTTGTGCCACCTATGATCGATCATCGGGGAGGGCCATGTGGCACACGGAACGTGTTAAGTTGAGTTACTCATCGATTAGCGAAACGACTGGTCGACGAGGGCGTCACGAGTCACGAGCGCGTTAATTTGCACGTGACGAGAATTGGGAAAGCACAGATCGACGAAATGCCCCGTTGTTTTCAAGTACCTCCCACCAGACGCGTTCCGGTTCGCGGAAATCACTTGTTTAACCGGGCGACGCTTTTCGGTTTCTTGGCTTTCATTCGCACGTGAGCTCACTATTCTTGTCGCACACAAGTCAGGAATTATCTTGGAGACGGTGTGTCAATGTTTTTGTTATTACAGAAGCGCGACCGCTTTTTTAAATCGTTCATAAATAAAGCTGTGAGTCAGCTCGACGAGCAGGCGGACAAATTTTTATCTCACGCGGACGTGGAAACGAAACGACGCGACGATGCTTCGTGGGAAAAATCGTGCGTGAATTGTCGCCCAGAAATCCTACTTTCGCTCCTCTTTATTAATCTTTCGTACAGAAATAGAACATTTTTTGAAAATCTTTCAAAGCGTTGCATTTAGGAAAGTTTATTTTAGAATTTAGCGATTTCTTCTTCGCGAACATCGGATAGTGTTGCGATTGATTCTTGTGATAGCGAAAGGCTCATTCTTCGTATTAAATGTACGAGAGTGTATTTTGATATTTTTCTTCAAACAAGATATATCCTACTCCTCGTATATGCCGTGTATAATCGCCGAAGAACTATCTGATCATTTTTAAAACAAACTTAAAAAGTCTTTCTTTTTCTCTTTTCGCAACTCGAAATCTTATCTCCTTTCACCGCCAATCTCATTCATCGAGTCCTACCATAGGTACATTCGCCACATTCGAAATTCATACTATCTGAAAATATATGTACATACGTACGTATGTACGTTCACGTGAAAATCGCATTCTCACAAATATGTGTATCGTCAGGTGAAAGAGAATAACTAACAGAGAATGTTGTATAACGAATATATATCATCGAAGTCGAACGCATCATACTCTATACATAATCACGATTATCAAGCTCATGCAGACGTAATGAAATCACTGTTACGTCAAATTACCTACTGTTACGTGTGTGCACAAGTCTCGAAACGATTCTTTGATAAACGAGATTTTTCAAATCTCGAATCCAGCAAAATTGATAATTTCTTTCGCAAATGTGGATGATTGAAAATTACTGAATTTTGACCAAAGCCAGAGAATTCTCGAGAATCTAAAATTCTGCAGAGTTCTACCCAAAGATTGGTAGTGTACGTAACAGTATGTATAACAGAATCTGATCGAAAGGTTATCAGCTTGCAGCTATCACGAGACTCTCGACATCGTTCGAATTTTCACGTGGAACCTGTTCTCACGAGGGTCGACACGTGCTTCTTCTTCGCAGATCATTTACACGACTCGCCGTAACAAATCAATTCACCAACGTAGTGGCCAATCGCGACGCGCGAATCCAGCCGTGTCGTTTCATTTCTCACGTCAGTTCCGCCAATCGTGCCTTGGACGATAATTTTGCCTGTGGAAGCGGCCGATAAACCCTCTCTCCTTTCTCTCTCTCTCTCTTTCTCTTTCTCTTTCTCTTTTAGCCCAGGATATACAATAATATGCATCCAATGTACAGACAGTATCTACATACAACGAGTCTCGACTATATCAAACAGACGCAGATGAACACAAACGAAAGGTTTGATGGATGGTGTTGCTGTAGTGGCTAAAGTTCACTTGCAAATTGCGATATTGTAATTGCGACGTTGTCCAATTCGAAAAATTGTAATTTATATTTTAGATATGTCGTAATAATAGGAACTTTGTATTTCCGATAGATAATGAGAATGTTGCATTTCTAACAATGAGATTGTACGCGTATGCAACTGTACCGTTATCAAACCTAAAACGATACCATAGCGTTTCTTCGATATCTTCGACCGATAGTTTTGGTGTTAAGGTTTTTTGCATAATTTCGTTGATCGTCCTCGGTTTCTCCAGTTTGCAAGTTTTAACGCATGTTCGCGGTCTTTGCGTAATGTTGTGGGTTTTCCGGGTTGATTCGTTTACGATATCAGAAACAGCGACCCGATTACCAGGATGTGTACACATGTTAACACATTATCGGCTCGATTTGATCTCTTTTCCACAACTTTAGACGCTCCGTGTTCGGGATAAATAGCGTCTAATTGTTTATAACGAGACGTATTTCTACATTTAACGACGTATTCCAGTTTACTTTGTTTCACTTGCAATTTCACCTTCGAGACTCTGTAACTCTGTTCTGTCTGTTATATCATGTTACATTGTATCGTATATTGTATCATAGGGGCAATGCCTGTTAACAAATATTAACAATAATAACAATAAACGTTAGAAGTGCGAATCTACCAAATCGCGCATATCGTCGCAATACCAAAATCCGAACAGCTTTGTATCATTTGAAGCGCAAACGTACATCGGACCTAATGCAAACGACGAGATGGTCGGTTCGCTGTTCACGCGACAAGCCTTTGGGTTCGATGCATCGCGCTAAGTGCAAAGGGAAGCAATGACCTGATTTGAAATTTATTACATTTGGGCGGCGTCCAAGTGCGGTGGTGCATCGACGCGGGTCCGGCTGCCAAAAGCAAACGGGACGGGCCACCAAGCGGTGCATCGAACGAGGAAATGAAAAAAAAAAAAAAAAAAGAAAGGGATCAGCAGAAAAGGGAGGTCGAAAGGAAAAAATGCACAAAATGATTTCCTTGGGTGCGTCTGCCGTCTCGCGAATTCTTTGGCGCATCTCTCAAGCTCCGGTGGCGCTAGTTTGCCGCATGTGAAACGTCGTTTCTTTGAATACAATTTTAACCACGTCGCAGTTGTTTTCGAAAAATCGAAGAAGTTTTCCACGTGCTTCGCTACGGTTTCTTAATGATCGACCGCATAGTCTTACTATTTTAGGTTTACAAGAAAATAAGAATTGAATTTCTCAGCAGGTGAACCTACCAACTCTAGCTTTTTTGCATTCCCTAAGTTAAGTAAGTTAATCGTAGGTTAATGTTTCATTTTGAATAATGACTTGTCGAAGAAACCGATGTTAACAATTTAGAAGATTTCCAAAAACTTTCCCTTCTAAAGGAACACCAGTCACGTTTCCACGAACTGATATGATTCTTCGAACTGGATACGCGATAGCTAATTAGTTGATTCAACAGCGATTCAAGTTGCAGGTGATCATCCGAAATTTAAATAATTAGAAACACACTTTCTAGTCCTCTTAGTAAGCACGGCCCTTACGTCGGGTTCGCGACTCTATCGCCCAAATCAATTCGTCATTCGTCATAAGACACTGGCTACACGGTGTTCCTGTAGTTACGAACCAACGTTTCTCATGGACAATATTCAATGATAATATTCAAAGTATAGGAAAAATCTATTTTCTTATAACGATAAACACAGAGCATTGTTCGATAAAAGATAGCAGTGGGCTGACTTACGCCACTGTAATTCTCAAGTTACATTGTCACTGTCGTTATATCGCTATTAGTCGGTCCAAATTTCGTCATACATTTGACTCTGCACAAAACGCCATAAACTTGCTACACACACATATATACAGGATGGTTGGTAACTGGTGGTACAAGCGGAAAAGGGGTGATTCTACGCGAAAAACGAAGTCGAAAATATAGAATAACAATTTTTCGTTCGAGGCTTTGTTTTCGAGAAAATCGACTTTGAATTTTCGCTCGGTACGCGTCCACTTTATCGCGTCTCGTTATAACGGATCTCACTGTAGATCGTTGTCTCGATGGAAAAATTAAACAAAAATTAAACAAATTTTTACTCTATATCTTCGACTTCTTTTTTCACGTAGAATCCACCCCCTCTCCGCTTGTACCACCAGTTACCAACCACCCTGTATATAAATTCAATTCGTCAAAATGATCAGCAACCAAAAACGCAACAGAAAAACGCAGTAACCGAAAAGCTATGTGGTAGAAAAGAAAGAAATGGAGAAACAGTAGTAAAGAGGAAAGAAACCTTGTCAAATGAGTGGATAAAAAGAAGGAGGAGGAGGAAAAGGCCGGCTGAAGGCACCGGGAGCAAGAATTCGAGGAATTGTAAATAAGGCAGAATCCTCTTATTCGTAACCTCGATGAACGCGAACATTCGTGTCTCGTAATCCCGTAGTGGCTTATCCACGTGCGTGACTTTTGCTAAGTGGCCTTGAAGCTACCAATCGGCGCGGATTATCGATTGATCGATTCTCGAAGTTAAAACTCGCCGAGCGATTTCGCGAACGAACTGGCCAGAGTTACATAGGTAGCGCAAGCAGCGAAATTGGCTCCTTCCAATTGGAATGCGTTTTGTCAGCTGGGAAAAATCATGGGTAGAGAATCGTAGAGGATTTGACGTTGTTGGGAGCCGCGACCTCTAATTGCTTTCGATTCTGTCGGACGAACAACAGAACGATGTTAAAAACGACGAGGAACAATCGCACAGTGAACGTTGACCGAGAGAATTATAGGAATTACAGGCTTTTTCGTCGGTTGTTACTTCTGCTTACACGCGCTTACAACAAAGTTTACAGATGTAATCCTAGATAAAAAATATCTCGCTCTACGAAGGATCAGCGCGACACGTAATAGACGACGAAGGTTTATGCGATGGATCTTTGTCTTCTTTTATCAAATCTGTGTTGTTTACGTGTACCTGGTTAATATTGGATGTTTCTAACGTTTATTTGATTGTTAATCGAATTTTCTATTATGTTTCGGTAAGGTAGATATGTTCTGATATATCTTGGAATTAATACCAACTTTTGACGTGTATCTAAATATATATAATAAAATATATACAGGGTGGTTGGTAACTGGTGGTACAAGCGGAAAGGGGGTGGATTCTACGTGAAAAAAGAAGTCAAAAATATAGAATAAAAATTTTTGTTTTCTTTTTCAAATTTCTCCATGGAGACAACGATCTACAATGAGATCCGTTATAACGAGACGCGATAAAGTGGACGCGTACCGAGCCAAAATTCAAAGTCGATTTTCTCGAAAACAAAGCCTCGAACGAAAAATGTTTATTCTATATTTTCGACTTCTTTTTTCGCGTAGAATCACCCCCTTTCCGCTTGTACCACCAGTTACCAACCACCCTGTATAATAAATATATATAATAATGGAAACAGAGAGACAAATAATTAGCTTTCTATCTCTATATATGGAAAATAAGGTTACAATTTTATTAAAGAAATTCTGTATCCTTTTAGCAATTTAGTGACGTGAATATTCCATGTAAAAGTTGTATATTAGGTCGTCCGGAAAGTTTCTTTCGTTTTATAAGGAAATAATGGATGCATTTTCCGTTTTATATTATTTCATCGAATTACGTATGATCATTTTGTTCTATCAAAATAAGGATCGCAACGTTCGACAGATTAGGTTTCATGTTTGTATAAAGATGCGTTGTTGTAGAAGACGTGTCTGTAAGAAAAAGACACTTTTCGGACAACCTAACACATACGTAGAACGAATCGAAGTTGATGGACATTTTACGATGCATAGCGTACGACGAGAACTTGGTAAATACAATTTTTCATTCGATGCAAATATTATCGTTAATTGGTAGTAATCATTGGCAATTTTAATAAAGTCACAGAGAAATCTAGCGCTGGTCACCAAGTGACTGCAGTAGCAGTCGGGCGGAAAAGAGAGGAAAAATTCAGATAAATTCGATACGAAGAAAAGGTGACTCTATTCGAAACTCGTATCAAAAGTTTCAGCAACGTCTAGTGCCTCTTTATCTTCTTTTCCTACGAGGGCAATGTCCTGCTTCTTTCTAGAACACAACTAATAACACAAGGCAAGAAATGGTGTGAACGATAATGACGAGAAGGATATTCACTGTGGGATTGTGGCACGAAATCCAGGTCATCGACGAGACGCGATTTACCTGGCCGTTCACCGGGTCGCCAGTTTAGAAGCCAGACACTGTCGCTCGATCGTCTTACGTCATGGACGTAAACAGCGAGACTCGAGACTTGGCGCTTTGAGACGCTGATGACGTCATAGGGACGTTCCCCAGGTTGACGCAAATGTCTCTCGGTTGGCGAGGCCTCCTGCGGCCGTCTTTATTGCTTTTTCCGGAAATATACTCCGTCTAGACACTCTAGACGCGCACGTCTCTGTGAATCATCTAGTCCAGACGCTGAGGTGTGCTCTCTCTACGACGCACGCGACGATGGCACTCTCTGACGCCATTGTAATTCATCGCGTTCCGTTCTCGTAGTCACGGATGAAATTGCCGTTGCTATTGCCGTTCACGGCCATGAGAAACTTGCACGAAATATTTACAAGTTCGTTGGTTTGGTCTGTGTGTGCGATCGAGAAAGGCGAGGAGTCGGTTTCAGCGCGAGGAAAGTGAATTGTGTAACGCGGAAGAAAAGTATCTTCGTGTAACATCCCTAGAACGAATCTCTACGACAAATTACGCGTTTCGCGGTTTGAACTTTCGATTGGCATTATTGGATCATAGATATAAGTGTTTATAGAGTGTTGGTGAAATCGCTTGATTTTGATTTTTATTCACAAGATCAGTATCATATAAAATATAAATAAATCTGTGATTTAGGGATATCATGCGAGTCTGCTATCGATTAGAGTTAAGTTTCCAATTACGAAAGACAGATTATGGATAGAGATTTTCAATTACAGAAACTAGATGCGATATATAACAGAATACTAACGAACTGTTAAAAATTCCATTTCATAAAAGTGGTATAGAAGATCGATTGATCGAATAACAAGCTTCTACACGCTTACGCGTACAAATCTTATTTTGAAGCTCTCGAAGAACATCGATACCAATTCTCAAAAAATAGAAAAAAGGAAATCAATTACACCAGTGAACTAAACGTACACAATCACCTAACAACAACAAACCCATTGATCTCGCATTCCTCGAAACAGCAAAATTCTCTAGGTTAATGACCTGGCTCCATTCCACTCCCACGCGAAATAATCTCCTCCTTTTTATCCGCTCTCCAAAATCGAACATACTTTTAGCATCGCGCATATAACGTTGAACCCTTTCAACAGACACGTACTATATCCTCGACGAAAGATTCGTAGGTAGTATCTTTGAAATCTTCGCTGAGCCAAGGGTGGAAATCGCAGACACAAAATTCCCGGAACTATTTGCTCGGTAAGCGCAGTAGCATCCGGCTCGTGACCGCAGTAAAAGTACTCTTACCTCTCTACACAACGATGGTAGGTAGGTTCACCGGTGGAAGTTAAAGCGATCGTTGGCCCGCGGAAAGACGACTGGAACCGCGGCAAAAGCGGTTTTGCTGCACCGAGCCTGTAACCGAGTTCCTGGGTGCGTGTTCTCAGTAGCTCTCTCTCTCTCTCTTTCTCTTTCTCTCTCTTCCATTCGCTCTCGTTCTCTCTTTCTCTCTCTCTCTCTCTCTCTCTCTATCTATCTATCTATCTCTCTCTTTCCCTCTTTCTCTCTCTGTCTCTCGGTAGCCCCCGTGGAATCGATTCGAAATTCCAGGCAGAGCGCGAGGTATCAGCATTTTCCAGGTCGCAGCCACTCCCTTCTAGTCGATCGTCAAAGCCTAGCCGCTTTTTAGCTGCGGCTAGGATCTTACGGATGATCCTGATTTAAAAGCTTCGAGAGAATCTTCGCTTCGATTCGCTCGTAAATTTCCTCGCCGATGTATCAACGCGATTTCTTCACCCCCGGGGAGCATTTGGGGTGAGTGTATCGTTTTGAGGGAAAGCTTGTTACAGAACGGGTTGATGCGAATACACGTGGATGGAGAGGACCGAACACGTTCCTTGTGGACCAGTGTCTCTCAACATGCTTCCAGTCGTCATTTTATTTTAGAATTATTTGTTTGAACATTATCGTATCCGAAGTATCGAAGTAACTGGAAATTGTCGTTGTTCTGAAATATTTATTTCTAACGTGTTTTCTGTGAAATGTATTTTGTGTTGTTTCGAAGACATATTGTACGATTTTTCATAGGAAATACCTTTTTGCATAGTGCTTCTCTTTGCAACTGCATTGGAAGACGAAAAGTTTTGAAAAAACCAGTAGGTTGAACCAGATGATGCATATCATCTGGATCATCTTGCATTATTGAGTATTATTAATATAGATATTTTAGAATACTAGTAAGACTGGTAATATTTCATTATTTTAATATTTAGAATATATATTCGTAAGAATATAATAATATTTTACGATCTTAATGTATTTAACGTCGCTTAATATACTTCTCTTCGTGCCTGCATCGCCCGAAATTTTGCAATATTTAGTTTTACCATTTGTGGATTCCACCTATTTCATGAATAAAATGCTCCAAAAACTGAAAAAGATGAAAAGCATAAATAAAGAAAGCAGCGATTTTAATATACTTGATATAAACGCGGTAAATTTCCAAAAAGTAATTTCCGATCATTTTGGAACATTACAGGTTGAGAATCTGGCTTTTAAACCAATCTCGGTTAATTTTGTTTCGTTGATCTTTGTCATATCGATTTTGAGGTTGTAGGAATCACATCGACGACCGATGGTCGAAGAATCGGTACGATCAGCACATTGATAAGATCGATAAGGATAAGACACTCACGTGTTTCGTTGTCGTGTCGCCAGACAAATTAGACTATGACCAAAAGATTCGTGTTTAGAACGAATCTGAGTTTTGAAGTTCGTGGTATTTACGAGAGTATTCGATTGCTCGATAAGAATAAAAGGTGGGGCGCGATAAATGCGGACTCATAAATTCGCCGTTTTTAAGACGAGATCGTTTTAGGTTCGTGCATGAATTATGTTAGCCAGGATGCTTCTTGAAGTGGCGAGCAAACGAAAATCAATACCAGAGAATCATCGTTTATTGGTTTATTTTACTTTAGAACGAATTTTCAATAAGTTTAAGCGTTCACGTAAGCGGATGAGATTCTAAAATTTAGAAAACGAGGCCACTTTTTTACATGTTTGCATTTACCACCAACATTGTCTTAATTGTTTAATTTTTTAAAAACGTTTCAACTCGATCCTTTTTTATAGTCGATTGTCCGGAAACTGAAACCTCGTAAAAAATTCTCATTCAACGCCTTCTACGAGAAATCATCTTTATTCAACTCGTACTAAAAGATCAAACCTACTACATTTTGTTACCAACATTTTACTTTATTTATGGTTTACGTACCTTCGTGCGTTTGCACTTTTAAATTTCCCACAAACGCGTAAAGACTCGTAATCTGGATGCCAGTGATCATGCGCTACGGACAACAAACGTTTCATCGGAGACGGAGAGAAGACGCGTCGATCAAACGTTAAACGATCGCTGCTATTTTCGCTGGAAGAATTTTTCTAATCGCTGGAAGAAAAACAGGAAAGCCGGGTCGTGGCGTAGTCTACATCGACGACGGAAGTGGCAGCTGAACGACGGTAAGGGAACGTTCGAGGGAAAATTCGTTCGTCCTGGTGGCCGCATACTGCTGTCACTGGCAGCAGGTGAGATCGCTGAATACCAGGATCGAATATCATCGTGGATCTAGCAAGCGAAGAAGTTTCAGATACTGAAAACACACGCCGAAGGAAGCTTTCGTCCTTTCACCATCGCGACGTTTCCGCTTTAAGTGCGACCCAGACAACGGTCGAGTCTAAAAAAAGATCTCTCGAATCCTGCACCCTTCTGCCGTCTCACCCTCTGCTCAACGACTGAGTATCTGCTCGTGGGAGACTCGAATGCGAACATAAGTAACGAAGTAGTGGAGAAAAGAAGAAGAAGAAGAAGAAGAAGAAGAAAGAAGGTGGTTAGTGGACGAACAGGAGGAAGATAGCGCCTCGGGGGCAGTTTTATTTAAATCGGACTTGGGGAGAAAATGTGAAGTCCCCGGAGGGTTCAGAGACGCAGCCGAATATTGTGTTAAGTTGGCTCGTATATTTTTTCGAATTATTCCAAGGGACTGGGTGTGTAAAACAGATGTGCGATATACGTACCATGTGGGAGTGATAGAATTTTATCGAACGAACGAAGAGTGTTTGGGAATGCGGTCAAACGTTGTATATTTCGTAAAAAATTTTACATTGTATCGGGGAAGAGTGTTTGGATTATCTTAAACGATCGAGTGAACGCTGGTTTAGTGTTTTTCTCGATAGGAGAATGACTCTTCGACGAAACTCGACTTGTTCGTGTTCGTATCGTGCAATATCGCAGATAATACGATGTTCCGTAAAATCATATTTTATATTAAACAAAAAAGATTCGTCGATGCGTCGACGATACGACATTCTAAGTACTTGAAATTTTAAGCAAATGAACAGAAGAGTTCGATTCCTTTTGAAGCATCGAAATTCAGATTGGCATACCACTGCGGTGGATTTAAATGACGACACGAGTGAATACTCGTGACGGTCAAATATGGTCGTTCTATGACTCAAGTGCCGCTACACCACCTTAACCAGATAATTTAAAACGTGGTACAGTGTTAGAATTCTACACCGAATATTCAACATTTTACAGACTTGAAATCTCCAGAAACTGAAAAGAAATAATCGGTTTTTGTGGAGCGTTAAAATTTAGATCGCCATACCATCTTACAATTAGATTCTTTCGTATCGAGCGATCTGGAAATGGCTAACGAAGTTGGATAGCAACGCGGAAAGACAATTTCAAGGCGCGAAATAAAGTCTGCGCCGATTCAATTACGCCGTGGCTCTTTCGACCGGTCAGCCGGCGAAATGTCTGACAACGGGGTGTGTACACCGATTGCATCCCCCGTCGCGTGCTATTGTCGAAGGTTTCTAGCCGTGTGCTAGCCGATTGTGTACGCGTCGTGCAATCGAATCCCGGGAACCACCACTGGGATTTGCTCTATCGTACGCGTCGTCGTCGAGCACGAGTATCGCGCCGGGGGTGGTTCCGACGACCGCTCGGGGGATGCCTCGACACGTGCACCTGAAATTGACGCGTCGATATTCCACGTCTTCTAACCTGGAACACCGAGTATCTTCTCTTTCCGGAATTCGCTTTCTTTTTAGGGGGAGGGGGTTGGATATTGTTCGGTCGTAATATGTAATTTTAATATATGTGGCTTTCGTTTAAAAGAAATTTGTTATAAATTCCGAGATGCGAGTACCAATGTAGTATTGGGTTGGCAACTAAGTGGTTGCGGATTTTGTCGATACCACCTAATGACAAAATCCGCAATCACTTAGTTGCCAAACCGATATATGGATTTCGTTTAGGGAACAGGTAATATGAATTTTAATTTGCCTCGTAATCTTTAGTGCGTTGTTTTCCTTCTTTCATGCGTATATTCTAAGCTCTGTACGATCATGTATTCTACGTATGTAGGGTATCGTACTTTGTATATTGCGAGGTATAGAGCGCTTTAAAATGGGACGACTATCGTCGTCTATGATTGAACGAGGGTTAAAATAAATTTGACCTACCGATTTTAGGTTAAGATAATAAATAATAGACAAGAAGTCTTTCTAAGCTGTGCATCAAA
This sequence comes from Bombus vosnesenskii, assembly GCF_011952255.1. NCBI lineage: Eukaryota > Metazoa > Arthropoda > Insecta > Hymenoptera > Apidae > Bombus > Bombus vosnesenskii. The sequence goes on from NW_022882948.1 coordinate 1,377,996, forward strand.
AAGTATTATACAAAGAAAAATGTATGTTGTTGTATTGGGTTGGCAACTAAGTGATTGTGGATTTTGTCATTGATATATATTTTGATTATTTCGCTCTAAACGAAGATCTATATCCAAAACCCTAATCTTATAAGCAATCTGTTCTTCTCTTTACTTCCCTTTTCTTCCGTCTCTTGGATCTAATTCTCTTCGCAAATCAAGAGGTGTAAATCGTCGGAAAGGAAATCAATTTTTCACAATGATTTCGTTGGTTTATCGAGAGATAAATTTCTCGCTATAACGGAAACTTTTTTCATGGCATTGTGCCTGGTTACAGATTGCGGTGCTGGTATTAACCAGCATGCAGTATTTCGTAATGGTTCGTGAATGGGACATAGCAAACATCCCTCACCGTGTGTAATATGGGGTAGGACCACCTCGGATGTATCGACTGGCAGCAGCCAGATTTCCCTCTCGATTTTCTCGCTTACGCGTCGACCCTGACCCAACGACAGACACGTGTGTTACCCTCACCCTTTTGATACACATGATCTCTCTGTCTCCTTTTCGCTTCGTCATCTGGCTCGTATTGTGCGTATACACGTTCCACTTGCGTAGTTTCCAACGTTTGCGGCTCTTTAAGATTTGTCGTGCTTCTCTTCGAATTTTTAGCCTATTGATTTTACAGAATTTTTATCGATACAGATTGGTTTATCGAAATGATTTTATCGTACAAATAATCTTACGATCTTATATCAAATATTGTTATTGTATCTTAAAGAGTTTAGTTATAGTTTGAATTAGATACTTAGAGTAACGTACATTTTTATTTCCATAATATTCGTTCCATAACAACGAGGGTGAAACAAATCTCGAGTTCCATTCCTCTAACCTTTGTCATAGAAATAGAAATTTGTCCAAACATGCTGTCTAATAACTCAGAAAACGACGCGTATTTATTTTAGTTACTAACGATAATATATATACATTCTTCTTGATATATCATTTGAAAACAAAGAGGATCGAACAAATATCAGATTTCCGTTGCTTTATTCCCTTTCACGAAAATACACAAAGTTAGAGAAACGTGTGTCTACCTAGCCATCCATAGCTACCGAACCAGGCCACGTATAACATCAACCGAAAACGTAACAATTCTCCAGCTTGGTCACACGTACAGGGCCAATTCAAACACACTTCGAGGATGTAAGTACCGAGAAAAGAAACCAGCCGCAACAATCGATTGGAGAGAACTCGTCTCTCCTAGGGAGGAGGGCAGTCGACTCGGATTAAGACGCGTCCATCGGCATTCTCCGCTTCTCTTCGAAAAGAAACCCGTAGCCGCGTGAATTCCTGGAAGATCCCCGAGAAATCCCCCATCTATCGTTCGGGAAAAGGGGGAAGAAATCGACGGGTGCTGACAAAGGGCGACGCTCGACGTCGTTGGGATCGTCTTATCGGCTGCTCGTTATCCAGACGTACGACGACGAAAAGTCCTGGGAAGGATGAAATCCGAAGGGAAACCTTTTGGAAGCGGATCCAGCTCTTCTGCTTTTCACTCTTCGCGCGACACGACGATGCCCAGGGATAATCGTTGACACCTGTAGAAACCGAGCGTGTGTTACCTAGGGATCGCAAGTTCCGCTCGTTTGCGTCTCTTTTACCATCGTGATAAGCTTATCGACATACGACACCACAGAGTTTTAACGTTAAAACTACCTACCACTACGACGTGAAGTTTGTACCAAAGAAGTTTATATGTGTGCGAATCTGAATAGAAGAATGGGTTCTAAATGGCGATTTATGCGGTGTATGGAACGAAATATTACAACTGTTGAGAATTGTGGATCTTAATGGCCGGAATAAAAGCAAAGGAACACTAAGATCACACTTAGAATTCGTATTAAAATAGTTTTAGATTTATTTAATAAACGATCTCTAGGATCTTCGTCGATATTTATTTGCACGCGTCTCGGCACTCTCTTTGTCTCATCATCGTCCATACCACACTGCCAACGGAACAGTTACGTTCATCTGTTTTTCGAGACGCCGCGCACGCACGTACTTAGCACACTCAATTCACATACGCGTGTCACTACTACGCGGCCAATCTAATCTAGCACACAAAATTATACATATCTCAATAACAACGACAATATTATTTAACCTTCGACGTTTTCTACCTTTTTGCAGGTCGTGTATATTCTGTTGTCGAATTCTAAAAATTGTCTAATTCGATGTTTTCTTAATTTCGTATCTTTACATCTGCAGCATCGAGAAAGTTTGCAAGAATTTTTTTACATTTGCAGCATCGATGCAAGATATGCATAATAATAATATACAAAATATGCAAAATATAGTATGAATATGCCTATCTGATGGTTAGAACAATTTTCTACCTCTGTCTCATCTTTTTAATTATATTCATAAAATTATTAATTTGCATAAATATACCAAACTATTGTATATGAACCATTATACGTGTTATTTGTCTGTCTATTTACGGTTCGTTTAGTTTCTAGATCGCGATTACAAAGGTTATTTTCAACGCGATCAGTCGTTTTCACAAACAATATTATAAATAAATCTGTGACAGTAAACGAACCACGATCAAATACGCGAAATTGATAAAAAGCAGTCGGATACACGGATTGATCGTCAGGTCGCAATAGTCGCAGATCGATTTCCGCTTGTCCACGATCGCGGACGAATATGTTGTAAGATAAATAAAAAGAAAAAAAAAAAAAAGAAAGGAAAAAAGATCGTCGTTGCTGACGGTAGAAGCATGCTCTACGTCTAAAACTAGTTTGCATAAATGGCTAGCGCCGATTAGATAGCGAATTACGTAGACGTGTTTGTCGAGGCTAGGGCCTTATCTGTGAGGCGATGCGACGCAACGTGGCGACGGATGTAGCTGCACGCTTGGCGCTTCCACGATTTCTTTCTCCTGGTTCAGTGAAAAATAAATCGAGCCGTGTCTCCGAAGCATTGCGTACATTTATCAATGTAGCCCGACTCTGGCAATTTCTAAAATTTTTATACCACATCCGAGCAATCTTGAAATACTTTTATCTTCCTTTCTCGAAGTTACGGTAAATCTCTGATTCGATTAATTTTCTAATTAAATGTTTTATTACGCATTCCAGTCCGATGTCGATTAATATCCATATTGCTTATTAGCGTCGATTTCTATTCATTAGCATCGTTTAGTATTAAGATTGCATATTATACAATATGCAAATGAGCAAGTTTATTAAAATCGAAAGACACGGTACAAGGTTGAAGTAGGAAGCGTCAAAGAAATCAGACAGAAAGGGACCTACATATATCATTTACTACTTGTACAAAAGACCGTGATTCTAAGTATTCGTTGTAGAAACAGAAATCTTTTTAACGAAAATCGACGTGCAATTTGCATCTGATGAATAGTAAACGACCGTTTCTTCAAGCGTAAATAAATGATAAGCAATCGTTGGTATTTCTGCGATGACGCGATTTAATGTATTCGTTTTTCAACATACTCTCCTCTGAATTCTAAGCATTTCTAATCGCAATCACGATTACAATACAATTGCGACAATACAATTGCATTGGAAAGGAAACACAGCCGTTCAACTTACACGTACAGTGTTTTCCTATTACTCGTCAATTTTATTTGAAAACACGTTAAGAATCGAGAAATAAATATCTAGAAAATCCTACCAAATTTAGAAACATTAACAAAATTTAATTATGTCCGTATCTTTCGACCCCATCGTCTGTCCTTTAATTCTAAAGACATCAATTCGCGCTCGTCCTAATTAAATCAACTCTAAATCTTGCGCTTGTCTATCTATCGAAAAATGTCAAACCCGACTATCTCGTTACTTCTATACGAAATATATTCCATCTCTTTAAATCCATTTAAAAAACGCGTATGTGGAACCGGGTAAGGACGCTCGATCTGCTCGCAAAGTCAATCAAAATTCTGCAACACACAACTACGAAGCTTAAATTTACGCTGTATATTGGGCGAGCAACGGTGGACAGGCCAGGATGATCGATCATCGAGGGTTGGTAGAAATTAGGTTATTCGGGCATGACGACGCGACCAGACGCAGAGGGGAACGACGAACGACGAAACCGGGGTCGACCCTCGTAATCGTCGGGCGGGCCGGTGAATTTTTCAGCCCCGTGAAAGATTCGTGGAGGCCGTTGGCGAACGAACCTGGCGACGGGGTTTCGTGTCTAACACGGGCGTGGCGTGGTTGGCGCACCGGAACTCGGCCAGACGAGTTGGCGATTCGCCGGGCCCTGTCCGACGGAAATTTACGTTCCAGTCCCGGGCTAAAAGCCGCGATAAGCGATAGGAGGAGACTGCCGCACCGCGGAGATTACGCGCGTTAAGAATTCACCCGTATCCGTATCGGTCTTCGCCAGAGCTCACTAACTTTTCGCGCTCTCGCGAAAGGTTTATTTAATCGTTGCTATAGATTCATTTCTCTCTCCTTTTCTCTTTCTCGCAGCTTGGAATTATTGACCGGGTTTTATCGATTTTAGACGACTGTAACACTCTGGACCCTTAGCTGTTGCGAGTTACGAATAGACGGTGGATAAAAGAGCATGCGGTTATGTTATTAGGAATGCGAAGGTACGAAACAGGTAGAGCGCACGCAGTGGGTGAAAACGTGTGAAATATACGAAATAGAGAATTCGTTGTACACAGAGTGTACGGTCGAATAACGTGTACGGGCGGGCACGAGGCGATTGATTATGAAAAGATAAGAAGAAAATATGCGATATGATTTTTTCACTGAAGCTTTGGTCTTCGAGAAAATCGAGTCTGAAAGTTTATCAAGGGTACTTGAATGTGGCTAATTGCCAACTGGATAGGAGTAAACGATCGATAGGCAAGAAAATTTGTCCCTTTGAAGTTTTATCTTCGAAAAGATAGAGTTTGGACGTGTTTAGTTAAGAATCGATCTACTATTGGGGTGGCAACTAAGTAATCGCGGGTTTTGTCATTAGGTGGTATTGACAAAATCCGCAGTCGTTCAGTTGCCAACCCAATACTTACGCGCGTACGATACATCTCCAAATTTATCTTCTCGGGAACAAAGCGTCTTGAGAATTAACGTTATTCTGCCTTTTCCGTTTATTTTCAGACGTACTCTGATCTCCTGTCGATTATTTAGTCCTGTCTAGTCCGGAATTGGCCATGTTCAAGTATACTTGATAACTTTTCATGCTCGATTTTCTCGAAGATTAAACCTTAAATGAAACAATTTCATTGCATATTTTGTCATTACTTTTTCATAAGGAATCGCCTCGTGTCTGCTTCTACATGTTATTTCGCCGCACCCTGTATATATGTAAGTACATATGCGCAATGTACATATAATATTTAGTAAATAAAACGCACTTCAGATGTCTCGTGTGTTTAGTTGTTGTAAATAAATATATTTTTACGTTACTCTTTTGCTACCGATTCCAAAAGATCAACAAATTTCTTGAACACTTACGGTCAATTACGGTGTATACATATTTATCTATCTATCTATTTATTAGATATTTATCAATGAAAATAATTCAACGAGAAAGAATGGAAAGCTTGAATTTCAATGATATTGGAAAGACGATAAACACATTAATTACATTAAATTACAATAAATTCGAAATTACCAGTAGCCTTAAAAAGACGTGCAAAAGTTACTAAGAGTATCCTTATCGTAACCAGTTAACGTAGTATTAAACGCGACCTGCATTTAAATTCCATTATGCTCACACTGTTCTAGGATCTTAAACGAAATATTAATAGCATATTTAACGAACAATAACGCGTTTCAAGCGTTTACATCGGGCAATATGGCAGTTTATATATTTCATCGCGACGATTGTACGAGTGAACGATACGTTATCTGAAAAGGGAACCAAGTGTGTTATATTACTTTGTGCTTAGAAAAGAAAAACGCTGCTGTAAAAGTAGCGTAAGAAGAAATATGAATATGCGCGTTACATTATGTATGGCAAGGAGGATGTAATTTTTTAACTCTATATGTAGCTCACACGCCGACGTTTCCCTCTAATCTGACCAGACTGGCGTATTCTGCTTAATTTCACTGACAAAAGAAACGGTGACTCATTTACCCGCCGCGAGTGTTTCCGGTCGTTTTGTCAAGAACTGAAAAGAATCGCCGCGAACAAGGTGAACGCATTGTGTGCAAACAAATTTTGTTTTAAAGGGATTCATTACCGTGCGCTTCATAAATATTGATCATTTCACCGGTGACGGATGATGCTGTGTAATTGCGTCCGTGGCAAATAAATTTCCAAAATCGAATCAGATTCTTGGCTAGATAAGCGTTTAACATTGTTAAAAATAAGGACGAAGGAAGGACCATACGAGCGTAGATTGGTGTGGCTGTTGAAAGTGATGATTAGAAAATAATTTCTTTTTTATCTAATAACTCGACGAATCGAATTTTAATTTATTCCATCCGACGATATAGTTTCTTATTATTAACGTTAATAGCAATAAACAGTGAAGTAAAAACAGTTATTTATGGACGAAATGTTGGTTGAACAAGTTAGGAAGATAGAGATTTAATTAGAACGTAGAATGTAGACTGCAAGTAGAGGGAAAATGATATTTACATATGTATATCGTGGATCTTTGTTAAAAAGATCGAACTTATCTGAATTATAGCTCAAAATTGAGATTCTTGAATAATCGTGAGACTAATTAAAAATGTTAATCTTGGCGAGTAAATTTATGAAATAAATTTTTCTTTGTATTTGATATCAGAGACTGGCAGGCTCTCGACAGAAATAGAATCGATTAATCAGTTAATGAGTCGTTTTCGATAAATATACCATAGTCTCTTTAACATTCGTCACGACGCCACGTCTCTTTGTATCACGTTTAAATCATCATTCCTACACGTAGCCTCATCGAATAAGCCTTATGATATTAATATGTATATCAAAAAGCTAACAGTACATTACAAGTGCTGGTCAATTATCATCTCTATTTGTAACTGTCTGCTAGGACAATTTAAATATCGTTAACGCTTGTCCATACTTAAACCCAAGCTTATATACTTGCAAAATTAAACCATATGGAATACGATACAGTATAACCAAAAAGTATGTTACACATTCTCGATTCTTCTTATACAGGGTGGTTGGTAACTGGTGGTACAAGCGGAAAGGGGGTGATTCTACGCGAAAAAAGAAGTCGAAAATATAGAATAACAATTTTTCGTTCGAGGCTTTGTTTTCGAGAAAATCGACTTTGAATTTTCGCTCGGTACGCGTGCGGTACGTTATAGTGGATCTCACTGTAGATCGTTGTCTCGATGGAAAAATTAAAAAAAAAAAAAATTTTTATTCCATATTTTCGACTTCTTTTTTCGCGTAGAATCACCCCCTTTGCGTTTATACCATCAGTTACCAACCACCCTGTATATAGAGAGAGACTCTTAAATAAAGGAAGTTGGACTGTTCATTAGTGGAAATAATCTTATTAGAAATTAATAATTCATCGCGAACTCGTAAAAAATATTCCTATACGTTATTTATACAAGTAAATTTGCCTATAAATATTCATGCGCAACCATCAGAAAAATCGAAAAATCGCAAAGTAATATTCATATAGAAAATCGGACGTTTACGATACACATACGTAGCACGTTATAAACTAGCGGAACCAGTCGAAAAACAGCTGGAATAAATATCTATGTAAATTAGACTATTTCTACGTTTCCATAAAGTACCACATAGACTTTTTAACTCTACGTAACGCTCGGATGACGGATACTCCGACTATTGCATCGAAGAACAATTAAAATACATAAAATTATCGTTTGTGTCGCGCGATTGCGACATACGAGTTTAACAGTTACGTTCGACGGTATCTCGATTCTCGATCTCGATAGTAGACAGCGTAGACGAACGTCGCGGTTTATTAACGAGCAAAGAGAGAAACATATTGCGGGAATTGCTGGCGTTATACCGTTTCTGATGCGGCCGTTCATCAGCAAGAGCAACGAACAATAAGCCTAAGTGAAATAATCGAAAGAACGTCGTCGCTGGACATCGTATTCGTGGTGGGTGTAGCTGGTGGTTGGACGCCAGCAAAGCGTAAAAATCTGAGAGATTCGCTCGGTCGAAGCAATTGCAGGAAATGGTGCATCTACTGGATCTACTATCTACATCTACTATCGAGGCACTACTGTACCACGGTAGCACGATAAAAACATCGCCGACAGAGAAACGGTATATACGTGTACACATGTGTTAGAGCGATAAGATGCGAATGCGACGCTTTGGCTTTGCGCGATAATGTAATTTCGAAATTACACAGACGGTCGATAATTCTGGCTATCTCGTTGAGAAGCTGTCATGTCTCTGTGTCGTTAAAAGTTTGAAACGAGAAACAGAGGAAGAAACGATGGGAGAGTTAAAAACTTGAAAAGCAAGAAGGGGAAAACCGAGGATCTGGAAATATTAGGTTGTCCGGAAAGTTTCTTTCGTTTTGTAAGGAAATAACAGACGTACAATGTTTTCTGTTTTATATTAATTTATTCAATTACGCACGAACATAATAATAGAAATAGAACGAAATGGATCGAAGCTAATTCAATAAAATAATATGAAACAGAAATTGTTGTTCATCTGTTATCACCTTATGAAACGAAAGAAACTTTTCGGACGACCTAATATTTCCACGCACCTTGAAACACGAAAGAAACGCTGAATAGAATATTCGAACTAAGTAAATCGGAATAATAGAAAGATACGAGCGATCGTATGATACGCGAAATAGGAAAGTAAGGAGTCTCTTACGAACGTTTAACTCAGCGTCGAGCGGGAAATTAACTGGAATTTTCGCGCGGTCGCGGTCGAGGATATTCGCCGGTCGGACGAGCGTTGCATAGCCGTGAGAAGGCCAACGCGGTCGAAGCAGGCCGCAGACCGCGTCTGCGGTCTTTCCGCCAGTCGCTCCGCCACTTTTTGGACTTTGCTGCTATGGGCGCGATTATCGATCGCTGCCGCGCCGGTCGCGGCATCCGGACGCTGAATTAAGCCCTTGACCGCAAAACCGGCCACCCGATCGTCTTCCGTTTTAAAATCGGCGTTCCCCAATTTTCAGCGCGCCACCTGCTTCACCAAATCAACTCCGCTACTACGACAAACCTACGGATATGTGTATGGATGTACCTATGTACGTATGTGTGTGTGTGTATTGAGAACTTTTATGCAGATTCATATTTCTGAGAATATAATTACGTCTTATTAATTGCAAGAACATCGAAGAACGTGTGTTTCTATTATCAATATTTATTAAAAACAATTTTCGTATCGAGATCCGATAAAAATTGTCGGTCGTGAAAGGATCAAAGATATACTTTAGATAAATGTAACCATAGAATGAAAAATAATTATCTCCTCGTGGCCTCGATAGACTCAAACCCTTCAGCGATCAGCTCGATGCGCCGCGCCGTATCGATTGCTGTTCCTTCACGTATCGTCAACCTCTGTACGTCGTATGGACTTCCGTTTCTTCACGTATCGACGACTTCCATATGCCGTACAGATTGCCATTTCTTCCTATCTTCCTCTAAACGCTTTCAAGCTTATGATAGGACCGCTTTACGTTTACAAACCGTGTCTAACGTTTAGGTATCTGACGATAGATAAAGTAACGTATTTCAAGATTGGCGTTTGAACGAAGACGAATCGCATACCAGCGATCACGATCGATTTTTAATCGTCTTTAAAGCGACCTATAATGTCTTTTGATATTTCCTTTTAATATTTTACGCCAAAAATATCAATAAAGATTCGATAAATATGTAACTATCGTCAGTGGAGCGGTGTCAGTGACAGTCAGTGACACGCACTTGCGTCGCTCGAGACTCAAACAGAATTCAGCGACACGCCACTTACAATTAATCGTCGCATGAATCAAACTGTCTGTTCCGATTCTTATTGTATATGATAAGCATTGGTTGTTAGGCGAATATGGTAAATGAAGGAAGACAGCGATTCCGCAAAGAAACGTACGCGTTTAAACGGATTCGGAAGGTTTGTTCGTGGAACGAATCGATTAATGGGCCCGGAAACCGCGGCCGACATGTTCTTGAAAAGTGTACCGCGGAAGGTTAGCCTGTCAATGACGGCCAAGTGAAAGTTGGACGTCTAGACGTATTTATTTCTAGAGCGACGGACACTGCGATTTTATTCCTGTCACAGCGACACCGAAGCCGCCTGATTGACGTAGGTGTTGCACCGATTTCGTTTAAAAATAGGTGTCTGTATATGGAACGCTCGTGAAACGTTCAACGCGTGGCATCGCTCCATTTACGCTCACGGACCAATTGGCAGCGACTCGCGATCGCCACCAAACAGGACGCCAGTACTGTAACATGCCAAACAAAATGGAAATACGGTAAAACGTCGTGCGTATGGAGAAATTTTAAGAAAAAATGAAGAGCGTTTGGATATCGTCAATACGAGTCATCCAGAAGCTATGCGAACTAAAATTCTAAGCGAATTCTATCGTTTACAAAGTAGGTAGAAGAAATAGCCATCGTTAATTTTCGCTCGAGGTATGCACGAAGCGTCGTCGTACGTCAAATATTGACCAACACGTCGAACATATCCTCGCAACTCTTCTCATAGCCACTCTGCTTCGACGATCCTCTTCACGGGTTAGCCAGCAAATTAACAAAAACCTGCCTAACCGATGCGACGCGCTGGAAAAATCGTCTCGCGTATCGTTTAAATCGTTCTCCGGAGGAAAACCCTCTGGAAAACCATTATCAGCCCTATGAATCCTTAGCTAACTAAGGTAGGATTATTCGTGAATCTTACTAGAATATTTGACTTTAGAATCCAGAACATCTCTAAGATATTCTTTAATCTTCTTCTTACAAAGACTGTTTCATTCTGAATTTTTGTTACCAATACATGAGTACCCACAGAGAGGAAAATGATTTTTACGAAAATATTAGATATTCTTCGGGAAGACCTGGCCTTGGATACATATAAATATACGCTGAGACAGTTGATTGACAGACACAGTTAAATATATGTATTTTTGAATCGTTCAACGAGTATAAATGAGTCGACCCGCGCTGGCAGAACACGTCCAACAACGTTTCTTAGTTCCTTTCGTTCTATTTAGAAATCTACGTCACATTTATCAACTAACCTCCTTCTTGTTTTTCTTTCTTTCTTTTTTTTTTTTTTTTAGTCACACAATTATGATCTTTCAGAAACAGTTAATACCTCGTGAAATTGTACCTGTCTCTAAGATCGTATTTCATCCTGTACGCTTCGCGACGAATCTTTACTGGATCGATTTTAGGACGAAGCTTCGACAATTCGATCGTAAATCTTGTAAAGCTGCTCGATCGAACTCGGTGACGTCCTTCGTCCGTTCTACCCGCAAATGGTAGGTAGCTTAGCGGCAGTCTCGTTACAACAGCGCAGCGGCTCGCGACAGAGGTGAAAGTCAGATGTCTAGACGTGTTTACTCGCGGCGCAATCGCGGCTGCATTGCGACAACCTCGGATGGACGAGGCGGCGAGTCGGTTTCCTCGTAAGTAACCGGCCACTCGAGCGTGTTTCTGCGGCACACCGGGGACATTGTGTAGCCACAAAGTACAGAGCCACGTCGTACGTGTTTCGCACGCGTAAAATGCTCGGCGCGCGCGCTTTCCAAATTGCACCGCGATTTCCTGAGAAATCGAACCGACTTGGACCTGCCAGGCACGTCTCCGGACGTATATATACGATCCACAAGCCTTCATCCCGCATCGTTTCTTTATTGCTCGCTGTTGCTCACCCTTTGCCGACGATTTAACACCTTTTCTACTTCTTACGTGCTGTGATCCTGTTCATGGATGGTGGAATTCACAGGGACAGCGAAGATCGATCGAGGAATTGTCGCGCGAATGCAAGATAAATCCACGGGAATTTTGACAGAAGTTGACGGCGAATGGAATTCTGATACCCAGGTAGCGAGGATAGATGATGAAATTGTGATACGAACGGGCAATAAATTGCGAAATTTTCATATGGAGGGGAAAATCTTGGCAATTTTCACTTGTACTAACTGTAGACGGCAAAGTTCTGACAGGATTTGATGGCGGATTTGAAATTCCGAATGAAGGATGAATCTGAGAATTTAAACACGAGTTGATGATGAATAATGGATTTCTGATAGAAATCGACGACATGATCGCGGAATTCTAATACAAATTGACAATAGACGATGAAATTTTTAAACGAATGGGCAATAAATTGCGCCAGTTTGACAGGAGTCGATAGATCACGGAATTGCAAGAGAATGTGGAGCTTGAAACGTTTAAGTCTCTTGTTACGTACCATAGGATTCGACGAGAAAACACGGCAAACACTTGGAACTGCCATAAACTAAGCAAGTTGCCGTAACTTCGCGACTGTGACACAGACAATTGGCATTCTTTGCAAAGTCATTGATAAGCGTTCAAAGAATGTATTGTACGTACGTACAGCGTATCACAGCATCGAATAGTATTTTATTCTTGAGAATCTACACTCTTCGTAAGATTTATTCTCGCAGGATTATGGCATGATTTAATAGTAAATCTCTCGGAATTTCGCTAGATCCTATAAGATCCTATCTTTGTTATATTGTACTTCGATAGCTGAAAGCGTGTCGATGCAACAGCGAATAAATCCATTGTAATCGTTAAGAGGCCTGTTAAAAAAAAAAGTCGTAAAGAGAAGGAAGTTTGGCAAGAAGTATTTTTAATCGTGTTTGGCTTGAGAGTGTCGTAGATAGATAGTTGTGTATGTAAAGTATACGCTATACAGAATGTGAATTACGCAGCTTTCAAGGAACGATTAAATCGGATTAAATGCTTGCGAGGCTGATTCGCGGGAATTTGTGATTCATTTAAGGATAAAAGAGGCAGTTCCATTGAAAATTTTGTTAAAAGACGTCGCGACGAGACGGTTCGATATGATCACGAAGATGCTGTTGCAAGTTCTTTTGAAACAGTAGACGCATAAGATGAGGAAATTTGGTCGTGGTATAAATTAAGAATAATTCTCAGCATTGGATATTCGATATTTTATCGAATCACGAGTTACGTACGAACATCGACATATTGTTAGGTAAATTTACATCGTCAATTAGCCACCAGTTATTTGCATGCGTGCTTCTTCAACTTTTGTACCAACTTCAAAAACATATTTTTATTTATTTATTATTACTAATGTTGAATGTTAACTCCCTAAGGTTATTAACGACACGTAATACGACGTACTTGACTGTTACAACGTTTTACATTTTATCACATGTACATATTAGTACAACAGATTTTTAGTGTAACTTTAGAATGTTAAAATATAATTCTAAAATTAATTCTTGCCAAAGCGAGCCAACTGTACATTGGCAAAAACACGAGGCACTGTGCTTTTCTCAAACGAAATCACGTGGTACCCGTGGCGTCGAGCGGGACAACGCAGCGGCGACAGGTCGTCCTACGAGCCTTCAGGCTCGTATGCAAATCTCTTGTCTTGTTCGTCTTGTTTGTGGCGTGGACTGGCCGACGTGGTCTCGTCGTCTACTCGAAAAGGCCATTGTGGGGACACCAACCGCGGAGGAGGTCGAGGTTAAGACCCGGTTACGCGGCGTTGCGGGTCGCGGCCTCGTCAGGGACTGGGTCGAGGTTGCCAGGGTCCCCCTGGGCCCGCATAAAAAGTACGCGTGTGCATGCGCGAAAGCTTCGTGAAAAGTGTCGTCGACCAAGTTTTTCGACCGGTTCTCTCGTCTCTCGGGGAGAAAGGCCAGCAGACGACCCTCCAGAGGTCGAACCAGTTCCCCAGACCATTCGGTCGCCACCAAAACGCGTTTTCTGCCGTCTTACGATCGCCAATTTCACGGGCACGGATGTATCCTGGTCTTCGAGGTTGTACAATTGCTTACTGATTTACAAAATCTGTGTCTATATTTGGTAGGTTGGATGTTACTGGCTTGAATTGGTTTATGGGTGTTGAAGATGGGGAATGAGTGAAGGGTTAGATGGTGAGACTGGTTTTGTATGACTTAATATTCTGTCGAATTTACGCAGCATATTTCGTCGTAGTTTACCTTGTGTTAAGGCCAATGAAATCCAAATTATCAATTCCATTTGTATAAAAAATGATGAAACTCACGTTGCAATAATAGTTGAAGGTGCATAGATTGGTCTTAAATGAACTATCATAAATTCGTTATAAATCATTGTTTCACGTATTATCTGCATTCTGCAGCTTCTTCGTAATCATCTTACACGAATCGTGTCTTTACACAGAAATCGACTACGACTATGAAGACGAGACAACCTAGCACGACTATGCAGCCAACCTTCGTACATCACCTTCGCCAAACTAAATCCATTACTCTCCACAATTTCTCCATTATTCTCTCTTCCAAATTAATCTCACGTAGCTGGGTAAAATCCGTCGACAAAAAGGAAAAAAAAAAAGAAGAAGAAGAGAAGAAACTTACGATCCCACGTGGAATAAGAAGTCTCGAACAATCTGCAACCAGCTACACGAGATTCGCGTATTTATAAAAATCTTAACATCCAGCAGCAGGCTAGGCATAAGCCTGATGCATTCATCTGTCGGTACTTTTGGAAGGAAAGAGAGAGAGAGCCTCTCTCTCGTAAAGATGAAAAATTCCATACATTCGTGAAAAGCTAGCCGTGATTTCCCTTGTGTTACGCGATATCGCTGTTTCCCTTTGAGCCAGGATAACAAGCGGATAGCAGCGGAAGCCAGACAGAAATATTCCTGGTCCTGTCTAGCGAAACCGAATCACCTCGAGTGAAAATAGTACGCGACAAATATTCGTTTGGTTAAAAAATCAATGGTAAAAGAAATGAAGGCCACAGGGAATATCCAATGGTACCATCTTTAACATTTACTATATATTTAAGATGGCTATTCATGCTGTATACTAATTTTTTACCAAATGGTAGATACATAGTAATTTATTAATTTACTAATTAATATTATAATAAAATATTCTATCGAAATATCGCTATTATCCATTTTTAATAAACGTTTTACTAAATATCTACGATAACATCTATATCAATTTTCAAATTGATGTCTGACACGAACGTACATATGTAATCGATAATCGCAGTAGTCGTATCTCGTTACAGTGCAAATAAAATTTAAAAGTGTTTTCCATTATATTAATATAATATTTCTTTCTAACCATCAACCACATAGCCTAAAACCTTAGTAAATCAACAAAAATGGACTCGCCGTGTGTTCCTGGTGTACGTAATCTCCGAATAGAGAAAACAGAGGGTTGATGGATGCGAGGGGTTGAGTCGGTTGAGACACAAGGATGGTAGCCGTTGGCTGATAGGCAACGTGGCTCGATAATTACCTTCGTGAGGCTGGCTGCTGGGTAATAATACCTTCTCCTCCCCGTCACCGACGTCGTCGACTATGAATCAATCTTGGCGAGCCGATAAGAACGATAAGGAAGTCGGCTGGTCTAGACGATTACACAATTCCCTGAAAACTGAAAAGGCATTGATTGACGTCCCTTCCTCTTTACGTTAGATGAGAGGCTTCAGGTACTTGTCGTGTCTCCTGTCCGTGTCTGTGTAGACTAGGTCTGTAGACTAGACAAGGACGTCTTTCTTTCTCGCCAGCCTCGTAACTTCTTTCTTCTGCCAGTATTAAGCTGTTTAATAAGCACGCGCGCTCTTCGTTTCTCTGGATTTTATTTCTCAATGGCATTTCCGAACCTGCTTCATCGAGATGCGTATGGAGAAACGATGGATTCGAAGTGCGAAAGATTTTCAACGAAGAATTACGAAGATTTCACATTTTCTTCTTCCTTTTTCGAGAATTCGCGCGAAAGAGATTTTTCAGGCTATACGATGATGAGTTTGCCTATTAGGTCCAACGTAAATTTGATTCACAGCTTATGTAAATCTGATCCGAATACATAATGATATGAGATTCCGTTAAGCAAGTTTGCAAGGTTTCAGACGCAGAAACGAAGGGAAATAGACGAAGGTACACCTTTCAAATTCAGGCGAAGGGAGAAATTGACGTAACCTAGCAAATTGATCGATATAGAGTAGGTAGCAAAATGGAGTTTATCATACCACGAGTAGGGAATACGTAGTAACAGTTAGAAAACTGTTAGGCAGGATAATTAGAAAATGCAGTACCGACTACTAAATCTGTTCAATTTTGTTAAACTTTTACCAAGTTGAATTCACGATGAGGTCGATAGCCGACGTTAATATTCTACGCTCTATGGATCTTCGTTTCTGACGTAATTTCGATATCTAAGAAACTACACGCGCGAGCCAGTGAAACCAAATAAAACGTTGCAAGATACGAAGATACGAAGTTCCATTTTCAAATCACTGAACTCGTAATAAGGAAGAATATCATCTTGATTTATTGAATTGTTTATTAAGAATCATCAAAAAGTAACACTCCGATCCCAAATCGTCAGAAATAAGAATATTTTCCAAAGAGCGGCAATAAGCTTGCAATTCGCTGAGAATCGTAACCTTCCATTAAACGTTCAACTACTAAAAGAACGCACAAAGTACAAACCACCGTACAAACCACGATGAACACGTTTCAATCGCTCGATAAGGGTTTCACTCTCGTCGAACGTATCACGCAGCATGCTGTTTTCTCCTCGGGATCGCTGTACTTCTCTCGATTAGATGTAATCGACGATTTTTCACTTTCGGCTCCTTTCCCTTCATCCACGAGTTGCATAATAAAGAACACACCCTGAGGCCGTCGGTGGTTAACTCGGGGCACTGTCATTATTTCGAGCCACCGCTGGACGCACGCTCGACGAAGCGCGTCAGATCGCGCTTTTGCACCTCCGCCACGGCCACCACCGATAAAGTTACACGAGTAACTGCTGGTCCTCTGGTGTTCCACCAACCTGCCATCTTTAAGACAAGATCGCTGCCGATAACATTATTATAGTTATTATTATATCGTTCGGAAGGAGTCGACCGTGATCTGTCGGAGCGTAAATTTCCGCTAGTTTTCTAGCTCGTTAACGCCACCGCGCTCCACCACACCATCCTGGTCTTTTTTTCTACCTCGTCCCACCTGCGTTTTCTCCCTCATTATTGTTTACCCATTATCCCTATGGAGCTCGTACGCCACAGCATACAGACACATACGCCATACGAGGACGATGAACTCTCTACGTCTCTTTGGGGGATCCCCTGTATATTCTAACAGAGTGGCTGCTGCCTCTGAGATCGTTTATAGATGGAGATTCTTTATAGGTGGAGCAGTCGATCTCGTGGATTTATGTCTGCTTTCATTGTTATCGATCGGCGAGTCGGTTTGCTTCATTTCCGTGCGCGATTGTTTAAGAAAGATTGGAATTTGGATTCGAACGTCGAGGATAACGAGTCGAGCCAAATGAATTTTAATAACGCCCGAAGCTTTTAGCATTATCGGATCGGTATCTTGTAATTTCTGGTCAGATTAAAACACGCTTCTTTGTTTCTCAGCGACGAGTAACGATATCTTTAGGCTTCCTATTCGGGTTCCGTGTTTTTTAATTACTTCATGACGATATAAATTTGCATGAAAACACGCGATCTAATTCTCGTCGTAATATAATTCTCTATGGTCGCTGGCAAACTCCTAAACGTCTTATCAGACTTATCAAACTTAACAACGCGGATCACATATCAGAGGTACGGCTGCGTGTCGGTGAGCCAGCGGTGTACAGGAAATCGTGGGCCGATTTAATGTCTCACTTATCCACTTGTAATCTGTGTGGCTAGTCATCGTGACTAAAGTTTCGAGCGAAGAAAAGAGACCGCGCCGGAGGATCGGACGTTGAAAGAAACACGAGGGCAAACAGGGGTTGGGGTCGGTCACTCGACCAAAAGATGCCGAGTGAATCAAAGTCTCGAGTACACGAGGCGCATCTGCGTCTACGTCTACGTGACGCTTGTCGCTTGTTATGCCTAATGACTCATCGTCGGTCTGACTGACCGACTGTCCGTGTCCACTGCACTGCACGCTCACCTTTTCTCTGTTTCTCCCTTTCTGTCGCTCTCTGTCGATCTTAGCGGACATAGAACGAGGTCCAGACAGTGGCCAGACGTCACCGCGTTCCTCTTATTTTCCCTTTTACTCTTATTGGTCTCGGCCATTTGAATCGACGTCGAACGTTCTCCGCTCCGTGAATTTCTTCGAGGCTTGGCTTCGGTTTGTTGTCGTTCCTTGAATCTTCAAATTCTATTCTTCCTATGCATCGCGGATGCGTCTGTTCTATACGTGTTAGTATCGGTGAAAAGATTCAGATGGTTTCGAGTATTTATAGCTTGTGGAAGAAAATAAATTAGAAGATATAACGGGACTTTGATTACGGGAGCGTCGATTAATGGAACATTTGGTCGTGGTCGTTCGCAATAAAAATTGGAAAATAGAACAGAGTAGGAAAAATTCTTACGTCTAGTTCGAAATGATGCTTTTTCATGTAAAAATAAGATTACTCGATCGTTTAAGCGAGACGTACGTACGTTGTAATCGAAGGTTTGCCCATTATGTCGGATATTATCATGTTCGTACGTTATGTTTGTGCAATTTTTCATTGCTCTTTTCTTCAGGTCGTACATTTCGCGCGACTTCCTGGGTTATAAGATCTTTCTACGCAGCATACGGTAATTGCAAATTCTCAGTCGACAATGTAGATGGAATGATAAGAAATGAATCGAACATCGTTCTTTCAAAATGTATAATTTTTTGCTATTTTATTAACTGCTAACTCCGTCGTGTGGAAAAAAAGATTAAACGTACGTATAATTATATTTTACTGTAAAAAAGCGCTCAGACACTTGGCCCGTTCCGATGGTTTCCTATACAACGAAATCTAGTCGCCTTCAGCCATAAATCGGCTAGTTAGTCTTTGGTGAATGACGTTTAAAGTGCTACTGAATTTAGAATGTCAGGCTGGATGACGTTATAAGAAGCCTTTAGCCTACCTGGAGAAAGAAGAAAAACGAGATGACCGAGAAGAACATGTTGGGGTTAGTTTAAAATCTTCCACTTGGTTGTGCAAGGTTTGAATGACATAGCCCGTCACTGGTATTCGTTTTCAACCCCATTTGCAATTCTTTAATACGAAATTTCAACTATTGAATCAATTAACGTACTTGATATTTAGCTGACAAACAAGTAAAATGGTATTTCTAAATAAAATTTTCGAGAAACGTCTGAATAACTTTATAAAGATATTTGATTTCGCCAAAGTAAAAAAGAAGAAAAAATAAGATAAAGATTGTTAAGGGAATTTAAAATGAACAATTTTCCAATGGTAAACTGGAAATTTGCAAAATATTTAAACAAACGTTCAAGCCATCGTCCAAGTATGTTTATAATGGCTTAGGCGATACCAAACGGATTTTTTTTATTTTTTTAGCTATAAAATTATAAAAGAAAAAAGGAGAATGGAGCTGCATTCCTTGCGAAAAAGCATGATTAATTCGCGTTTCTGTTCGTTACGGAGAAGGTTTGTAGGTGTTAGACTAGGTGTGATACATAGGATAGCGATGGAATGAAAAAAGATACGGAATCAACGATATATGTATAAAATATTGCCAGGCTTTTGTCGATGAAATACTGCCTTTGGAACCAGTACAACGTAATCGGTTTTCATTTACATATTAATGCATTCCTTGGTGAGGTGAAAAATCGCGGGATTTTGCCGCGAACGTAACCAGCCTCTAACGTCAGCTGGTAAAGCAACTTGTAAATCAAAATAAAATTTCGCGAATATGCTTATCTTGAAATAGATTTAGGGGGTATAATTTTCGTCCGTGTCAAGTATTTCTGTCGCGTCATAAGTAGAAAAAGATTGGAATAAATCGTTTTTACGAATGGTCGGTTTTGTGTTAATAAGATATTAATTTTTAATGGGGATAGGAGGAAAATGTTTCAGTAATTTGTTGCTCTTAACTTCGTTTTATCAACGATGCAGGAAAAGATGAATTTTTAAACTTATTTCGATAGTGAGAGAATATAATAATTTATCACACGATATTGGTATTTAATTCTATCGTAAAATTTATGTTGCAGTTATTTCACGGAAATTCAAAATTCCATATTCCAAATTTAAAATTCCAAATTCTTTTAGTTTAGGAACGTTTTAGTAATAAAACATATTGCTGGTCTTTAAAACTATCAGTTATCCTGTAAAAGTTTTTAATAATAGCGATAAATTCGAGCGAGACATTCAGGAGCTGCATTGATCAACTCCATAAATTGAAATGTAGCGAACACTGAACACGTCAAAAGTGTTATTTCTTGTAATATATTTTCGATTTTGCGATTACTTACGACATGCTCGCGCGATAAATAAATTCGTGGAAACGAGTTATTCGGTTTTAGAGAATTGGAATTTTAATCACCTACGTCCGTTTAACGAAATTGAGAAATTTGTGGAAAAGCGCCGTTCATTCATTTATCTTACGATGAAATGCAAACACTTGCTGCAAACCAGAAGGAAGAAAGAAACAGGACGATCCTAAGATTCGTTCTTCGTATCTCAGAACTAGAACTGTTTGCTCGAAATTAAATCAAAAATTACTAAAATCCACTATAACTTACGGTGAAAAAAATTTGTCCTTGCTTAAAAACAAAAAAAATTAAATAAAACAAACCAAAAGAGAAGAAGATCCCGAGATACATTCTCCGAACTTAAAACATCAAGTCCACTCCAATTCCGCTGAACAAGGTCGAAAGCTGTCCACCTCGATCACGATTAAAATCAGAAATCTTCCTTTGCATCAAACGAAAAAAAAAGAAGGAAAGAGGAACGTAAAACAAACCAAAAAAAAAAAAAAAAAAGAAGAAAGCAAAAGAAAATCCGCAGGGTGCTCCCGTCGAAGGATGCTTTCCATTTATTCCTGGCCGCGTTTCGAATAAATTTGCGCCGGCGTAATCCCCGTCGGTTTTTAATCCGGCTTACGGCGAGCGAGTATCAACAATTCGACTCGGCTGGCGTGGCCGCGCCAGCGCCGCAAAAACCTGCAGATACTACGATCCGCTTCTCGTAGCCTGGCTGGCGCGACGCGACGTCGAGGTCGGTCACCCTGGAGAACATCGCTAGGAGAAGAAGACGAGACAGCAGCCGTGGCAACGGCAGCAGACAGTATCATCATCATCAAAAGAAGAAGAAGAAGAAGAAGATGATGATGAAGGTGGAGGAGGAGGAGAAGACGAAGAAGAGGAAGAAGAAGAGAAGAAAGAGGCTGACCAGTCGCGTCCAGTTGCTGCGTCTGTAGTCGACTGCGTCTCCTCTTTCATATGTCTTCTCCGTAGGATCGGCTGCTTCCTCTGAAACGTCTATGTCTGCTATATCTACTCTTCTTTCGATCGATTGCTCTTCGTGAAAGTTATTTGAAATTATACACATTATACGGCTATAAGTTTTAAAACACCTGCTGATATTTGACACAAATTGTACGCTTGTCATTGATTTTAATTATTTTAACATAAGCCTGTCATCTTGTTCGTATGAAACGTGTTTCGTAGCGAGAAATACTGAACCGAGTAAAACTTGTTAGTTTTTTAAATAGATGTAACATGTAGGTACCGTAATATTTCTGGTTGCCAGCGTATACATTATAATTCTAAATTTGCGACGAAAAGCAAAGTCACGGAGACTTCACGATTTAAAATAAGACGAAGGGGAATAATAAAATCGCGTTGCAGGCTTTATTTTTGGGAAAATCAACTTTGAAGATATGTTAACTGTACGTACGTTTCAATTGAATTTTAACAGAAGTAGATGATCTACAGGAAAGATGTTGAACAGGTGTAAAGTGTAAATAAGTAGACGTTGAGGAATGAAATAATTTCGTCCCGAAAATCGAATTTGAAAATTTGATACGATCTCTTGATCAACGATTATCATATTCAATCTGTGCTCAACGTGTTTATAACGTCCACTGTATATCGTAAGGACGTTCAAAGAAGTAAACTATTTGTCCCACGACAAGTTCAGATAAATGGAATTTTACTGTACTTTGTATTAAAGTGTCGATATATTTGTCGAATGTACGCAACGAGACACGTCTAATCAAGGGTCGCGCGGTATCATAGTCAAAGTTGTTCGTTATCGCTTTCATGTCTAAGATCGTGAACCATAACTATTAGAACAACTCGTATGAAAACACGTGGCTACGCATGTAAAATAATGTGCATGATTATGTAAATCGTAAATGTTACGAGGAGCACTTGTACGGGATCGGACGATGTTCTTGTCATTACGAAACACCTCGCATCCGATCGACACCTCGTAATTTATTAACGAGATGACCCGTCGATAGTCGGCAAAGGATTAAGCGTTCGTAGCGAACAGTAGCCGTCGGGCTTGCCAAAGTCCATTAAGCGGATCGGCTAACAGCTGGGCGGCTTCTTTGTCTCTCGGACAGCCCAGTCTGATAACTAGTCATCGAGTCATCGCCCGTAATAAATTTGATTTTAAATAAAAAAAGAAACAAAAAGAAAAAAAAACGATACCGTTTCCCGAGAAAACGTGACGCGTTTCTACCAAGTTTCCAGTAATCAGCATATGATCCACACATATGTTTCTCTCGTTTCTATGCTTTTTTTCCTTTTTCTTTTCCTTTTTTTTGGAAGAACAGATTCCTATTAGTACGTTTTTAGTCCTGGTTTAATGCTTTAAGTTGATATCGTATGTGTATTGCGATAGTTTAGTCATTGATTTTTTAATTTTGTCTTGAGTACCGGGAATTGTATGTTGGAATTGATTGGTAGATCGTAAATGTTCGTGGAAATTTATATTTTTATTAACGCGATTGAGAGTATGGAATGGTTTAAATATCACGAGAATTTTAGATGTTTTATTTCCTATTTATTATGAGATTTTATACAACATTATGTACGTTAGGCGTATGGTCTTCATATATTAAGTTTCCCATGAACGCATATCGAGAAGTATTCTTTCAACTCCATCGAATTCTCCAATAATAATGATCTTCTCGAATGGCTAGGCACGTACATAGCTACACATATCTAAATGAGATCGTGAACTAAATTTAAAGAACCGTATTGATTAATACCGTGATTGCTTTAAGATAAGAATCTATCGTGTCTATAAGATAAAGTTTTAATAATCTAGAAATTAATTTAACCTGTCAAAGAAGACAGATTACCGAAGAATGAGATATTGTAAGCCTCGTAAATATATCTACATGCATCGAAAATTTTCAAAGATTAATTCCTTAATCGCTAATGTTTAACGATTAGAAGATTCAAAATCTGCTAACGTGAAAGCTCGATTCATCGATGCTGCAAATTGACTCGCATAACTCATTATACTGTTTTTTTTTTTTTTTTTATGATTTATCACTTTATTCGTGGATTATGACTAGAGCTTTTAAGATTTATACGTGCGTGTAGATAATATGTAATTCTAACTATTTATCGAAAGCCATCGATCCGAAAATATTTCTATCGAATTCTAGAAATTTCAACACGAGTCGGAAGATTAAATTCTACGATATTTCATATCATGGGTCATTGTAATTGCTTATATCGTATAATTTATCGCTTTCTTTATCTCGTTGAAGACTCCAAGCCTGTTCAAGACACGTGCGGTAATTTCTAGTTTTTCATCGTAAATGTCTGTCAACATCTTCCAGCTTAAAAATGTTTTCTATCGAATCTGAAAAATCCTAGCGGAATGCTTGTATCTTCGATATCCTACAAAATTGCATTCGTTATCTTTGATAACGATAACATTTAGAAGATAATTACACTTCGCTCGTTTTATTCCTCTATACTATCTACGTCTCTCCTGATCCTTACGTTAAACATACGAAACTCATACCATCGACGATTTTCAACTATTTCGCCGGAAAAATCTTGGCAGAAAATTATGCCGTATGATATCCAAAAGCGTTCTTCGATAATTCTACGATCTATCATTTTCTTCGCGCTATAGTACTTCCTCTTCGACTCCTCCCACATTTGCATAGTAATTCGTACTTTTTCTTTTCTACGTATCAACGTTTAGAAATTCAAAAATATTGTCATCGAAACGTCTTATCTTATTCGTCAGGCCTCCAAACAGTCTGTTCTCGAAAGGGAAAATTGCACGCATTTATCTCTGCACCGGGTCGCATTCACGTGGTCCAGGATCGATCGATGTCGCAGCCAGGCCGCAAAATTCCGCGTGGACTGGCTGGTCCGCGTCTGGTCGACCGCGTAATCCGTGCCACGATCTCGACGGACACCTGTCCTCCAGGAATACCGGTCCGACGAAACGCGTTCTCGCGCCAGATATTATAGCTTGCGAAACGCGGCGCGGTCGGACGCGTCTAGGCGGCTTCTGATTCTGATCGATCGATAGCGACGTGAAATACTACACGAGCTATCTGATCGACGCGTGTCCGACGATCATCGTCCCTTTCCGTTTCACAGAGACAACCAGTATCTCGTAATTTTATTTGGTCATACGGTGCGACGTGGGCGTGTAGGCAAAAATGCGTAACAGAGACGGAAGAAGCCAGACGAAAAGATGGAAATGGGAACGTATCCCTTCGTTCGGAATTTTCAGGATGCCTGTGGAAATTTCATGTTCTAAATCTAAAACATAAATGGAGAAATTATGGGAGTTATTCAAATTATTGCGATTATCGTCATCAGACTTTTGATGTATTTTGATGTATCGGGTTGGCAATTAAGTGATTGCGGATTTTGTCATTAGGTGGTATTGACAAACCCGCAATCACTTAGTTGCCAACCCAAACCTTAGGAGGAAACTCAAAGGTACAAAAATAACCGGAATTGACTATAATATATGTTGAAGTGGTCACTACTTCTAAGAAAACTCTACATCTGGTCTTTTTAGTTTTCTCAAGCACTGAATCCATCGACAGCGTATAGACGAAAGACTAGGACGAAGGCAGACCATAGACAGTAGACAGGCGACGATGGCTTCGGGGTTTTCAGTTATAGGGTAACAGGATCTGGACCAGCTGAAATTATATTCCTACTTGTACTTAGACTTCTGTATTAAAATATATTTTCTACTTTACAATTTATCCACGCGTTTTCTCTGTTTATACATCCAATAATCTGAACGATATACAAAGTTATTTTTATTTCTTCAATATTTTTTGTAACTTCGCCATAGGGTCCTTTTCATCGTTTCCTATCCACTCGTACTTTTCTACCACTGCAAAGTGTTTAGAGCATGAGGAAAATGTGAAAAAATTGTTATCGATGCAAATCTTCTTATAAAGCGATGAAAATGTTTCTTGTTTGCGAGAAGTGGAAGATGGAGGTATAAATAAGTGTGTAAAAAATGAACAATTCATCAGAAAATTATGAGGATCTTAAAAACCTGTTACCTTGTTTGAAATGTCGAACTGTATTTTCAAAATTACAACGAAATTTCTTTACTCGACAAAATGTTCTCCGAGTTGTGAAAGAGGGTGTAGAATGCCATTGGCGGAAGATTTGGTAAAATAGAACGAAAAGTATCGGGATGAGGTCACGTCGCTAATGGTTGACAAGCAAAAGGAATGAAACTCGTTTTAGAAAGCGTATTTGAAGCGTCTCGTTTCTCGAAGGACGCAGACAGACGTTCTGAAGACTTTCGATCGTCGTATAGCTTATAAAAAGTGAATAGTGGAATATGGGGGGTTTTTTTTAAATCTGATAAAATCGTGGAACGTCGGTTTTAAAAATGTCCCCGAACAAAACTATTTTCAACATAGTGAATACATTAAATATACTTGATAATTTTTGTGTAATGATCTTTATAAATATACGCGGAAATAAATAAACTTTTAGATCGTATTCCGCTTCTCTCTATAATTATAGAAATATAATACAACATAAAAACAAACACGCTTTACTATAGTAATTATAACAAGACAGAACTTACGCGTTTTGCATCTGGTAAATGATCGAAAGTATATTCATCTGATACACTAGCGATCGAAAGTTTAGAATCATTGTGTATCTACTATAGAAGCCAAGAATTTAAAAGAATATAGAAAACTTGTCTCTGAAAAATTGTTGAAAATAAAGCATATTAATGTTGATAACTGAATTCCCAATTAATAACAAAATTATGCGGAATAGTGAACATAGACCACGGTCAAAACTGACTTCAAATTTTCCTATTTGTCGTGTGTATTTCTACGTATTTATCTTTATTCCGATTTCCAAACACCTACAAACATACGAAAAGATTCACCTGATTCGTCGCTGAATCATCACTCTGATCGTTATCAAAACATAGCTTCGCTTCATACAAAGATAATTATTTATTCTGATACAAGAACGAAACTCGATTAATAATACGCGTATTTCCACGACATTTTTTTACTTGCCCATAACGATAGATATCGAGTAGCCTGTAGGCGTATTTCGAACAAGTTTGTCGAATTTTAAGACAGTATACATATATCATAGAAAGATTTCGTCCTACGACGAGACACGCAACACGTCCAATACGAAATGTCCGTGAAGACCGACGGTCCAATAAATCGACGATCGCAGACTACGCCGACAAAAACATGTGAAACGTCCTAATATCTAGAATTAAGATAATTATTCGTGGCCCCTGCGTATCGCGAGTTATCACGCTCGTAATGAATCGTGTCGTCGTGTCTCCATTCGTTTACGTCACGACCGATTGCGAATGGGGTGTTGTCGCTGTGCGATGCTGCGGTCGAACGATATGCGCGATGCTCGGTCAAAGAATTACGTACTCTTATTCGTGTTCTTAACACTTACGGTACTCTGTAAGAGAAAAGCTTTTTCCTGACTCACTTCAGAATTAGATTGAACTTTGGCAAAGATGGAATATTTTAATAGAATTGAATATTATTTTAATATTATTAACTCCAGTGTATCAGTATTTATTTATATTGTTAATTGGATTATTTAAATTACGAGCACCTGGATTTCAAATTAGAATAAGAAACTGCAACGAATGGTAATTTTCTTCTTTTTTTTCGCAAGTAAATATTAGGTTGTCAGAAAAGATTCTTTTGTTTCATAAGTGAAACGATAGATGCACAATATTTTTTATTTTATATTATTTTATGGATTTGTGTATGATTCATTTTGTAGTAACAGAATAAAATGGATCGGTAAAATAATATAAAACAAAAAATCTTGTGCATCTACTACTTCCTTATAAAACGAAAGCAACTTTTCCGACAACCTAATAAATTGCTTTTCATTATATATATATATATATATATAGTACATGTTAGAATGTTTTATGGACAGACGTTTTACTCTTTCGAGGTTTTGGGACAAGTATCGCGCGATCCTTCACAGTCTGCTTACCAGAAAGGCATCACTACCTTCCCTATCCTGACGCCAGATCATTCAGTTTAGTCTTTAGACAGGCAAAGTCTCTATCTTTGGCGATTCTACGCACGATAGTTCGCTTACATTAGTAAACTATCTCATGAATCTTCTAAGCTGTAAACAGTTTAAACAGTCACATACATCGACGCCTCATGACTCGGCGATTTCGTGATCTCCGCTATCGATTTCCCAAACATTCATTCAAGCATTCTGCCTTATCGAGCTTCCTTGAGGTCCTTATCGAACCTCCCACCTAGTTATGAATTATGGTGAGGTTAAATAGTAGCAAGATACAGAAGAGAAGATGCATTGCCGCTAACATAAACGCATAGTAAAAATAGTAGGAAAGGGTGAGTCTACTATATTGATAGATATTCTTTGGAAAAAATACAGGATGGTTGGTAACTGGTGGTACAAGCGGAAAGGGGGTGATTCTACGCGAAAAAAGAAGTCGAAAATATAGAATAAAAATTTAAAAATTTAAAAATTTAAAAATTTAAAAATTTAAAAATTTAAAAATTTAAAATTTAAAAATTTAAAAATTTAAAATTTAAAAATTTAAAAATTTAAAAATTTAAAAATTTAAAATTTAAAAATTTAAAAATTTTAAAAGTTTTGAAAATAACGTCAATC
Source organism: Bombus vosnesenskii (assembly GCF_011952255.1). Classification (NCBI taxonomy): domain Eukaryota; kingdom Metazoa; phylum Arthropoda; class Insecta; order Hymenoptera; family Apidae; genus Bombus; species Bombus vosnesenskii. The sequence continues at coordinate 1,406,025 of NW_022882948.1, forward strand.
GAGACAACGATCTAGATCCGTTATAACGAGACGTGAAAAGTGCATGCGTACCGAGCAAAAATTCAAAGTCGATTTTCTCGAAAACAAAGCCTCGAACGAAAAATTGTTATTCTCTATTTTTTACTTATTTTTTCGCGTAGAATCACCCCCTTTCCGCTTGTACCACCAGTTACCAACCACCATGTATATTTTCATACGTGTTTCATATTTTCTCTGTCTGATCCACGTAATCGCTTTTCGTAACCTGGAACAGTGGAAATCTAACTTAATGTAACAGTGTTTAGTTATTTTACCTACAATTTGGAGCTAACTTCGTACTAGTACAAATTGAACTTAATCAATCATTCAAATTTGTCTAGTACATTGGATATCGTTAATTTGAGTTAGTTCGAATCCTACAGTCAACGCGAAAGTTACATAAACCTAGTTTATTAGGTGCATAAGTTAATTTGTTACTTTTTCATTATTTGAGATTTACATATTTTCTTCTGTTATGATAATTTTGAAGAAATATTTATATTTATTTCGTATGATTTAGTCGAATAACGTAATTATAATTTTTTGATGAAAAGTTTACACGATAGAACCATCGATTATTACCAGAACATCGATCAGTGGAAAATTTGGAAATGGCCCCCTTGTAAAATGGATAGGAAAAGAAGAATGGGAACTAAAGAAGAGTGGACTATTTTTATTTAAACATCAACGTATTGTAACATATGAAATGTTGTATCAATTTCTTAAATCTTCCTCTTTTCGCTAAATACTTGTTATATATCATTTTAAACCTGAGGACTTTATGTATATCGTTTCACCTTTTCTTAATTTACGTAACTTGAGAAATTTACAAAATTTATGTACTATACATATATATATGTATGAATGCATCTTTGACATATCGGATATTCCAAACAAATAATCTCCTCTCGTATGGCAAATTATTTGATTATCTGAAAAATTCGATTATTAATTCGATTAGTGTATTACGTGGTCCATGAATAAAATTTAAGTTTTCTCTAAAGAAGCAGAAAATTATCTTACAAACTTAATATAACTCTACTCGTATCTAAAAAGCACAAGATTATGCTGAAAAAAATAGAAGAACAGATCAACAATCCAGCAAAAAAGTATAGCGATAAAATTTCTTATATTTCCTTTTTTTTATACTTTCGCATATTACATATTCTGGACCATCGTGGGGTCTGCGAGACCCCAAGTGAATTGACGAAATCACGATAATCGTGAACGAACTTTGCACAACCCCGGAAACATTTGCGAACCGTGGGATATTTTTGGATCGCATTGACGGAATCAGTCACTGGTGTTTCCACTAATTATCAACGACTATCGCCTGTTTTTTCTTCGTCGATGATAGTTAGAAAACTGGTGATGCCTACGTACTCGATTAACTGTTTTTGTCACAGTTGTTCGGCTTGTTGATGTTAATTTATCAAAAGGTGATGAGTTCAACAACTATAGATTTACGATTTTAATACTGTCAGTTATAATTATAGAATTCGTGCAGATTCTACGTAAATGATTAAACAGATTAGATAAACTGAGAATTTTCATAAAAACTCATGTTTTTATGCATGATGACGAAGAAATGGAATTTAAATTGATACGTTCTTTTTTAGTTTCTTCGATCCTAGTTTATTTTTCGTGAATTAAAAAATTCATAAACAAGTACATATGTTTCTTTTTTACAATATGTTTTCAAAATATTTACACGAAACATGTGACTATTGACGTCTCCAGACCAGCAGACGTAAAGCTTGCGTCTGTACTTTTCATTCGTTCGAAACGTAATATAATCGACTCTGTGGACCTGTTTCCTACACCAATTAACACCTTGCACCTTGCATATTTATTCATAATATGACGAAGCGTATTCAAATCTTATTTGCGGTACTATGTTGAAACACAAATAATCATACGTCTTTCGCTATTCAAATAACCAGGAGAAAGCGTTCTGCAAATCGCCAGACTGCGGGTATTTATGCATTTTGAACAAATTTAAACGTGCAACGAATTTGCATAAATATCTGCACTTTAGTCATTACTGTCAATGAAATTTTTTTCATGTTTTGTATAATATAATATGTTTAATTTGTATAATAAAATTCACACAAATTTTCTATCCTAAATACGCAGATATTTTTAGGAATCACCGCATTGAGTTTTATCGAAAGATACGTAATTTCTCTATAAAATAGAAAATATAAAAATTTGTTACAAGTGTGGTAAAATGGTGTTGTGAAATAAATATTGTATAAATACTGAGTCAATTAATTTATACGTATTATTTAAATAAATATAGGATTCTTAGGAATTATAGAGTAACTTTTACACATGACTGTACATAAACGTTCACAGCTAGATAATAATTAATTGACTCTTGAGCCATCAAACTAATTCACTTTGTTAAGAGTTGCAACGTGTATTTGCGCCGGCTTTTTTAGGTTAGCGTATCGTAATCAGAACTGGGATTAAAAGATAACGATTACGACTACGTGGATGGACCCACGCAAGCGAACAACCGCGTCGCGGCACCGCATCTGTCGTTTTACGGGCAACTTGGTCGTCGATCGTGCCGTGCATTGCGACGATAGATGCACGCACGCGGCATGATAGCAGCATGTCGGATCAGAGCCAGGTGAATCATCGACTTGATTAAAATCGTACCGTGTCAATAAACGCTGTCACAACGCGTGATTCGATATCGCCAGCTGGCCAGGGGACGCTCAGGTGCTCCGTATTTCCGGAATTTTTGTCGAGATTATTCGCTTCGTTAATTAATCGTCGCTCTTTATGATTTACATATTCTTTTGTATTTCTTTCTTTCTTTTTTTTATTTTCCTGTTGTTGTTGTTGTTGTAAGTAACAGTCGGATGGATAAGAGTTTTAATCGTGTGTGTCCATTCACGATGATTTGAAGTAATCTTATAATTGTTTCCTGGAAAATTCGAGGAAAATTGTGAAATGAAGAATCTAGAAAAGGCAGAGTGAGCTGCGAAATACCAGTACGTTGAACTACAATTATTACTACTACAATTGATATATACTATAATTATAATTGATAATACTACAGTTAATATATAAATACTGTGATAGAACAGACTGTGAAATGAGTAACGTACTAAATAAATTGACAAAATCTGGACTCAGGACAAGGAACACTAAACTCTGTTTCATATCGGAGCGTAAATTTTAGTAGAATCGATCATAAAATTACGAGTGAGATCGACAATCGAAAGACTTTAAACGTTGAAACACATTGAACAATTTAGAGTAAAATTAAAAGACATTGAATTTTATAACACACTACCAAAGTACACGCGAGTCTGAATAAAATGAATCCCGGAACGTATTATCTATTAACAATGGAATTATCAGACTAGCGACGATAAACTTACTACGTTATTTTGCCTGAACTAAACGATTCTTGATAAAATATACCAATAAAATCTTATTTCCCTGTATCTTTCGTTTCGATATAAAATCTATTTTCACAGTTCAATCGTTAATAATACTGACAATTAGAATGCGTTACAAACGAAGAAAACACTCCGCACCGTGATTAATTCCTCTCATTATTAAATGCTGGTTTTCACCGAGAGATAATGGGAACTGCACCGTATTAAAACGAAACGGTGTTCCCTTCTTTCCTGGCTCGTTAAGCACGTTTATCGACCCGCAGCGTCGCGACTTTCACTTTCGCCGATCGAACCGTAAGACAATTCACCCCTTTGACGAGTATCGATTAACAGTTACACACGGTGGTGTCGTCGACCCTTAGAAAATTTCCATCCTCGTCCTCGTATCGATACGATCTATTTTATCGCTATGTTCTTCCGTTTGGCCGAGATTCGCACGAAATGATCGTCCCTGAAAGATTCATCAGAATTCGCGAATTATCTCCGCTTAAGCATTTTCGACTGTGCCCTCCTTTTGTTTTCTTTCTTATATATCTTGTGCACGATTTTCCATTAAGTACAGTACAATTAGCGGAGAGTTGATTTTAAAAAGTCGGTCAAAAACGTGGAATGAAAGTTTTTCTCGTGACACCATCGTTTACGAGAAAATGAAATTAAACAATTTTTTAAGCTGATATATGAAAATGTGTGTATTCGGTTAATTTTTAACTGAATAGAAGCGCATTAATTAGCAGCAGGCTATTTTGCAAGTAAAAATTAGTCGAAAATGTAGAATGAAATTTTCTCGATCATAGCTTTGTTTTTGCAAATGTTATGCGTAATCCATACATCTTTAAACTTAATTTTCATGAAAATTTCGTTTCAAATGAAACAATCTTAATCGTTTTCCACTTCCTTTAAACGCACAATGGTCCGAGAATTTTCCATTTCTGTTCGATCAGGATTAACCAAGTTAGCATGTACCTAATTTCTCGAATTTGACTTTTTTTTCGAAAACGGAGACTCGCGTGAGAAAATGTTATTATACGTTTCTCATGCAAAATAACCTCCTGCTAATTGTTCAGTCGTATGAAGTTTGGAATTAGCCGAATACACATATTTTCACATTTTTACTTAACGAAATTTCAATTTCAAATTTTGTCAAAGACTTGATTTTCTCAACAATTTTATTTTACATCTCTCGGTTATCTCTTCGTATAGAGTCATTCCCCTGCCGTTTGTACCGTGACACCCTATATATCCTGCACACTCTCTTTTTCTCTCGCGTTCGTTTCACTCGATCCTCGGCTCAGCTTTATTTTAATTCGTAGCGCGGATATGCACCCGTACAGGCACCGGCAACGCCAAGCATAAATTAAGCGGCGTTTTTCGTTTCGCTTCGCTGACAAATATCGACGCGCGCAAATAAATTCCATAATTTATTCCCAACTGACTGATGAACGTGGACCATTCCATAAATACAGGAGCACGGCTCGACTCTTGAAGCGCGAAACGATCGTTCCGCGCACAATGACTGCAGCTCTCCGATTCGGTGATTTCATGTTTTTTGATTACTCGACTTTTGCTGGATTTATTTGTCAACGGCGAATTTGATTTTTCGACACTCTCGAGATTCGCTTCGATTGTTAGACTTAGAATCGTCTGTATTCAAGCCATCGATTTTCGATGGAATATCTAATGAAAAATAGATATTTGAGATAGCGTAAATAATCGAAATTAATTTACGATTAATTTTAAAAACCAATATCAATAAATATAATGTCAAAAATACATAGAAAATACCAGATGAATACTGAAAGTGAAATGGACTATAAAAAAGTTCTTTTATTTTCTTCTTTAATAGAAGAAGTTTACGTTAGATTTGATGGAGGAATCGAAGTTTGCTGTCGCGAGAAACACGAAGCTTAGTCTCGTGTCTAGAGCATGTTTTATCAGTCTGGAGGATTATTGAGCAACGGAAGACAAACGAGAGCAGACAAAAGTGAGACGTACAAGAATGTTGGGAATTAAGTTGGTCGACAAATGTGTGTCTAGATATCGTAAGAGGTCATAGTTTCGAAAGAACGTAAAGATAAATCGTAAGAACGATGATATAACCAGATATAGTGGTTTGAAAAATGAAGTCACGTGAAATACGTGACAATGATCGTAAGAATTATCGGTACGATCGAAAAAATTACAAAACACTCTCGACTTGATTTTCATTAGAATCGTGCCAATTTAATTTTCAGAAACTTCGCTGACATTGCGAAGAAATCACGTATTGATCAAATGTACAACAATGTTCTACGAAATGTTCATCAAATTAATTCTTACGCTGTAAATTATTCTGATGAAAATAATTGAAATTTTAGTCCATTCAAGAGTCAGCGTGTATTCTTAAGTAAATATTCAGCAAATTCCCGCGTCATTAATTATTTTTCAGTCGTAGCTTTTGCCACTGTTCCCCAGGATCTGATATTCTATTCAGCTTCCAAACGCAAGTTCTAATTATTCAGAGTGGTATAATTGCAGATTTGCATACCGGCTAGCAGCAAAATCGAGCATAGTAGTTTAGCGAATGACTAACTTCCCTTGTCTACGCCTCCAGACAACGAGATATCCGCGCCAAAATGTAACATATAAATTATAAGAGGATCAAATCCATTAGCGTTAAATTTTACCATTTTACTGTAACTTTATTTTACTTTTGAAACGAAACTGATTTATTATTAAATTTGTGAATTTGAAACGTGGAAAACAGCTTAACGAAGCAAAAAGGCCATGTTCGAGCAAATCGAACTCATCAACATACTCGTACAACTATAGTTACAAATATATTTCCAGAAGCTTCTCAACCTATCTCGTATTATTTCTCGTAATTCCCTCGATAATCCTCGTTTATACCAATCGTGCCTCGCAAACAAAGACTCTTGCATTTTTATCTGCTTGAAAACACCTCACATCGGCCGAAAATGGAGAAATTCTCCATCTTTCTCGCTCTCGTTGCTTCCAAACGCATGCATACATTCGTATATGTGTTTATCAGTTGCTCGTCTTTTGGAAACGTCACTTGGGTTGTCTTATCGGCTTGGATCGATAATATTCGTAGCCTTCGGCGTTACAATGCGCGCGAATTATCACCGCGCCGGTTACTCTAATCTTGAAAATTCTTCGGCTTGATATTGGTTTCATGAAAAACTGACCAATCGTTGAATAACAAGCAGGCGAAGGGTTTAGAAGGCGGAGGAACGGAGACAACCCATTGGATCGCAGGAATTAAAATTTACAGCGCAGATATCGGCGCATAAACGTCCTCTGTCGAAATATCCTTTCCCAACTTCGCGTCGCATCCTTGCACCAGGCCCACGTATAAAAGATTTTACGAGATTTCGTGTGGAAGATCCCAGCGATGATTTTTTCGTTCTTTTTCTCGTCTATCTCCTATCTACTGTCTTGTACCAAAAAGCGGTGACGAACGGGAAAAACAAACAGTCGGGCCTCGAGGATTTTTGATGAAATCAATAGTCTGGAGGCGTATGGAGGACGATCGAAGATGAGAAACGAGGAAAGTGTACAGCCATAAATAGATATTATACGTATTAAGACACCTGTTTCTTCGCTACACTTATTGAAAAAGTTGGCACACAAAATTTTAAATACTAAAAAGGTAAATATTAATTAAAATAAAATAGAATAAAATTAGTAAATATATAAAAAATATGTATTTAAATAACCAGAATGCTATAGTATTCTATATTTTGTTGACTAACCGGAATATTAGAGTATTTCGATTGCCTACGTAAAAATGAAATTTCGCATAAATGCACAAAGATCTGCGTCCCGCTAATTAGTAAATTATCAGAAAAAGATGTCATCCGTATCGTAATATGATACTTATGGCCGGCAGCGTAAATACAGTGTACGGTATACACTAGTCTGGGACCAGAGATTCTTGCGCCTGGAAATACGTGAGCTACGCGAGTTTCGGTACGCGTGTGCGATTCAACGATATATACTTTCTCTCTTTCTCTTTTGTTGTTTTTACTGTTCTTTTTCCCTCTCCTAACGACATTCGAAATAATCTGCCGTGCGAAATGGACATGGGCCGATATTGGTCCCCAGGGTGTGCTGGAGCTGGCAGACGACACCCGATCGAGGCGGACAAGGGCAAAAAAAATATAAGGGCGAAACGAGCGTCGATATTCCTGCGTCCAGCCGGTCCATGGGATACGACGCGACAGCGAACAGGACACGACCAGGATAGCTGGCGGCTACCTCGTGGCAATCGGCGCTGCTCCTGACAGCAGAGTCACGTTTTCGAGTTCACGTTTCACTTTGTCCTGCATGCACGTTTGCTGGTGACATCGATCAAACTGGAGTACGATACCTCGATACACGGTCCGAAGCTTTTCAAGAGAACGTAACGATATTATCTTAACACTGGTGATCGAAACGATCGTTGATGCGTTTTTTGTTCGTCGGTCAGGTGCGATTTTTTATTTCGCGCGTTGGATGTTAGGGATTTTCGGATGGATTTTGACTGTCATGGAAAATGGATATTATTGACGAATTTATTCTTAACGGACGCGTGTAGTCTCTCAAACCTTTTACTACATATTTCATTTATTAAATCATTGTTTTAAAATTGGTCTAAGATTAATATGTATTCGGTTCAATTATATGTATTTACTCGTACGTGTTTGCTGAGATTTTTGGAATTGAAGACACTCAACTATTGTAGCTTCTAGAATTCTCAACTAAATTCTGGTTACATATAACAAAATGAGAACTTAGTTACATAAATTAGTCATGTTGATATTTAAGTAAATAGCCGGAATGTTTGTACGGAAACGAAATTGAATCAATCGAGAGGAATATTGGACTCTACTGCCAAGATTGATCGTACATTGTGAAGGGTCTTATTAATTCTGTTTCTCCAACGACAAATTGTCATTCTGTTGATACAAACGTATTAGGTTTGGAAGTCCACCCACGTAGGTAGGTGGTATCACTTGCAGGTATTCTCATAATCGAATAAAGGACGAAACACAACAAAAGGTATTTGCGTAGGTGGCGGGCAGTTTGAGATGCTAAATTGCCGAAAAAAAATTTTTTTTTGCCATCTTAATGGCTCAACTGGTTTGACAAATTGCCTGCCAAATTTTATTAAAATAGAAGACTACGTTATTTTTAATTGTCTTAAGAAAGGACTCGCTATTGTTTATTAAGCTTAAAATACTCGCAAAATATTTGTTCGTCATAATGTTCTTTGTGTCTTTTACAATCATTTTAAAATTAAAACGAAGTTGAAATTTTCTTTAGAATTAACAGCTTGCTACAACATTGAGGTTAATTTTCTTTATAATTCTCAAGACTCGCTGAAAAATTACTCTGTTCGACAATTCCAAATTAAATAAGCTAAATCAGAAGGCATTTTTAATTCTACGTTACTTTCCACTTTCCTTCTCAATTCTCACAAATCGTTAAAAAGACTCGATTTCAAACGAAAAAATCTACGTTAGAGGAATAACTTATCTAACCCCGAAATTTACGTATGTACATAACGTGTACGCACATACTTACGTTCCCGCAATAGACGTGTCGTTTAATCCAGCCAGTTTTCCTTTACGAACCTCTTCACATACTATTATATACGAACGAATCTTCTGGAACATCTGTAAACTCTAAACCGCCTAACGCCGTGCTTTCCTCGAATGAATCCTGGAAAAGGTTCGCTTGAAAGCGGATATTCTAGCCTGGACAGGTATCTCCCGTAACAAAAGCGTCGCGCAACATTTCCATGGACGGACATGGTGTTATCGAGCATAGTCGACAATCGTCTTGGAAGCCTCGTAGTCCGCGATACCCTCGTGGAACGACGCGTATATATATGTATCGGTTTCAGAGACAGAGCGCGATTGGAAGCACGGCGCACCCGGCACAACCCCATCCCCGCGATAAGGCTGCGCGATGTCTCTCGCGGAGGGCAAATAAAAGGGGGCGAGCGTAATCGAAAGAGAAGAAAAGGGCAAGGGTAAAAAAAAAAAAAAAAGAAAAAACGGGAAAAGAGAGCACACGGACAGAGTTATCGCGTTTCGTCTGGGCCACGTCGCGGCGAAGTCGATTTGTAAGGGAAGGGGGGAGGAGAAGGGGAACAAGTGGGAGACAGAGAGAGAGTGAGGGAGATGGAGAGAGGTCGAAGAAGAACCACATAAACTAATCGTAAGAGCAAGAAAGAAGAACGGGTTGGTAAAAGGAAAGGTGGACAAAGTAGAGGATGGAATAAAGAGTAGAGAAAGGGTTTAAGACGAAGACGAAGAGGAAGGAACGAGCAGAAGCTGTCGGCGAAGGTGGAGGAGGTTGCTCTGCACTGGTCGGTGTAGCAGCGTCTCGACGAGGAACAGGACGGCGAAAGAAGGTGAAGATACACACACAGCGAGGGTAGGTTGTGTAGGGTGAAGGAGAAGGATCGCCGGAGAAGAAAGGGGAAACGCGGAGGACTCGTAGCAGCGGCCCTGAGATATGATAGCCGGTTATCATACCCTCCCCACTATCTCGTTTTGCTGCTGCCTTCCCTGCCCCCTCTTTACTACGCTGCTTTTGCTCGTACCCGTATCCACCCCACCTTCTCCCCGTACGAATCCCTCCAACCGAACCCAGCACAGCGTCGTCTTTCGCCTCTCTCCGCCGACCCTCGTTCGGCCCCAACAACCTCCTGTCTAGACGGCGCGCACACGCGGCCATAGTCGCACACAGACGTACGCTCGCGCGCGCAACTGCCTCGTGCGACTCTCCTTCCCTTTCTAGCAAACGTGATGTCTCGCTCACTCTCTATGTAATGATCTTTCTCCTTCTCTATAATGGTCTATAGTGGCTGTCTCCGTCCGACTGATGGCGCGTATTAAGCCGCGTCCACACGCACGGACCAGACACGCGCTCTACTCTCTCGCGCGATAAAGCCACCGGTGCTATCGCTGTCGTGGTCGTGGTCGTCAGTGTGTCCATACCAAGCAGATTCCGTTATCTACACGCGTTGCGATATAATGTATACGCGTTTAGATACGAGGAACAAAAGAGAAAGAGAAACTCCCCGTGAGACTAAGTACGATCGTACGATGAGTGCATCGTGTCTGAGGCTCGCGGTTGTTTTGATCGCGACCCTGCCCCGCTGGTAAACAGACGAGAGCCAACGAAAGGGAAAGTTTAGCCGTGCCACGAAAATGTTCAAGCTGTGCTACGCGTTTAGCCGCGCGGAACAATTACGTGGTGCAAAACGAAGAGAAAAGTTTGCCTTAGCTAGGTGTGTGCCGTGCAAGGGTATAAGAGCGTACACAGTGTACACCCTAGGCCTCGAAATTCACAATCGAAAGGGAGAAACCTTGATTCGCTACCAGAAAAGTTGCAGCGGAAAGTTCCGCGGAAGCTCAGAAAGTTAATTACGTAATTGTGTTACGTCTTAGAGGCTCGTACGGATAATGCTTCTCATACAGCTTCCTCCCCTGAGAGCGACCGTTGCGCAGGGTCCTCTGTATCGAAATACTTTCACCACGAAAACCGGAATTTAATATAAGAGACGGGTATCGTTAAGGGCCACGGGAGCCCTGCTCGCGTCGCCTAATGGAAAAGTTCGGTCTCGGTCGAAATAGTCCGACTCCGGTAGAAATAAAGCTGCACCACAGTCTCTCCTCTGGTGTGTCACGTGTGCTTCTCTCCGGTTGCGCGTTTTACCTCCGTCCCGATGACCAAGCGCATGCACGGTCCGCTGCTCGTCAAAACACGGATCGCAGTCAGTCAAAACGACATTAGAGGCGGCAGACGGTTCGTCGTGGCACGACCTTGGCCGATGTAAGGTCAGGCGTCGAAGTTCCTTAAGGCGCGCCTATACTACCGACAACGACGTCGCGTCGCGAGTGAGAGAGCCCGTATACTCGAACAGTTCTTGCGAGACTGTCTCTTCTTGCCTGTCTCCTGTTTCGCTCTAACCTCGTGCTCATCTCGTCTTACTCTCTTTCCCTCTCACGACAACCATGCGCGGGTGTGAGAATTCGTCTGTGAGATTTTGGCATCTTGGTGTTAGACGTAGGCACGTTGGTGGGGGTTAGCAGCGTCTGGTGGTGCCGCGGAAAGAAGTTATGTGTGCGTGACCGTCTGTGCAACGCGCATCGTGCCAGTTGCCTCCGTGTATAGGCTTATTCGTGATCGAGAACAAAGTGGAGGAGTTTTCCTCCAGGAAGAGATCCTTTTTGATGATCGAGGTCGATCGAGGAAATTATACGGTAGTATTCGATAATGGTATCTACTTTAAAGTCGACAAAAGGCCCGATGGAAATGACGAACCGGGTCGAAGATCGAACGCGCATGTGCGTGGAGAGTGAAGCGCGATCGGTAGTCGGTTGACGGGGCTTAATTGGCAGCGGCGATTATCCGATTTCGAGACGTGACTCGGTCGAACGATTCGACGAGCAGCCAGCTTCTTTTGTCACTGCCATTTCTGGCGTGCTTAATTGAAGACTATTCTCTAACCGACGTATATACGGTACCCGCTGCCTATATCGCATCGACCAAGTGTTATCGATCGCGCTGAGCGACGGTGGTCGATGCCGGTGCGGTTGAAGTATCAACCTGTTATAATTTCAAGGGTAATTTCACCCTCTACAGGGTAGAGTAGCACACTCGAATTAATGGAACCGGCTGGAGCACCGTCGACGAGAATAATTCGCGCGAGTGAATGTGCGTAACTGCACGCACGCGTGCGTGCGCGCTCGACGCTTGCTCGATCGTTCGTTTCGCCCTCCCCTCTAGCCGGATACGCGTAGTCCTCCTTCCTCCTTCCTCCTTTTTGGAGATTTCGACACTTGAAATTCCGGGATTTTATCTTCCGCACTACCGGTGAAAGGTACATTACCTTCCGCGTGCTGTGATCGTGAGCGCGTTTCACCGTTGATGAAAATTTGATGACTTTCCGGAATCCCTCGTCGAGAAATCGTTCAAGGACAGCGCTAGTGGGTGGAAGCAATGGACGATAAAGGAATAAATATTGCCCGATATTCTTCGTCTCTCACCGATCTCCGATAATTCGATACTCAAGATACGTATATCTCTCTCGTGATTTACCTGCCCTGAAGTCTCTGGTAATTAAGTTGCAGCGATCACGCGCGATTAATCGAACGGTTTCAGGCTACGAAACCGCGCGGCAGTGTCACCGTATCGAGTCCTTCTCGCCAGCTTCCCTTCTACCAGGATAACAGCGCGCCATCCTGTCGCTGGGATATCACCGTCGACACCAGCACGCGGATGATTTTTGCGTTACGCTACGACGCGACGCGACGCGACATATGTACTGGCTTAACCGGCTGCTGGCCCGGGCCACGCGTGTGTTTGCTCGTCTATGTTCGTGTCTCACATGCAGTTCGCTACGTCGATGCCGTACTGACACTATTGCACGCAGGACACCCGCTGCAAGGGTACGCGGAGACACGTTGCTGACTCTCTGTGTGCGCGCACCGACGCGGCGCGGCGTCTGCCAGTGTATCAGACAGAGAAAGGAACAGCGATAGATCGGGAGTCGGGAGTCTTTCTGCAAGCCGTGGTTAGGACGTTGGAGAGGCAAGAGGAAAAGGTAAATGCGACCGCTGCGCCGACTATGAGTAGTGGGGGACTGGTGGAAAGGGTCTGCGCGGCAGTGGATGGGAGAAACGCTCGGCGTCGACGGTGCTGCGGCCTGACAGCCACCGGACGAATTCAGTCTGCCGCTGGACTTGGAACGTGTCGGATGTATTGGAAGACTTCGTTCAGGGTTTTCCATTGCGGAGCTGGTTCCGCTTTCTAGTTTGTCGCGAGGTACGGTGTGCAAAGAAGAGACTCGACCGCTAGGACGAACCGTCCTTTAGCGGCACGACGAGTACAGGAAAACGAGATCCTCCGGCAGTGCATGAATTTTCTTTTCTATTAATCCACATCTGCAGACACATATACGAAATAAGAACGAAAACACACACTGTGGTTCTTGTTGTAATTCAGAACGTAGCATCAGAGGTCGTGTCATCGAAATCATCGACTTTGGCAAGACCGCCACTGACATTTCTAGGTGGGCCACGGAGCAGCCACAAGCGGGAAGTTGGCCAACAGAGTGCGTCTTTTTTTACTAACGTTCGTCTCATCTGTCTATCTGTGTGTTTCGTGAACGAGTGGTCGCCTGGGCTAGAAAAACGGCGACAAGCCGACTGGCAGTCGCGCATCGACGATCGAGAAGAAAGAAGTTTGTTATTAGACGTAGACGATGAACGCGAGTCGTTCGTGCAGATACGAGAAGATTGTTTCGAAAGAATCGTGGTAGAAAAGCGAGTGACAGAGAGAAACGCACGAGTAAGAAACGAGTCTGGCGTTCGAAAGTCAAGGTCGTACCTGTCAAAAGACGACGCGTGTACCGGTGCATTATTTAATGTCTCGGCTTGTGAGTGACACAAGAGGATTCCTTTTCACTCGGTCTTCGGCCGCGAGACGACGGTGCCTCCTTCGCAGAAGCCTCCAGGAATTCTTTGCTTTTTTCTTCGCGTGACCATCCGCGCCAACTTGTATATACATTCGTGCACACACAAATAGGGAATACACAGATACACAGAGGCAATACGAACGGGTCGAGACGTAGTTCGAAGGAGTGTTCTGTAAATATCGGTGGGACGTGAAAGAAAAGAAAAAAAGGAACGCCATGCTATCGAAGAACGACACTCGTTAAACAACCGTATAGTCTGTGGTCAAGTGGCATATATATTTACGAGGAAACGCAACGGATCGAATTAAGCTGAAATCAGGTCGTTTCCTCTTAACATAATCGGAGATCGATTGTCCACGTAAAGACGTCGTTGAGACACGCTGAATAGCTCTTGTCTGTCACCTATCATGACACTTTAACGTTCGCGCGTGCGTTCTTCAATTTCTTTCCTGTCCGTTGCTTCGAGAAATTTGGAAGAAACGAAAAATTATATAATTGTATATATATTTAAGAAGAATTTTCTAACGAACTTTTGTTGAACGTGAGAACAAAAGAAGAGTAAAAAAAGTGAGCAATGACGAGAAATTCGAGGAAAGAGCAGGTTTGACGGAATAGCAACGGGCCGCGAGAGTCGAGAGTGTTTATATGCCAGCTTGACAGCTGACGGCCAGTGGTTTCCAGCACGTCGACAACCTGGCGGCACGGTTCAAATGAAGCTGAGGCGTCGCTGCATGCAGACGCTCGGCGTCTCTGTGAAACAGTTGAGGAGAAAGCTGCTTGAGCTGGGCGCACGAATCCTTCACGTTCAGGGTTCGAAACCACGCGACATGGCCCTTGTGGTATGTTAATCAAATGAAATCAATTTTACATTTATTTTTCTCCCGCTCTCTTGCATTAAATTCATAGCGTTAGTGACATTTTACAAGTTACAAGTTACAAGAATTACTAACGCTAGTATATTCTCTTATATAACGGCGGTAAGGTTGGTAATAAAACTAACTAGTTACTAAATGTAATTTAAGTCAGGTGTCCTGTTCGATACGAAATAATAAAATAATAAAGATGAACTTTTAATTTGACGATTCGCTAGTATTTATACGCTATAATTTAATATTGGTTAAGTATCGTGAAAGAACGTAAAGAAGAAAAGAATGTGGATTAGAAGGATACTATTATGAATATTTTGCGTATGTGACGTAATTGAGGATTTATAGGATGTATTAAGGGAATTGTTTAAAAATATAGTTATATACCGCGATGACGCTGCAATTTACAGGGAATTACCTCGATCGATAAAATGTCATCTATTGTAGGTGATTGAGTTTCTCTTTAGTAATGATATTTTCATATCGAAGTTACAGATAAGAGAGACATTTATGTAACAAATGTTTAACAAACGTATCTGTAGAAAATTTGACTTGTTAATTATCGGGCTATATACCGTTTTAGATTATGTATATTTCAAGAATTCAATATTTATAATATATCACGCGATTCAAATTATTGCAAAGAACAGAATTCGAAGATGCCATCATGAAATACTTAATTTTACCAATTATCCGTTATTTTACCAAAATTTAGGCCTCAACCGCTGACATTTCATTAACATTTGGACTATCCAACTTAAATTTTAATTTATACGTGTCATTTACTATGCCATTCGTAGCCTTTATCATTTAAAGTACCGGATATAAACTAAAATTAACCTTCTAAAATTAACAAAGTCCAAGCTATTATCAGTCAATGATAATACCATTTGAAAATTGTTCCTAATGGAACTTCATTTTTATTAATAACAATTATATATTTAATTTATACTTACCTAATAAACCAAGTTTTATTACTATTAAACTAATAGAATATTTTACTACATGTACTTATGTATATACAAGTACGCTATATACAGTTCAAAATGTACATTTAAAATTTAAATCGATATACGTATATGCAATATGTATATGTGAATTAATTTCCCTTCTTTTACAATGCAAATTCGTATCAACTCGTCGATATTACATAAGTCTAACATTGATCTTCGCGAAAGTTTGTCAGCATCGCGTGAGGTATATAGTCAGAGAGTCGATAATTTAGCTAATTAGACGCATGTTAAGCGCGACGTGAACGGATGCCCGGTGTAAAACAGAGCAAATCTGATATCAGGAGACTAGACGTTTATTTTTAATCGCTTTAATCGCGCAGCCCACGTGTTACTTTGCGCCTCTCTTCTTGTCTCTGCTTCTGTTTCACGCTTATCTACAGCTTCCGTCTACCGTCCACGGAACCGGCTTGTTTCAACCCGCGGTAATAATATTTCGATAAGCTGGTCTCGCGTAGAATTGACCTATTAATATTCTCAGGAAATACGTTTGACGTCTGACGATCGTTGATTCACGATTTATCAATGTTTAATCACGTTTAGTCGAGTCGACCACTTTTCGAAATGGTGACTAATGTCTCATCATGATTTTCATCATGATTTTCATCGATGATGAATCGGTCGTATTATTGGTTAAGGCGTTATCGTTTATTCAGTACTATTTACAATTTTGCAAAGAATTTCTTTTTCTTGAAAATTGCATTACAGACAGCTTTTTATCGTAAGCTATGTATCCGTTTTTTTATTCACTGTCGTCTATTGACAAATATGTATCGTAGAATTCAGCGAAGAATCGAAGACAGAAATTGAAAATCTTATTGTTATTGTGAGTCGATAATACTTGACGAAGCTATGATACGATTAATCGCAATGGTATAATATTCTACTATTCTAAAGATTGTGCTAATTTTCTCCAAATTAATCTTTTGCAGACATAACGTGCTAAAATTTCAGGCAGCTTTGTCGAAGGTAGATACATATAACTTTTAATTAGAAAACAGTTCATTAAAAAGTAGAATACTCTGCATAATGTATGACGTAAAAGGATTTAAAAATATCGAAAATTTGGTGCTATATCTAAGACCCTCCCACATCTAGTAGGTAGTTTCGCACATCCAAAAGATGAAAAGATCATATAAAAGAAGAAAAACACGGCAACGAGTGCACGGGTATCTCATAATTCATCCTGGTGTTATTTCGTTGCCGTCAGAATCGCGTTGGAAGGTTGTCCGAATGATTGGGCAAATCGCGGCCCCATCGTTTGCATAATCAAGCATTCCGCCACCCTCGCCCTCGACAGATGGGAGAGCGCGAAAGTCGACGGATACTCACTCTGGTACACCGGGCTCTTTAGAAGAAAAATAGGAAAAACGAGCGTGTGCCGACGCGTACGCGACCAGTCGTGTGGCGAATCGAGAGGGAGCGATCGATAGGAGCGAGAACGAGAAAGAGAGAGGAGGGAAGAGAGGGAGAGGCCGTTACACCGTCTGCTTCGTGTTTCTTCCGTCTGGCCCAGAATGCGAGCCGGGCTTTCACTGCAGTTTTCTCGTCTGGGTCGACGATCGGTCTCCTTCGCTCCCATTACGATTCTCCTTTCTCTCTTTATCCATTCGTCTGTCTGTTCGTTTATTCCGTCTCGCGCGTAGTTCGTTGCCTCTTCTCCCTCGCACAGATCATCTCTCTCTCGCCCTTTTCTCTCGGTCGATGTCGATACCTTCCCGTAGCACTTTTAAATGTCATCAGTCCGATCGTGAGGTCGACCTCGACGTCTGCTTATACAGGGTGAGCTTAAAATGCATGACCTCCGCCGACTGTGGTCCATTGATCGTGAGAAAGGTAAAAACGAAGTAAAAATAGGTATCTTTGAAGTTCGAAGCGAGTCTTTGAAGGTAATTAGTTTATGGAAAAATTGGTTTCACAGAAGTTTTCATTAATTTGTATTTGGTGTGGCGAGCAGTTCGTTATATAGAGAGCAGGAAGTGTAGTAAGATCCATAGGATTTTGTAGAATATTAAGAAATGTGTAGGTAAGAAAATGAGAATAAAATAATATCGTGGATTATATTTATACGTATGTAACGGTTAATAAAATAAAATTCTTTAAATTTTGGCTATTTTCAGGGATTTTCAATAAAATACTCTTAAAATAAAAAAAATAATTGTATGTGTATTTTTATTTAAAAATTTATTTCTCTACTTATCCTGATACACAAATGTTAAGTGAATCTTAATGCTTGTTCTAAGTGTGGCAAATGGACATTGAACTAACTTTCCATACATCGCATGTGCCATATCTATATTCATATTTGCTTGCTACTACGTTATTGTATTTTATAATTATGACTGTGTTATGAATACAACTATCGTAGAGATTTGTTTCGCTTATTAAATATTATGTACGTATGTATATAGTGTAGGTTCTTGTGTGATTAGATTATTGCAATTATTACTTGTTATATGTATATAATTTTTAAATCAAACTAAGAAATTCCATCCATCCTCATTCTTTTAAGAATATCGATCAAATTCTGATTATACAGAGTTCAACGACCATCCTCTTTCTCTCAAACATAGTCGAATTTTAGGATTCATTATTTTTGGAGAATTTCATACATAGAGAGTCCTAATGTCGCTTCTCATAGAATCATTCATACATTGCTGATTCATTTTCGATGAAAGAGATTGAATGAGATATTTGGAAAATGAATAATTATAGAAGAGGATTAGGTCGCGGTCGTCTAAATAGTTCAAGTGTTTAATAGCCTAATAGTTTCTCTAATTTAAACTGTTAATGGAAGAGAGATGCAACGTGATTTAACATTTCGTTCTTCCCCTTCTTATGAGAGAAAACAGGAATGTTCTATTCCATTACAATTCAAACATAGCCCCTTCTCTATTCCAGACTAGCGTTCCAGGTATTCTGCCTTCGATCTTCGATACTTTCAGATATCTTTGTATAAGTTTCCCACGGGAAATATTCTGTACACTGCATCCAGTTTTACGAAGAAATTTTAATTAGAAATAACAAAGAAAGGATTGAGATTAGAGAAAAATGAAAGATTAATCAATGTATACATGTACATTACTAGCAATATTATCGATATCTCATAAAACATATTATTGTTAACTCTAAAATGAATCTATTTGTAGATATATTTTTACATCTAACAGAGATTTTATTTCTTGCAAATAATCTTTAATATAGAAAATAATTTCGTTATTACGATACGAGTAAACTCTAAAAAAAGTCGTGCTTTTTTTACCGTTGTTTATATTAGCAAAGTATTGAATACAATTCTTATTTTTAGGTTGCAGAATTAAACGCGGAAACGATTATTTTTATTCTTCGGTACACAATCGAAAAAATTCTCTTTAACCTTTAACTTGTGTGTCAGTACAATGTATAAAACGTCTGAATCATATACATAAATTGAGGGCAGAATTTCTGTGTTCATCCTCCGTAATTAGCATTTAGGTTTACGACTGTCGACTGAAAGGCTTTTTTACGATTCCATGACAAATCGTAAACAGCAGGCTTTCTCACACGCGTGTGTTGTTCAACCATACTCTTGGGAACGTTCGAGACAAAAATGGGAACAACGAACCGCGTCATAGTTCATTTACCAAATTAATACAAGAACACGTGCCTTTCGCTCGTCAGTGCTTCAATAAAACTCCTTGTACTCTCATACTTTTGATATACGAGTACTATGTTAAAGTAACATTGTTCGTTTTCTTCTCATTATATTCGCATTATATCCATTTGGAACATAAAAGTCGTCTGTTCGAACTTTCGAATAACAACGTCTCGTTCAGTCATTTCACATGGTATTTCCCACAGTGCATCTTACCTAGCTCACCCATAGTTCACCCAGAAGACCGAACCACACCCTTCACCTTTCGACATTCAGTCAAACTGTACATACGTCTCTCGTGCTTCTTCTCTTCTCTTGAAGTATACAGATATCTACTTATTTGAACAAGTACACGTATTGCTTCGCACAGATTGCAGAAGTAATTAAATAATCAATTATCTATTACGTTAATACGTATACCTGAATCAATATTCAAAGCGATTATATTATATGGCGAAAATTGACCATAAGATTAACAATAAAGCCGGCAAATCAATTTTCTATTAACAAGTTAATTTTGTCGAATATTTTCCCTGAATATAATTTTGTGAATAACGTAGAATGTTTAACACTTGTTACGCGTATGCTGAAGATGGCCTGTAAGTGTAAATACACCGTACATTAATGTTTTATTAAACGTCATACGTTTCCAATAAATATTTTGTCATTTGTATATACATGTTCAGGCTGCTTTCAGAAATCAATATAATTTCGACGATCGTATCACATTGCAGTGCGGATGAAATTTCCAAATATTATGTAACGTAGAAATGTTCAGTGACAAACGTTCAAATATTTTTATGATCCAGTTTATTCCCACTTATAAATACGGCTGCATTTGCACGTAGCGATTTATATCGCGGTTTTAACGGTTCATATCTAATCTGGCTCATTAGTATCGAATGCACGGCCGGTTCGTTAAAACACACGACAGCATACGTCCCTCGCGTACGCGTGCCCCTAACCACCAAGCGGACTGTTTTTCCGCGACGAAATTAAGGTCAGCCTGCTTATTTCCCGCTCTTCTTTTTTCTTTTCTCATCCTCCCTCTCTTTCTTTTTATCTGGCCCGTGGGAAACGCGTTCCAGGCTCCAGCTCTCAGCAACCACACTATCTCGTCGTCCAACTCGCGCGTCGATCGACCGTGTCGACGCACGCTTTTCACGTTCCACTTGCCTCGATTCGGAAGACCGAAGCGCGATTTTTTTTTTACCGGTCTTCTCCCCCGTTTCGTTGCCATTTTTACGACTCTATCGCGATTTATCGTACCACCATGTATTTTGTGTTTTTTACACGTAATACACGAGAGATCGCGTGAGGATTTGCGGACGCTTTGGTCGCGTTGTTTTACAGACAGGAAGAGGGAGGGAAAGAGAGAGAGAGAGAGCATGACGAAAATGGAAACATCGGATCTAGAGTTTGCAACGCGTAATCCTACTGTATTCGGTTAGGTTCTTCTATGATCGATGTCGCGTGCACGGATTCAAGGTTGTTGCGGCTTGTTGCTGTTGCTGAGTACAGTGGGGGACTGGTGGTGCTTATGGAACATTTCTGCCGGATTTTTTACTATTATTAAAAATTTAAATTATTAGAGAATTTCTAAAAAATACAATCCTGTGTAATCAATTATACGACCAATGTATTATCAGTTATTCTCATATTCCATAGTAATAGAATTATTCAATTTTTTTATTTGAAAAATCTCTCCCTTATATATATTTATAATACCATTTTTTATTATTTGCTTTAGTAACGAAATCTCCATTTCTAATAATTAAAATTACTCCAGATTCGATATTAAGGAAGTATATAAAAAGTTTTAAATAAAACAACTCATACGTCGTGAAGAACTTCAACCTGTTCCTGTTCCTGTTCCTTGTCGCGATTCCTGATTGCACGACAATCTTCCACGACCATGCAATACCTCGGTTATATCAGCAAGGGGAGGAAAAGTAACGCGCGATTACACGCGTGCGTATGCGAACCGTTGTCAAAGGGTTGCGTGTCAACGATGTGTTCGTGCCAGTGTCGACATAACACGACGATAACACTGGGTCGACAACCACGTTCCACAAAATGATAGCCTTGAGAGGCCAGGCTAACGAACAAACTGAATTAACGAGAGCCAGCATTTTTTAATGTAATCAGTAGACCGTGAATTTTTATGCATTTATAGGAAATTTGAAAATGCAAGGTTGCACGGAATGCACGTAATACGAAAAAATATATAAATATCGAAGATATAGATAACCAAAATTATTTTAATTATTTTACAAATTTATCTCTAAATTGTATTTCCTGCGAATTATCAACTAAATAGATTTGATATCACGAACCTTCGATGAATTAACGCTACAGGTGAAGAAGATTTAATATATTCAGTGTTAGGATAGTTTGGCACTTTATCTGTACGAGCAGAGTCGAATGTTTTGACCACGACCGTTGTAAGATCTTGTTGAGACCGAAGAAGAGGCGTTGTTCGAGTCATAAACGCACGGTCACCTCAAATCTTGAACAGTATTCTCAAAAAATATGAATTTGCATAAAAATCCGTAGTCTGGTAATGAGACCCGTGTCCGTGATAACTTCAAATTATCATTTTCGAAAAATATTTCGAAATCTGTTTATGTACACCATTCTTTTCAGATATACTCGTTCGTTATTTTCATCCCATTTGGGAATTGTTAACGCAAAAGAACCAAAAGCTGAAATTGAAAGGAAGAGAAATTGTGTGTAAAATAACAAAAGGACATTTCTTCTCGTTGTCGAAAAAAAATTCATTTTCAAAAGGCTAAACATATTCAATCGGATCTTCTGTGAAAAATGAACAACCACGTAAACCAAAGCGAGCACATCGAACGATTAAGGACGTTGTTATTAACAGCCGATTGCTAACACGAGCGATTGACATGACGCGGCGCGACGTGACCGTAATTTCCCGTCGATTTCCTGGTTCTCGATCACAGGCCGCCAAGTTGCCTTCGGTTCGCGAAATTAAAGCTATTGTCGCGCGCCGAGCACTTCATCGTCGATGCACGTCCTCGTAAATTGCGTCGGGATCACAATGGGATCGCGAGCCAGCAATGATGCGTAACATATTCTGCCTTACAGGTGCGTGAATGTGTAACGAGTGAAACGTGTAACCAACGATGGCATGTGAAACGCTTCGAATCGTTTCGAGTTTGAATATGTTTGCTACGAAAAAAAGTCGTGATCGAAACTTAAAACTCTGGCAGCCTGAAAATCTGACTCTGAAATCATGAAAATCTCGATAGATTTAAAAATCTGAAGAGTTCAGATAGGTTTTGATAGCTCGACGAGTATTCGATATTTTACACGTATTCGGATTACTAAATCGCCAACACGTATGCAAATTTATGTTTTTACGAAGGCAGACTAAAAGAATAAAAATAGAATCTAAGCAGAAAGCTTTCCTTACTAAATGTTACGTGTAATGGGACGTTACGTGTTAAACTTGGCATATTTTATGTACTTACGCATATTATGCGCATTCTAAATTCATTCGTAAATGGTAGATTTAAATCTACCATTAATATATTATATTAATGGTATATAATAGTGTATACAACCATAAATTAAAATTTGAATCTACCATAAATGCACGCAAAATCTGCAGTCTACCGATTTTTTTTTTGCGCAACAGTTATTAACATAATTATTAAATAAAGATTATTAAGTAGATAAGGAACATAAATTATTGAAAAGAAATAAGAGTTTTAAAAATTCATCATGCATATATATATAATGTATACGATATAGGTTTGAAGATACCATTTGTACGTATAACGCACGCCGTCGACGGAACTTCCGTTTCATTAAGTTGTATAGAGCGAGACCAGTAATTACGATGCACGCTCGCGTAAATTTTCGAGGGTTGCATCGTCGCGCCTCCACGCTACGAGATTACGGTACGATAAATGTGTTTGATCCTCGAACGTTCCAAGCTATATCCTGAAAATTAAATGGCGTAGACGTCGAATCGATAACGTTTCGCGAATAGTAGTAGGTAGTTTGGTAATTTCCAAGTTTTGTTATCAATCTCAAGCTGGTTACAGGGATTATTAATTCACAATGTTAGGAATGGGTAATTTGTATAGTAGCATGAGAGGATTATAGTGGCAGATTGTGACAGGGTATAGTTTTTGATTATGGAAGAGGGATTTTATGATTTACTATGTAAAACACATATAGTGACATAATACATATTAACAGCTACTACAAAGGAATTTCTCAGAAATAATAGTAATGAATGATCACAAATCTACGCCTATTATCAAAACACCCTCCGATGCACCCTTACGTCCACGTCACAGTAATTGCCGCGGAATGAACGAGGTTATTAACATGTAACCTGGCCTTGAAACTCAGAAATTGTTCCAGAAACGTCGCTACTCACCCTCGCTGTCCAGTCACGCGTAATTAATTAATCGATTTACACGTCACGCGACATGCAACACTTTGACATGTCATCGTTCTGATCTTTGCAGAGATATTTTACAAAGATCATAAAAATGTATTATAGCATTGTGCCGTTAACGGGATGTTAAAATATTTTATACGAGAAACATGATGTTCTATAATAAATGTTGGATCCACTGTCTACAATTATAGTGGTTACGAAAAATATTGACACTGGGTGGTTATTTTTATTTTTATTATTTGATCGCGTTCGCTGTTATTTTCCAACGAACCGTTTCTTTTATCAGCTTCTACATTCCATTTTCATAGCATCAAATTTTCATAATCACACGACACTATTCCTAATTGATACGAGTTTTAATATACTTGAAACTATGTAAATGACATAATAAATACAACGATAAATTGAGTTATCGTGGTTATTAAATAATGCGTTATTCAAGATCTCGGCAATTTTCTAATATTCTAAGCTCGCCTCGTCTTTCGTAACTGTCCTAGTATTTATCAATAGATGTATATATATAGAACGAAAAAAGGCACGTGGCAGTTTTCAGACGTTGAGTGCGCGAGCACGTTCGAGTGTTAGTGTTAGACATCACGAGAACACACGCGCGCGTAATTTCCAGCAGACGTTTCTCGGCTTGCCGGAGATAACGCTAACGAGGCCCAGATAATAACGTCGGCAGTCTAGACAGTTAATTACAAGAAGTCCTTTGGAACAACGCGTACTCGCGCGCTTTCAGTCTCGCCGCGCGCGTACTCCTTCGCGTGGCGGTTTCCAGCTTCGCGAGACCATTTTACGGGGGTGGCTCCTCGACGATTAACCAACTCGAGAACGGCCGAAGGATTACAGAGAAAATCGCTTTGCGGACGATCGTGTACGGTGTACGTCGTAGACTCGAGATTCTCTTGAAAAATGAGGCTCACGGAATGGTTAGCCTTGATATTTGCTCTGAACGAGGGAGAACTTTCAATCGGGATGGAAGTGTGGATGAAGATCTTCCCAACCGTCCCATTCCGGATTTTTAGGGTTGTTCATACGTAAAGAGGGAAGTTAAGCTTTACGCTGTCATGTTTCACTGCGTTCGTTAAAGTTGTTATAAACGTTTAGCGTTGCTTTTCAATTTGCTACGTGCTTTACGTTAAAATTGATCTTTCTTCGTTGTTGGTACATGCTAATCATGTGTGTGTGTGTTACTGTATGAAAAATGGAATGTATACGTACATGAAGTATGATACGATGTATATAATATGGAATATGAAAAAGTATGCGAATTTGTTATTTATCCACTATTGATACTTTTACGAATGGATTATTTACCAGAATAGAAGCGTTATATATATTTACATAAGAATCGTGTTACATATTTAGAGAGGAAGATGTGGAGGCTTGTTACGTTCCTTTTCTTTAGAGCAAGTAAGGCACATAAACGTAATAGATACTTTTTATGAAGATCTTTGAAAATTCAAGACTATTAATGAAATAAAAAAAGTTTTCCATAATTACGTGATTAAATCATTAAATGAGTTTCTTGAAAAAATTACGTTTTTAATTGCAGTATTTTCCCTGTAGCTTTATCCTTAATAAATCACAGAAATAGTTTGTCATAAAACCATGCAAATCGATCATGTTTACCCACTGCACGATATTTTGCATAATCTAGTAAATTATCGATTGATTACTAACTATTATGGACATACAAATGACTTTCCTGCAGTCGAATAACGAGTTTCTTAGAACGACCATTGTATTATCGTTTCTGACGCCCACGACAAATGATGACAAATTGTTATCTACGTAGCTACTGACAAATCCGACGGCTGGCATTATACAAAAGTTTATTATTATCGGCGTCAGTCGACCAAAACTGTTGTCGATATATTCCAGTCCTCACCTGTCCTCTCGACATTCTTTCATTTTGTGATCTTCTCCTTTCATTTCCCCCTTTTTTCTTACCTTTCTCTCTGTATTATACGAGAGATGTGTGGTTGATACGTTGAGAACACAGAACTTGAAAACAATCGACGCCTTATCATCCTCGGCTATTATTTGCAGATCGGGGGCAGGCTGCGCGGAAGATACGATGTTATCGTCTGACGTTTTCTTTCGTTTTGTTTATGGGGTCGCAAGATCGAACCCATTGGCCTAGATTTACTCGAGGAAAGGTTCCGTGGAAAACAAAAATCGCTAGAATGTCACTTATCGTTAGTACGTTTTTATATTGTACAAAATATGTACTTTATTTCCTTGTTATGATCTTCGAGTTTTCTCTTAACGCAATTTCTTACCAAGATACACGTACAGTTTTGGCCGATTATTTAAAAACCTTACGATTAGCGAATCTTCTCAAATCTTAGCAAAATATTTGGCGAAGATGTTTTTAAAAATCCGACGAATCTTGTGCGGAAATCTTACCAAAGTAGTACTTGGCAAAAGTATGTAAAAAGTTTGGTGGATCCTCTATCCAAATCTTGCGACGATATTTATTGGAAATATTTAACAAACTCAGCGAGTCTTCTATTCAAACTGCAGCAGTCTATTTTTACGTACAAAATGCAACGAGTTAACAGAACGAAAAGAATTTCAAGCCTTCTTAAAATACATTTACAACACAATTCGTCGGCAAAGTGCAGAATCTTCTATTCTATTTACGTAAAAGGATTCGACGCGTAATCGCTTGTAACTCAGTTAACCCTATCCTTTATTATACGACCCAACAAACTCGTCTGTCTGTTTACCACCATCTAACGTCTAAAAGCATTATATTCTCTTGTCCATTTCTAATTTCATTACGAGATCCCTATGTGGAATAACTAACACTAATTTCCATTCTGTTGGGTCGTACGAAATCCCTTCTCTTGCCACGTGAGCGCTCTATCGCTGTTATTAGTGTCATGCAAGCCGGACATAAGCTTATAAATGCGTCGGATGAAATACAAATGCGGAAACGCTACTTATTTCGTGCAACCACGTCGCGTCACGCAACTTTACGGTTGCTATCAGCACGTTGCTCGATGCTGTACTGCGCTGTGTCGCGATTTATTGGTCGAGATGGCCAACGTCGATCCTCGGCTAAGTCTCTAGCTCCTCGACCGCGAAAGGATGATTAGAAGAATGATTGTAGCAGAATCGAGGATGATTAACGGTACCTATGGTCGATACGAAACGAAGAAAATCTGATTTTTCTTTTTCTAAAGGTAGATCTCTTGTTATTTTGGCTGTGAGATTTTGATCGAGTAACATGAATGAACGAAAGAATATTTTAGTTCCTTTTTGGCAAGAATATTAAGCGCCAGGTGATAGGTATTTAATTATTTTTTATTAAATACAGTAGAGCCTGTTGTATCTAAATTAAGAGGATGACAGAAATTTTGGGATAACAGAACAATCACTTTTTTTCATATTAAGTTTTATCTATTTAAACGAAGATTAAGCGAGTTATCAATTTGTTGCAATATTTAAGCGTTTCATATATTTTCGTTTGGATGAGTTGTCTATGTTTGTCAACGCCAGTAACTTTACATTCTTACGTTCTTTTTTTTGCCTCAAATCGTCCAAATCTTTTCCCAAATCTTTCGACGCGAGAAGGTACATCCTCATTATTTTCGTTCGCTATTTCAGTTTGTATAAAATTTATGTCCAGAAAATCTGCGAAACCTATAAATGAAACACTTATCTATCACGGAATTAAATGATTTAGTAAAACCCAGCTAGTGTTTTATTAAAGAAGGAAGAGATTTGACAGACATGTATCTATATTTGTACGTTTCGCATGTAGTGTGGTGTTGAATATTTTAATATTTAAAAGAATTCTGAATTCTAAAATGTCTATTCTTTCAGACGATATTTTATTGAAATTTGTTTAATACGTATAAGTAATGCAGCTGATTAAGTTCTTTAGATAAAATACGATTCGCTTATTCTTGGGAAGACGCGGCTAAGGGAAGTAGAAAAGGATGTTTATGGTCAGACACAGAGTAAATGTTCGACTTGACTCAATCTGTATTTCTCAGGCGTTTACGTAATAATGAATACATTATTCTATTTTATTATGACGTCATTGTTTTGTCGCTAAGCAACTAATTTTCTATTTATCCAATTAGAACGTAACGTCAACTACGAACATTAGTAATTATAAGGAAAGAAAAATTCTAATGTTGTGTATGGTTAAGTAATAGATTTCAAAAGTGAAAATATCACTTAAAATTTAAATAGTTAATTTAATTAAAAATTATGTAGAATAAGAGAGGAAAATCGATTAATTGACTTTAATGATTTATCTTAAGCGTCTTACCTTTTTAATCAACTACTGCCCGGTCAACCATGCAAATGTTAATCAGTATAGCATCCGGTAATACCGATTCGTAATTAAACAAAGTCTACAAAAATGTATAAAAACTATCAGTCTGTTCAGTATCTATCTGACTCGTGTAGGATGTTGTGTCTTCTTAATTTTGCGATTATTAAGCTATTCAGAATTCACAGTATTCATCGATAGTGTAGAAAGTGTTGCAATGTCTGATTATCAATAACTCCAACTCGCATTTACGATAAGTCGATTATAATTATCCGGCGCAGACTATTTGAAACGATCGATCGTTCATTTTTTTAAACGTTTCTTTTATAACGATATTCGATACTTCGTTTCAACAATTCTCCTTATTTATCCTTCTCACATAAGGATCCATCGAACGAGAGTTTCATATTTTTAGAATATTATATAATATATCTGTGATTAATATTATTATAGTTATATATATAAAAGAGTCACTTTGTATAAATGCAAAATGGTAAGAATATAATCGGAAAAATAAATCATCGCTTAATCGTACGATGACGATCAAGAAAATATTAATTTCTATTTTTTTCTTTCTATCATACGTCTGACAAACATCGTCAGACCACGTGTCCATATTTTTCATACTGACGTATTACATTCTTCTTACGCGGAGGTTCCGCTTTTATTATAATATTAAGAAGATATTTCAATTTGTAAATTTCTTTATTATTATCATCTGGCTCTTGATCTACAAGAGTTGTGCATCTTTCTCATCTTTTTTTCTTTCTCATTTTTAATTACTGTTTTATAGGATTTTTCCTGGCGTGGTTGGTATGTGTGGCATGTTATTTTATTTTGGTGTAGAAGATGGATTAGCTTCCGCTAGGCGTCTGGTGTATTTGTATTTATTTTGATAGCGTCCACCGCTGTTGCTTCACTTGTTTTACACACTGGGGCGAAATCTTCTTCCGTGAGAACAGTTTTAATGTTGTCCAGCATGAACGGGTAATTGGCTATATCTTCCATTCATATGAGGCACGATTTTTTAATTATATTTGATGTTTCTGTCAATTTCAATTTCTTGCGTCCGCTCGTCTTGGTTTAACAGTGAAAATCTATTGAAATTTTCTACACGATTATCATTGTTATTTCCACTTTGTATGAATTGCTTGTTTCCCTGGCGGGACTTTTATTTGTTCTGTATCTCTGTTGCTTTCACTTTTATGGGGTTTTATCTGTTGCCACATTATTTCTGGAAGAGTAAAGTCCACATTCATTTGTTGATACTCAGCCACGACTATACGTTAGCGAATCCTTTTTTTACAAATTTTGGAGTACTTTATCTTTGAGAAATATAAAATACGCCATCTAACAATACATGCAATATCACAAACATTAAAACATTAAACAATATAACATCTGTTGCAATGTAATTTTTATTTCGTGTCGTATGGATCCAAGAATAATCTAAGAGAAATCAACGATTGTAACGTGGTATCTGTGACAATTATTCGATGGAGGTCCCACATTGCTCAGATATCGCGCGAAGATTTGCTGTGCAGAGTCTAAGATTTACGGAAGCAGAATTAACGATTATTTCTGACCTCTGCATAAATTGGACTTAACGTGGATAATATGAGGTCATCGTCGTGATTATCTGACATTAAATATCTATCAAAATGATGTAATAAACATTGCCGAAATTCCATTTCAAATCTCTTAATCTCGTTTCGAGACAGACCGCAGACAGACTGGTAAAATTGGCAATAAAATGTTTCATTGGACGCGATCGAAAAGTTGAATCGCGTAAATTTGCGCTCAGCTTCCTTATTAAAATCGTTATTGCAGTTTCAGAAATATGACTTGACGATATGACGAGTTCGAAATTTTATTCTAAACATTTTTATGTGTATGAGAATTAAAATTGTCGTATATCTTGTATAATGTTAATAACTCACTTCAAAAAATCTTCTTCTATAGTATCTACTATTTTAGATATAATTGTCATACTAATTTTCAGTCTTATAGTCTTTAGTAACGTAATAAAATTTAAATAATATTTAATATAGTAAGAATAAATTCTTAAATCTACATATTAAATCTACAAGTATCGTTTCTTGAAAATAATCTTTCATCCAGCATTCAGACAGTGTTTCTACTTGAAAAAGTCCAACATTTTAATTACTCGTACCTTTCCAATCAATATTACCTATCTCATCGAAATAAAACGAGTTTCATTCGAAAATTTATTCAAATTTCACGTCGTCCATACGATCGAATCCTGGAGCCGAATCACGAGAGCATGTACATCGTGCATTGTCAGTGTAGAAGTATTCGCGCTTGAGCGTAGAATCGCTTGGATTCTTGGCGCGGTCGCGCTTGTTTGGC
Organism: Bombus vosnesenskii; assembly: GCF_011952255.1. NCBI lineage: Eukaryota > Metazoa > Arthropoda > Insecta > Hymenoptera > Apidae > Bombus > Bombus vosnesenskii. Next base: position 1,436,554 of record NW_022882948.1, read on the forward strand.
CTTAAGGTCGTCCCGATAACGAGTCGCTTACGTCAGTCGAGAAACAGGCGACACGTTTCTCGTCCCGGCCCCCGTTCTTCTGGCGCTGTCTGGTTCCTCTTAGGTTCCATCTGTCTACCTAATCATCCTCTATCATCCGACCCTGTTTTTCTCGTCTGCATACACGTGCACCGCTAACTATATAAGTAGCTATAAAGACATTTTTATTAAGCATTTGTTGGCGAACGTTAGAAATTTTATTATACTTATTTAGTATTTCATACGTAAGTCGTTGGACACTATTCTAGTGAATTTTAATTTATACGTTCGTTCATTTCTTACGAACAACGAACATATTACATGTACTACAAGCAATAAATATTCAGTACAAATTGAATGCTTTCCACCTACATCTTTTACGACACTTTTACTTAGATTTACCTTTCATAAAAGCAGACGAATTTCCATAAAAATTTCCATAAAAATAGGGAAAAGCGTTGAAAATTTCATGTAGAAAATCGATGTTCTACGCTATAGGTATCTTAAACAAAGTCGATCAGAATATCACTGAGCTCTCTAAACTGGCGAGATGCTGTGAACTCACGTTCGTTCGTCGCGACATCAGAACGGAACCGATCGTCCGTCTGCTGGCCTTGGGCGATAACGATAATTGGCAGAGGCCGATTACGCGACGACCGGGCTGAATAACGTGGCTAGTCTAGCCAGCACGTCGCGCTAGATCGCAGACACTTGGCCCAATCGAGATTAATAGACCCATTTGCACCGGTTCCAGCAAACGTTCGTGTTCGTGTTTCCTCATTGGATCCAGTGATCACGTGTGGACCATGTTGGTGGTCCTTGAGGGATCGACACGAGCCCATCGAGAGTGCTGGTTTCGTAATGCTGGTGCGCGCCACGATCCAGAAACAGGGATTATTAGGGAGGATCAGGAATAAGTGGGTGTCCGAGGGTTTCATCTTCGCTCGATGATGGATGTTTTTCATGTTCCTGAACACATAGTAACTTTATGGATAGTTAGTTTGTTGGAATATATTAAATTAAGGGACAGTAGCGAAGATGATTGCGTTGTTTAGGTTGATTATGGTGATTAGGAGAAGGAATGAGAGGTTATAGGGGAGAAGAAGTATCATCTATTTGCATATTTACATCTTGTATTATCATTTAATTTAACGCTAGGAATAGGGCAGCTTCGTGCAATTTTCCTGTTTGTTTTATTTCTTTATTTTTTTTCTATTTTAATTAAGAACATATTGAGTCTGACGCGTTTGTGCTAAGTTCTAATAACTTTGGATATTCGGAAAATGAAAGGATAGAGGTAAAAGCGACAAACGTCAGCCTGAGAATAGTCTAAATGAAAATTTGAAGTAAATCCGATCTTTGAAAGAATTTCGATTCATTCGTTAGTTGATTGAATTATAATTTTGAGCGAGATATAAAAATTTCAAAATACACGAGACGTGAAAATTCGAGCAGAATCAAAGCTCATCGAAATGAAATTCGTCACAGAGAGATATTCACGTGATTCGTCGTTAATAACGCGAAGTGCATGCTCCCGGCGCATTAAAGAGAAGATAATTAATATGAAACTACGTGTTTTTCTGTTGTAATTTGTTTTCCCCTCGTTGGCCAGTTGATGTCATTATTTCTGGAATATTCAACAAGCTGAGGATGCGATTACTATAAACAAGAAGAGAATGAGAAAGAACCATAAAGAACGATATGCAGATCCGTGACCTCGAAGAGAAACCGATAGCGATATTTATGAGCATCGACGAAGTGACAAGTTCGTAGGTTTTAATGAGAAAGATAGTGTACCAGCTTCGAGGGAGCAACGATATTGCCATTGATCAATTCTAATGCGCGAATATTCCAGAAATACGTGTCTATATTAATATCCTTTGATTTCGGAGAAAGTAGTAATATCAGCGCTTTGTTCGTCATTGATAACGAGTGAGATCGATATTGATGGATGTCCATTCAGTGTAATTCCAATGCGTATCAATAGCTCATTTGTGCCGGTGATTATAAAAGTGGCCTAAGTCAAGAATCTAAAAAGATAAGTTTATCACTTATTCCGCGTTGCGTTTATTTATGTCGCAATAATTCGTGACCATCCTAAGTCGATTGTTGCGTCATTAAACAAAATTCATTTCACTTGTCAAACGTTGAAATACCTTTAGATTTAGGCCATTCTCATAATCAGCGACAGCACATTTGACGCGAGCCAACGTGCTGCGAGCATCTTGGGTCAATGTAACAAATATTCCTAGCCTCCTCGATCGTAATTTCTGCGAGATATTTAAGCGAAGTAAAGTAGGCTATCTGTCACAGAAATAATAGTCACAATGAACAATTCGTAAATTTCCAATTTTACAATTTTCTAGATTCGTTTAGAAATTTTTAGCGATGTGAATGATTTTAGAATATATGTACGGATGATGTATTGTTCGTATATTTGTTCATTTTGCCGCGGAAGAAATATCACAATAGAATACCCGTAAATGGAAAAAGAGGAAAAATTATCCTACGCTAAAATACCTTATCCGCTTTATTTTAAAATCGTTCTTGCGCCCAACGATGCGATATTATTTTCAAAATTGAACCCTCGAAACTTCATCGGTCCCTTATAATCCGTAACTACGTTAATACAAAATTTCCCGTGAAAATTCATATTTCTACGAATACGTACGCCTGAAAGAATAGAATCTAGACAGAAATTCATTTTACCTATTAAAGCACTGCTACGAAAATTACTATACCTTGGATACTTTATATATTTTCGAAACTCGTTATAGGCATTTTTGCGTCTTCAAATTTTCTATAAATGCGTAAAAAGCCGCAGTCTATTTATAACTTCGTATGCGGCAGGATCGATGCTCGTAACCGCACCGGTGGCGCGGCGCAGCGCGTAATGATTTCATTTTACTCGGGCGAGCTTCCGCTCGAACGAGATCAAGGATTCAGAATTCAGCGTGTCGACGTCGACAGGCAGCGAATGGTGGAGGCGAAACTAACGGTGTAAAACGGTCTGCGAAGAAGGAGGATTCACTTTCGTTTCCTCGCCGACAGTCCGCGGCCACACGAAGCAGTTCCGCTTGTCTAACGGTGTTTCTTTTTTAACGGGAGGCCTTGAAAGACCTAGGACAAGCAACGATAATCGAGTTTTCGGTTGCGCAAGCCGTTTCTTTTCCACGCTTCACAGCGATCACGTAGCTAGAAAGAGCGTCGACCCTAAAGAGCCAGTCAGCTCTCGTGACTGCTTGTTCTCCGGTGTCATAAACCTGGCCTGATGCCTGTCGATCTTAATCTGCTGCAGCCAAGGAAGAGAGAGCGGTTTTCTCGCAATTCTATCGGAATAGGGAGAACGCGTCGCGCCGATCGAACATCGTTTACTTCTCTCGATTTTCTATTCTGAATGTGCTCGTACATTAGAATAACGCTGTCCAGACCAGTTCTTTCATCGTGCAATTTTTATTCCTTTCGGACTTTAAGAGCTTTGAAACGTTTTCCTTGCATGCATTCTTGTACGGATAAATAATTGAGGAATTTTTGGTTGCAGAATAATATTTGATTTTGTTCTTTTCGTTTTACACAGTACGTAGTTAGGAGCAAGCGAGACGAATTTTGACGTTAAGTTCTTCGGATTTCTTTCCCCGGGGGAATTTTTATCTTAACGTGGAATTTAAAATAAGTTAACTGGTAGAAACATAGATCGTTAGATGTTGCTATTGTTAACTGTAGACGGAACGTCGCGCCGCATATAGAAACTGTCTAGATGATACTTTCTATAGATATAATAGTTAATCTGTTATCTGTACTAATGAATTGTAAAGAATATTCGAGCTTGAGAAAAAAGCAGAAAGAGAGAGAGAGAGAGAGTAAATTTTAGTGCGTTACAGCTTACAGATAGTTGATAGATAAATTAGTGAAAATATTTACATACATATTTATTCGATGTTCTCACTTATTAATATTAATCTTTTCAGGGACAACTCTATTGATACAAGAAAAAGATACATTTCTTTCGCCCTTCAAAATAACGTAAAATATATTTATAACATATCTGTACGAGATATGTGATATTAGAAAATACATTAAAATATCTGAATACAGGAATATATCATTCTATAAAATACAGAAAATCTATTTTTCTTCTGTTTTAACATCAACGTTTACTCTGAAATTTGAACGAAATTCAGATTACTATGACCGTTTTATCACGCTCGTATATTTCACATTTATCTGTCTCGTGACATTTCATTATTTTATGGGGCGAATTTTAATTTCTCGATAAACAAAATTTTTCCACGATGCCATTTCTGCACCAAGGCTTATCCTAGTTACCGAGGCCGGTGCAACTGGTGCATCGTATCGTCGGTGCATTGCCCTCGTGACGCGAATATGCTCCTCGATCGATTTGCCTCGACCACGGCTCGAATCGTTCCTTCTAGCTTGGAAATTCTCGATGTTGTACAGCCGAGATGCTATAAAGTGACGTCTTAAAATGCCAGTAACTTTATTTTCACACAGTGAAAATCCACCATTCCTTTCCGATCTTTCTTTTCTCTTCTTTTATTCAATACTTGCACGTTCGTTCGACGTTCCATCTTTCCCTTTAATTTTAAATTTCGTCAAGCGTCTCCAAGAATTTGTATATCGCGCGGAACATAAAGATAATAGGGAATTTATTTTGAAGAATGTAAATTTAACGATATGGGAAACAGCGTGAAAAGATATTCTTGCCATACTTGAACTTTCAAAGTATTCGATTACCAAGGACATTAACCCTTTCACTGTAAGGCATGCGCCGTATATGGAAGACTTTTCACGCTCTGAAAGTATCATCTCTGTGTTGGCTGGATAAAAAAATTAGATTCTTGGTATCTTTAGAGAGCAATGACAGCTTGGATTCTAATACTATTTGGTAAAATCTGTAAAACTAATGTTGTAAGATTTTTTTTAAATAATACAACAACAGAGGAAGGAAGACGAAGTCAGCTAAATCATACTTAATATAATAAAGAACATACTTTCGAACAAAACCTTCCATCTTCGACATAAATATCCACAATTTACGTCCACGCATATCGTTTATTATAAACTGTAATGTTTTTGTTTTATAACCATAATAAGCCTTTTCAATTTCTTTGTAATCTATCAATGTTAACGTGTACGAGGCTGATTTCTGAGAACTGGATTATTAAAACATCTTATGAAGCATCTTATAAAAAGGAAGCGCGATATACTCGTCACGTACGCTCTTCAACAACCTTTTTTTTTTTAATAACTATAACCATCATATCTAATTTCGAACACGTCAATTCGATAACAGATAAACACTATCGTCTTAACATGTTGATGTAAATTCTCCTCCGATGTATAGTCGCTCTCCAGTTCTTCACCGATTTACCGCTCATCCGAAATTTGTTAATTCGTTTGCAAAAAGAGAAAAATCTCGCACGATTATTTCTAGACTAAAGGATAGTTTGTTTAAGAGATGATTTAATTAACAGTTTAAAGGAACTGAAACTATGCTAACAACGGAAATCACATATCGGAAAATAAATTCTCTCGCCACGTTCATTTCGTTACCTCTTAACGTACTTGGTATAAAGTTTCGTTCGACTTGACGTACGCGCGAGGACGATGTGAAAATCTCCTCGAACAGTGCCTTTCAAAAGGCCAAAAATCATCTTGTACTTTGTAAAATTTTTTCCAATTAAATAGATCAACCGCGTGTAAGGTGCAACAATCATAATTCGGTGTCTTTATATCGAGTGCATTTTAAGTTTAGCTGTTTCTTCGATATTTCGAGATTTTCAATTCGCAAAATCTTAATACCTACGAAACGTATCTATCTATGAATATAAATTGCCATGACAGACGACATTGATTAATTAAAAGCATCAATAATCGACAGCTGCCAAAACCTATATCCGTTGGACATCGCACGGAATACACACAGCTAATTTATATGCCTGGTACATCCATCATTCTTTAATTTGTAAAATTGCTTGTCGACACGGATCAATCAAAAACGTTAATAAAGACACCTGTTAAACTTACGTTAGACATTGTAAAAAAAGGCATCGAGTTATTCTAACTTCTACACGTAATATCCATCATTCTTATAATTTGCCAGCCATTCGCACGATATCTTTTCGATCGCATACCCACGCAAAAGGAATTTCCAAAGCAATTTTCGCGATTCTAAGATCCAGATTTCTCATTATCATATCTGCAAGAATGTTCGAAGATCTATCAACGGTTTCACGAATAATTCGTTCGTCGTAAGAGCACACGTATCGAATTTCGCGCACAACGAAGATTTTCTCAACGGGGAGGGTGAAAGTCGGATTTTCAGGTAACTTCGTTTCGATCTCGCGACCTATCCCGTGGACATTGCGCTCGTCTTTGTTATACGAAGCCATTGTACGCGATCAATACGAGTTCTGCGAAGCACAGGCCACTGTGAGCCGCTAGCATCCCCCGGTGCTTGTTACCGACGCGACGCCGCGCCGTTACGAGTTACGTCGCGACGGCAGCAGCTTTCCCTTTCGACGGCCTCCGTGGAAATGGAGAACCCCTTTAAAAGCTTTAACGCGAGTCCCGCCACGTTTTATTCGCATCGAGGAATATTCCTTCGGCGATTCCCAACGCGAAGAATTCTCCTTCGTCGTTCTCCCGTGACGAGGATTGGCAGTGCGCGGGTAGAGATCGATGGCGATGCTTGGACACGGATTTCTGACGTTTGCTTACGATTAGACTGCGGATTTTTATGTATTTGAAAAAATTTGAAAGGGTTAAATTGCACAAAACTCGTCCAGCATATGAAAAATTATATATCCAAAATATCCAAATGTATAGGGTACATAGAAATATAATGGTGTTTTTCTACGGTGTTTTAATAGGAAAAACAATGATCTAGCTTTCTGTTTCTATATTTTTAATCGTTATTAAAAATATGAATTTGTATAAAAATCTGCAGTATTGTTGCTACGATTAGTCTGTGGATTTCGATGATATTTCAAAGTACAAAAATATATAAAGTACACGCAATATGCAGAGGTATATAAAATATGCAAAGTATTTGTTATAATATTTAATAAGACTGTTGAACAAAACGAAAGAAATCTCTCTCTCTGTGTTTTATTCCTTTGACTGTTTCCGTAAAAATACGTATTTGCATAAACACCCATACTTTACAATTGCACGAACGTATCTTTTAGAGTATCTCCTTTCCCTGAATATTTAAATTTGCGATTTAAAAATTCATTCGAACCTTATAACGAAATAAGAAAAGTGACGCGAAATGATTCATATTCTTATGGCCAGAAGCGAAGGAACGAAAGTTGAAAGAATCTTTTGTACGACAAACACTCCATTTGAATATTCCATACACATACATGTACATTTAATTTGTACATCTTTATCAACATCTTTTACGGTCCATTTACAATAAACTTTTGCTACGAGTAAATAGATGAATCACTATAGATCACAGAGTTGGAAATTCCGTTGATGTAGAAACATTCGACACAAATTGAAGTTTCATGCGACATGTTTTATAGCGATCCCAAGAGTATGTGCCAAAGTGGCGTATTCCTCGCGTTATGTACCCTGGAGGATCGTACGTACAGCTTCGAGACTCCGTAGTTCGTGAAATTTCAAGTATAACTCGGTCACCGTAACATACATTTTATAAGAGACACGTGCAACTTTTATAGATCGAGGTTTAATCTTTCTGATTAATCGTCTCGCTATTCCACATATACTATTTTCGTAATATCCCGAGTACCTATCTTATCTTATCTACAACAGAATTCCCTTAACCTCTAGACAGATGGTTTCTATTCTCTTCTCATTTCCTATGTAATACTACGCTCTACGTTGTAGTATCGTCTACTAGATAAAGACAGTCTCTAGTATATTCCAGTTTGATAATTCTCAGTTTGATGACCCGCGCCTATGAACATAAGATGTAGAGATAAGAAAAGCTTCATTTCCAGCAAAATCACATTACAAAATATAAAAATTAAATGATACATCTACAGTCACACATATAGTTGGTTATTCGTCAAAAACGTTTGCGAATGTTTGGTAACGTCGTGTGAATTTGTTGCCGTGGTAACGTTGATTCTAGACACTCTGTATCTATCTGTACATGTATTTATCGTGACATGTTATACATATGTACACCTAGTGTTAAAATACAATGTGCAGGATGATTAATTTTCTACATTTCGCCATCCTAAGCTCGCAAGTGGCCAGTTCTCTGTCGCAATAGGTCGTGCAGCTTAATCTACAATAAAGCCACGATACGCTAGTATTATTAACCGCATTGTTAACCGGAATCAACTTTAACGACGCCTGATAAGGTTCACAGTTGCGAAGAACAAGACAGTCGGACTGATAATCCCGAAATTCATCGAGAAAATTCGCTGGAGATGCATCGTACGCACCCTTCGCTTTGAAACTTTGTCCACTGTTTAGACTCGTGTTCTTAAATCTTTTAACGCATAATTTAAACTTATAATCCGCTGATTCCACAAGAAGGTATAGCAAGGGTTATGTATCGTTCAATTTGTATACTTTTGGTCAAATTTACATATTACGCGTTGCTAGAAATCGACGAAGTTTTGCAGATTCTCACGAATATGTGACAACCTGTGAATGATTCTGTAAATTTACATTCTCATGAACGTAATTAAACAAATAGAAACTAAACGGAAATTTGTTTCGTCAGTTAAATACATATTACGTATAACAAGATATTACGTATATCATGGCACGGCTACTGTATTTTAAATATTAAATATCAATATTTATTTTAAATATTAAATCCTAGGAATTCATTCGATGTCTGCACTGAAACTATCTCCAATTTCATTCCTGAGGCTTCCTGATTTACCGTTAAGTAGCATCGATTAGCATAAAAAAGGAAACCTGGGTTTTCCCATGTTTCCCAGGATTCCACCCGCAAGCGACCAGTGGTGGGGCGATCATTACCGAACAAGAGTTTTCCTTTGCGACAACATCGTCACGGGACTTCACTGGATCTATCACATTCGTACAGTCAACATCTCTTCACTGGCTACGCGACTACAGTTCGGTCAACGTCTCTCAATACTGGTTCATCGACTATAGAAAGGTCAACGCATCTCTACACCGATTCTCCAAACCTGAGAACAGTCAACGTCTCTCTACCGGGTCATCGCTCGTCAATCATTCGTCTAATTCAATTATCCCTATTATCCTAACAGAAACAAGGGATCGATCTGTTCGCGGCGTCGATTATTCTAATCGTAACGACTCCCGTTGACGCGCTTCCTCGCGATCGCGTCTTCCCGCGACTGGCCGAACAAACACTTACCATCGAGAGTTTAAAGTTCGCGATATTCATGAAACGTAACATTTCCGAAAGATATTAATCAATGTAAAGCATCGATAAATGCAATACCATTTGACGAAGCTGGTAACATTCCAGGGCAGACATCGAATTAATTTCTAATATTTTAATATCTAATGTTTCGCATGGTTAGCGTTCAGTAATATAAATATGCATAGCCTATTTACGAATGCTGGTGTACTTTCTCGTTTGCGTTTCCTTTCTTCGTTTTACTTTCCTGAGTTCCTGCCATTTTCTGTTTCCTCGTTCCTTTTCGCAATCGCGACTACGATCAACGTGTTACGAACTTTTTCTCGGAGCACACGCGTGCGTTATCGAGTCGTGTTATCAGGCCGCGATTAATTCCGTCGTGTCAGGGAATAATTCGTGCGGCGATACGGTGCAGTTTTGATACGACACGGTGTGCAGTGCAATCGAAACGTTCCGGCTGCCTGATAACTTCAAGATGACTGTAGCCTCGCGAGAATGAAAATCCTTCTTTTTTACTTTTGTTATCATTTCGACAATTTACAAGAGACACAGCAACTAACCTGGCGATAGTTTAAATTAATAGATCGTTGATGATATACCGTGAAAGAAATTTTACATCGGTTAGCACATATTCTTGAAAAGTATGAGAAATCAAACAAGACGAAAAATTCCGGTTCACGTCTTTCGTTTTCAACGTTTAAAAAAATTACAAATGTCGATTCTTCTCTCCTATCAGGAATATGTCAGTTGCTTCGCAGGGGTATCGAAGATTCTTCAGGCAGTCAAAGGTTCTAGAGCGTGCGACGTTTTACGGACCGTTGTGAACCGAAGCGTGGAAAAGATACAGGTGGATAGAACTTTGCTCGTTCATCTAGTTCTCTATCGATTAAATCGAAGCTTTGTTCCTTCGATCGTTTTCTACTTTCTTTAATCGTTCAGCTCTATTAAGCTCAACTAGTGACAAAATCCGCAATCACTTAGTTGTCAATCCAATAGCATAGAGCAACTTAATCCTGATTTTCCTTAGTTTCGTTATCTTATTCCTCGTGATTCATAATCATTCAGAAATGTTTCACGCACCGAACTGACACGACTGTTGAAAACGAATTTCATTTAGTGAGATGGTGAATTTCATTCGTGCAATGTGACTATTTCTCATGGGCAATCTGTGCACTGCATTTTACCTTCTGCGTACCACGTAGAAGAGAATGCGCATAGAGAATGCGTTTAGGAAACGAAGTAAATACGAACGAAGTGCGTAGAAAATGGAATAGAATAACGTAGTATAACATTTCTTTGTCTTACTTTCGTTTCATTTTTCATGGGGAAACATGGTCGTTTCGGTTATACCACTACCCTAAAAGTAGCCTGCGTATAATTTACTTTGTATTATACTTGGAAAACTCCACCCTCGAATCAGTAACCCTTTACGCGCTCCCCCGAAATACCAACGAATACTCACCCTCGACCCTTTTATTTACACCTGAGCGTATGTCAACAGTCGACGTATGACCCGTAAAATTCCTCGATCCACACCGCTGTTACCACAAAATTTCCAAACGAGCGCAAACACGAACGAATCGATCCATTGAAGCTCTCGTCGTCGCGATTCTCAATGGGAAAAGAAGCTAATCCCAAACGAAAAGGAAAACAGTTTGAAGAGTCTATGCTCGTACCACTTTCCCTATTCACAGCGAGGATGCATTGAAACGCAACAACTATCGTTAGCCAACAGCGGTTTTACTTGTGATCGCGACCACACGTCTGATCTACGAGGTTTGCGTACGTTGCCACGTATCTGTCTTTTACCTGTCTAATGGAAATTCGATGCAAGTCGGCCGTGGAAATCGGCCAATTAACCAGCTGTCTGTGCAACAGAGTGGCAGTACTCTTTAAAGGGCATGGTATAAAATGAGAACGGTTGCTCGTCGGCGTACACAATTAGGTCGATAATTAGCGTGTGCATTGGTGGAGGGGGTAGATGTATGGTCGCGCTCCTCGTTGTATATGTTCCCTGTCGGCTTTGTAAATCATGTTCAAAGCGACTTTAAATACCCCTGGCGCCTCTGGAAATTCGATAATCTCGTTAGAGGCGAGGGTGACTGGTTAAGGGTGGCAAATGTGAAATATGGAAATTGGTTTTCTCATAGATTATTATCTTTTCCACCCTTTCCCTCTCTTGGTAACATTGAAATTTTGGTTGATACGGGTTGTTAATTTAACGAATTATATGGAAATACATGTTTTTGATTTCTTATACGCGCGCGTATTCCCGCGAAACCAACATCAACATTGTAGCGATTGACTTGCAATCGGATTAATAGAAAAGCTATTAGTCTTAAAAGAACACGAGGAACGTTTGTAAAAGTTATTTGGAAGAATTGCAAAGAAATGAAATGAAGATAAACGTGTTCGATCGGAGAGAATTCAAGTAAATTGAACGTGTAAGATTTGATAAAATTCAATCAGTATCTAAATTTGAATTGTAGTATCATTTGCGATATGCGTGAAATCAAATAACGAATGCAACGTGCAATTTAGTTTAATCTTATTACACGAAGAATAGACGTATTTCATTTTATTATAATAATAATATTGTACAGGTTTTTATTTTATTTTGGAAAAATGTCTACTTTCACTTGTTGCAAACGGATAAAATTTATCGACACGGTATGCGTATTAAAAATTTGTACGTTTTATAATCTCCGTTGAAACTAGAAAAATTAACGGTATAAGTTGTAAAAGAAAACTAATATAAAATTCTAAAATAAAGTCCATCAAATCGATGCAATATTATTACGAAATCAATTTTCCGGTGAAATATTGTTTATGGTTAATGACGTATTAATTTGTAACACATCGAGGCGAACACATCGGGCATTTGAAATTGTGTTATTATGAACAGATGAGTGTAACGATGCTGTGTATCATCGTGATTATTGTTAGCTTAAATAGAGAGGCTATTTATCGTTAGAATTATATAAACGGTGCTCTCATAATAATATATTATACCGAATGTATCGTATGGATCCCGCTGATACTTTAATTAACCGGAAAATTCAGCTTTTATTAGCGCATTCGAGATTGTTATGAAAAGGGATAATTAATGTTGTTTTCGGGGTTATGATTGGTGACCTCGCAGGCCGCAATTACTCGGCGTTAAACTGGCTTTCTGGAAACGAACGATGCAATTATACCACGCACGATAGCCTCAGAAACATTATTCATCCTTAATACCCGCTGAGTCGAATTTCTTTTCGTAAATGAATTTCACGTAAAGATCGTTTTTTCGGTAGTTGAAAAACAAAAATGAAAGGAAAAAGAAAGATGCGACAGTTGATGAATTATTAACACGTTTCACGCCACGTGCTTCTTTAAAAGGCTTACGGTATTTATTCGAAAGAGAAATGTTCTTTTCTCCTTCTTTCGTATACCAGTCGCCTGCGTATACTTTATTCCCCCATTCTCAGAAATCAATGTACAATGGCTACAAAAAGTACTGGCGCGCACACCCTCACTTTCCAACGAACGGTCTTTCTTATCACGTACAATCCATTTTCGTAGTGTCACATTTTTGCACTCACGAAAGTACATAGCGTTAAACATTATGAAGTTTCTTATATTTGCACCTAATTCATTTTTATGTAAACGGTGTGATAAATGAAACGATGTAACAATGCTCTTTGCAGCCACTATAGCGTTTAAATTCCGTCAATATTTAAATAAATGTGAACCTAATCTGACAATCTGAAAAGAGTAATTTCAAATTACTCTTTTTGTTCGTATCTTTATTATGTCATACTGTACGCCAAATGGTTAGAGACGCGAAAACACAAAGAACGCATCAAGTATAAAAGAAATCTACAAAATATCCAAAGCGTAGCGCTCGTTGCGACAGTTAGCATGCAAACGAATTTCCGTTTAGTACAAATTTGTAAAATACCAATTCGCACGATTTTATTCATAAAAGTGTCGGTTCACGTTCGTCATTCGCAACGTTTACGAGCATAACCAAAGGAACGAAAACCAAATAAGAATTTCTTTCATCCAGCTGATATTATATCACGTACATCTCTTGTATGTGTGTTTATTTTTCCACTTTCAAGTTTCCCACAAATGCACCAAATATACCGATCGATACAATTTTTCGCGTTTTCTCGCGAAAATGAGAAAACGTCGAAGATAGTTCGACGAACGACAAGCGCAGACTAACGAGCGCGTTGACGATAGATTCATCGCGTCGCACCGCGCCGGTTGACGAACGATGCCACGTAATCTCGTTCCGTCTTCCAGTTTATCGTGGTGCATTGAAAGGTAGCGTTACCAAGCCGCGATCATTTTGCTTACGGTCCCACGTTTCACCTACGACATAGACCGTATCCTCGTATTTCCGCGCGCACAACACGCGTCGCGTCGCGCCGCCTTTATTTCTGCGGATAGTCGTCGCTTAAACGTTCGATAGAAAAGACTATAGTCGCTCTTGCGACGCTTATTTCCTCGAGGTTACCGTTTCGAGATACTTTCAGCCCCTTTGTCGATTATTCACCCTCAAAGTACGAGTTTCCAGAGTTCCAAGGGACGACGTTCGCGCTGATTTTGGTTCAGAGATCGGTTCTCGCGAGAAGGTTTGCGTTCGATGGTTCTTGTAGAATTTTCTACTGATTTCTTCGAGCCTAGAGATGAGAGGGTAAATCGTGAGAGATTTTAGATTTGTAGGTTTTTATTGGTGCAGTGTCACGTATGTTTTTTCCCGTGAATTGTATTTTTTTGAAACACGAGTGCTTACAGTGAACATAGTGAAACTTGGTTTCTTAAGCTTTTTAGGACATGATCGTGTTTGGATAGTTTTGAGCAAATTCTATGTTTGTTTGCTTTTTATTTGAAGTTTTTTTTTAGCGAGTGTACTTAGTATAGTGTTTGAAAAATGTGTGTTTATAGCGAACATAGTGAAATTTGTGTGTTGGAGTTTTTTGGGACGTGATCGTGTTTGGGTAGGTTTGAAGAAACAGAAAATTTTTATCTACTTTCCTGTATTGGAAGTTTCAAGCTCTACATGGTTCTATTTTTCTTTATTACGTTTAAAATTGAGTCGGCCAAATCGAACTATAAAAATAAGTTCCTTATGGTGTTCCGTGTCGATGAATTATATTTAGACTATAAAGAAGTATGAATAGGAATATATCAAACATTTCAAATTTCGGTAGCTGATTTTTCAATTATTTTAAGCAATCTAGACATTAGATTTCGTTGTGACGCGAGTCGTGAAAACACGTTGCAAAACATATTGCACCACGATGTAGCTCGAAGACTGTCTGTGCCACTGTGACATAATGCAGCAAATTATGTTCCCTCATAACAATGTACTGAAAAAGTACGCTACGTAACAGTATAACTCACGAAACGCACAACTTCAACAAAGCCTAATCCACAAAAATATATCTACGTTACGTCTCAATGTAATTCCCAAGACGATACATGTCGTTATGATGCAATTTTCACAAGTAATTTTATTGAAACACCTATCACTATGATTGACCAAAATAATTGCAAAATTACATTACAAGTGCATAAAATGATAGCAAACTTCCGCGAACATTCTATCGTGATTCAAACGATTACAAAATATTTATTCACGATCTTCCTTTTATCAAAAAAAAAAATAATAATAATAACAAATAAATAGATAAAATAAAATAAAATAAAACACAACAAAATCACCTCGTACTAAAATAAAAATAAAATAAAATAAAAAAAAATCTCACATTTAATTTACGATGACTTGCATTTGAATTCGTCTTCGTTGAGCTCTCACTGTATACGAATAGGAGAATGCAAGGAGAATAGGACGACCGTGTGCATAAAGGGCAAGGGCGCGCGCGATATTCGGTGCTTGGAACGTTTCCTGCCGTTTAGTAGCAAATAGATCACGTAAGTAGCGTAGACTAGAGACACCAGAGAAACAGAGAGAAGAGATGAGAGAACGCGGGCACGAAATGACGGACACGAGGAATTTATACGTCGCGGTCGCGTCGGCCCGGTCACGGGCAATTGCCCTGCTCGTCACGGACTAGAATAATGTCGCGATACGTGCACGGCACAGTGCACGGCAAAACACCGCTGGCCCCAGGGAGGAAACAGCACACCGATGACGACTGGTTACCGTGGTCGAGACGAACCGGCGCACGCGGAGACGGCTAGCCGCTGTGCTGTCGCGTCTGGCCTTGCGCGTTATTATCGTATAGATTCCTCTAGTCAGCGGTCTACGGTGTGGTTGAATTGCCAATAAGAATGAACAAACCGTGAACAATGTCAGACAAAATGCTTTAACACTTTGACTGCTTCGATAATCATGAACATCTGGTTCCTGTTAGTTGAAACTGTTCCATCCTTCAATAGGATAGCGATAAATCGTTTAAGCGTTGGTATATTGTTATTTTTTTTTTTTTTTTTTTTGAAAATCAAGCTACGCGGAACGTTTCAATCTGTAAGTTGCTCCGTGTTCTCCAACCATCCGTGGATTAGACGATGGTATCGATAAGCGATGGAAAATTAACTTGAAATTACTTGGAAGTTATGTTAGAGGTCTTTCGGGATTGTCTGGAAAATTAAGGGAATTAGTTTATGGTTATTGGGTAGGGTTAGATCTTCTGGGAATTGGAATTGTAAATTATGGTTTAGCAAGGAGACTGTTAGTAAAGGTAACCATTAGGGTAGTTACCGCGCTAATGACGTAACTTGCATTGTGATCGACCACGATGGATCTAAAAGCTGGAAAGGAAGAGGAAGATTTTCGATCAATTGATCTACAGCGAATTAATGTTCTTATTTAATTTCCTATTGTTCTCTGTTTAAAGTGGTTACGAGTGGCTATTTGTACTTTTATTGCTTTTCAGATCTTATGTAACGTTATCGGATCGTATATACGTTTCGTTTGTATAGTATCAAGATTTTGCGATCGCTTGAAAGTATTATCAAATGGAATGAAATTATCAAACGGCGATAGAGTAAATACGATGCTGTGTCGATATGTGGCTTTTTCTGGCTACTTTGCGTATTAAACTACGAAGAAGTAGAAAATAGTACATAGAGACTAGGTACGTAGGATTACACGACTATGAAATGAAATTTTTGTGATTCGATGATGGTTTGGTCGAGCGATGACGCAGGATTGTTGGCTCGACTTTGGAAAACTTTGGCACATAGAATGGGCTCAAGTTCAAGGTACAGGATAGTCTGCTAGGTGAATATTTATTTGCGGATGAACAACATTTAGAACACATGTTGCTCTAAACATAACTTTCGAGAACACGATGTCTCGTTTATATAATATAATAGAAAATTCCGAATTGAAATTTTGAATAATTTTGGATATCATCCAATTTGTATGAATCGAATGGGATGGCGAAGTAATTGCTATAACGATCAAAACGTTCGTTTCGAGGTGTTGAGGTTATTCGACGTGTAAACAGAGAAAACTCGTGGATAAATTGTAAGGCAGAAAATATATTTAAATAGAAGTGTAATTATAAGTAAGAATATAATTTGAGCTGGTCCAGATCCGCACGCTAGCTGTGTTACCCAATAAACCCCGAAGCCAACGTCGCCTGTCTACTGTTTATGGTCTGTCTTCGTCGCAGTCTTTTGTCTACACGCTGTCGATGGCTTCGGTGCTTGAGAAAACTAAAAAGACCGGATGTAGAGTTTTCTTAGAAGTGGTAACCGCTTCAACACGAGGTATAAAGTGATTATAACTGGAAGAGAATTGGTGTCGTGAATTGCATTCATTTCGCGTAGAATTTCCATTTCGACAGCGATTTTAAAGTTAATTTGAACACGTATGCATCCGATCGAAACTCGGTTCGACTGTTTGCTGTAGTCCATGAAATTGTATACCTGTTGGTCCGATGAACAACTCAAATTACAACCAACACACATAAATATGCTGTTGAGAAAGAAATTTAAATGCTGTCAATTTAAATAATTTTAGTCAGAGGAAATTGCATGTAATAATTTATAACGCCATAACGATCCCTTCTTAACTAAACGATAAATGTAGTTTTATTTTCATAAAACTAATCTCAAATTTTAACGCTTCGCTTTTTCTTCTTCGGAAAACCGTTCGAAAACACATTTTTCTCTTATTCATAATTAATTAACATACTCTGTAGTTCATAAATGATTAACCATTAAAGCGCTTTCGCTAGTAAATAAATAAATTTCTGCAATAATTTTAAAACGCAAAAAACTACATTTTTCGTTGCTATCCAATCTTTCATGATTAATCCGTTGAATTCTCTAGGATTAGATTGTCCGACTAAACTTTTCGATTCTTGACACTTTTTTCCACTATAAATAAACCTATGCCCTTTCCACTATAAAATTTTAACACCAAAAATATCGCGGAATAATTAGAAAAAAACTGATGAAACATACGTTAGAAAATCAATAATTACTGTACAAAAATTCACGCAAAAGAAATCTTTGATGTTGGAATTTTTTTTAGCACCAAGAAGGACTGAATCTCGATCACGTCGATCATTCGAAACTATTCTACGTGGAAATATGGCGCGGGTATTGTTCACCCGAGATCTTTCCGTGGAAATTACCTGTCGGTGCCGCGTGAAATCGAACATCGATAACGAGCCCGACGAATTCGACATGGTCGACGCGGAAAAGGATTAATCGTGGTTTCAGTAAAAGAGAAAACGCGAGGCTTTTTGCCTGTGCCTCCATTTTTTTCTCTCTCTCTCTCTCTCTCTCTCTCTCTCTCTCTTTTGCCTCTGCCAGCGTTCGTTGCTTTAACGACCGACGTTCGTTACGATTCGAAGCCGATTAAATTAATAAATGAAAATCTCGCGTGGCGAATTAACGTTGGACGCTGTTAAAAAACAGAACGCACGGAATGTACGATTAAACTAGGAAAACGTGAATTAACGCTGACCATAGCGAGAAAGGAAAAAAGTGCAGCTGCAACGAGTCGAAAGGTGGTATAGATTTTGATCGAGATTTTCGTACTTACATTACGCGTGAATCGTAAGATTAATCGTGTTATCGTAAAGTGGCTGGTTATTCGAGTTTTTGTTTTAAACGAAACTTGAGAACAACATGGTGCGATTTTCTGATTGCGATTGTGCGATGAACAAAAATATGTACTACAGTATCGAAGCTATTGTTTCATTTCAAGAGCAAAGTTCGAGAGGTGTAAGCTCTGAAAGAATAATCAAGAAAAACGTTTTCCATACAAGAGATTACAATTTTATAATTCAAATCGTAAATGGTATCCAGCTATCGTAAACCTACGTCAACGTGCCGATTTTATTTTGTAAAGAGTTGACTCGTAGGGTCGCAATTTTGTAATTCGAGTTGCAATTTATGTAAAAATCGACAGCAGAGTTGAATTATTCTCCTTCGAAATGAAGAAAGTGTTGGAAGAAATAGAAGTCCCGGTACAAAAGCATAAAAGTTCACGCCGAATTCCATAAATTTGTTAAATCTCATTCGGGAACCCGTCGAATTCCATGAATTTATCTCGTCGACGAAAATTTGACATTTTCAACCAGGATTTCCGCATCGACACATTTAATGATCGACCATAACTTGTCATTTTTCATCGCCACCGATCGTTACAATGGCGTTGTGTTCGTTTTACGATCGATCGATTCGAAGTTTTCAATCCTGACGATAAATCGAAGACCGGTTCCTTGAAAATTTTATTCGCGACAAACGTGTTGGATGATCCGATGCAATGCAATGGTTCGATTCGGATTGCGTTCGTATCGTTTCTTATTCCATGGATACGATCGTGCCGATCGTAAACCGACACCGGAAGACGCTCTTCGATTTAATATCCTTCGTACATGTGGACGATAGCGTGGTGTGTGTTTCGAAAAAGAAGTCTCGGCAAAGTCGAGACGATCGAAGTTAACACTGAAACTACCAGTCTGTAATACGTAATTAAATATTGTATACCTGTATCAATCGCTATAATTCAAACGATATTAATTAAACCGAGTAGATCCGTGTCGCTGTCTAAATAAAAATCGATATTAATTTTAGCAAAAGTAGCTGCTTGTTTTTTTATAATAATTACGCTAATCGTGAGAGAAGAAGATCCAAAGTCCGTCATTTCCATAGCTCTGATTTAATACACGAAATTCGGCAACTCTTCAATTCGTGATATTTTAGCATTTTAGCAAACCTTGAGAAATTTCAGGCGGATTTTTGCCGATTTACTATGTACGTTTGCTCAGGCGAATTTTACATCGTTCCTCGTTCCTATAATATTTGAAAAACCGAGTGTTCGTAACGAATAGCGTTGATACGTGAAACTTTCGATAACTCCTTGTTCGAAGATATTTTCTAATAAGAACTAATTCAAACTGATTTTTTTTTTTCAAAAAAACAGATTGTCACGTTCGTTTACCTTCTTTCAGAAAATTATTAAGATACGAATTTTCGAACTTTCTTGCTCACAACTATACTATACGATCGAATCGTATATCTACGCTACATTATCGGCCAACAATTTAGATTCACTAATTTCCTTTCTATAAAAGCACGATATTCAACTGTCGAAATGGCTCACCCCCGTACCACATTAAACGCGTCCCTCTGGTTATTTCGTAACGCGTTTGCTGGCGGCTATCGCAGGTGGTTGATATATTATTAATTGGCGGGAGAATTGAATTTATGGAGCCGGGATGTGCACTGTACGACAGGCTTTCGTGCCACTAACGTTCGTGATGTGAATACTCTTAGGATTCTTATCGATTATGGATCGTTTTACGAAGGAAAATTAAAGGGTGTTATTCCGTTACCTGGGAAAGTTGAGTTCTAACTCAAAACCTATCGTATTATTCTACAACTTTGTTTCACCAAATAATACATTACTATAATTCTTATTATATTATTGCTTTCTTCATACAATAAACATACTCACATCGAGCTTTCCTCCGTAATAACACGAGAACGAATTTCAGTTGATCTCTGGACTTGAGCTACAACTACAGAACAGTCACAACATCTTTAAACTTAGTATACCGTTATAATATTTTACCAAATGTCCTACTGGACAAATTGTAAAATTTCAATAAATAAATAAAAAAAATCTTTAAACTTGTTCCACAACGACAGAGCAGTTTACATCTGAATCCATCTACTTTTGGTATATCTTACGCAGCGACATAAATAACTTCTGTATAAAGTTGTTAGAAATATATGTATGTCGGAGATGAGAGGACATCGGAGCCTTCCCTCTGGAACTTCGGGAAAATCCGTAAAACTGTAATTAAAGTCTACAGCTGTACCTGGCTGACTGGCTACACTCTACCTGGCCCAGGTCACACACCGCGGGCAATATGGCAACCAGATGTCTTCGGATACTCACTGCGTACCCTCAATAGTCTCAAGTATCTTCCATAAATCTCAGGAATTTCCTAGTAGAGGTCCTTCAAACCAAACAAACGTCTGTTTCCGAAGAATTTCTAAAGACTATTGTCTACCACGGCTTGACAAGGGAAAGTTAGTTTTTCTCACGTCTCTCTCGAGGGCGGTTAAGACCCTTCGTTTAACCAATTAACAACGAAGCCTATTTCCCTCACTCTCTTAACTAAAATCGTCACCAACAAATCCGATGGTCCCGCGCGCTAGACACACCCATCCTTAGCTTTCCTCCGACACAGCATCGTCTCCCAAGACAGTACCGATTTTACATCCTTCGAACGGTCAACATCCTTTAACCGGGTATACACACCCGTAGATCAGTCACTCACTCGTCTCGTACATACGCACCAGCGTAACTGTCTTCGTTATAAGTTGTTGAAATAAACGGTGAAATATAACTTACTCTACTGTGTCGTATTCATTTAACCACCTCTGTTATCTTAACCGAAATAGGGGAACGACTACTTCGCGGCGTCGATTCACCGAATCGTAGCGAGAATTTACGCCTCTCGCTGACGCGTTTTCCTCGCGAACGGTCGTAACAGTACTTATTTGCGATTTATCACAATAAGCTTGGGCTCAAGGCGACAATTAGTTGCCGAACGTCGCGTACTCCAACAGTTCCTTCGGGAAAAATTATTGCCAGATGTCGATGCAGCTACACAGCACAAGTTCAGCTAGCCTGAGGACCCTCTATGAACCTTAGGATTTTGCTAATCAAGGTTTTCCAAATGGACAAGTAGTCTTTGTCCCAAATTGACCGCGACGTCAATTTCCCTTACTTTCCGAACGAAGGCTGTCCTCGACGAATCCGATGATCTCGTGTCCTTAGACACACCCCATCATAGTTTTCCTCTGTGGCATCATCGGGACGGAAAGTCATTCTCTCTTGCGATCTCATCGACGAAAAGAGTAACGCCTTACGATCAGTGAATATTAACAAAGTATCCGACTTAGATTTTGTAAGTACGTCTATCATCCCAGATTCGCGGATTCGTTATTGAACCTAGGATCGTTGTCATTAGTTTCTCGAGTATCTAACTACCACGGTTACTTGTCCAATTCTATAGTAATTGTATTTGCACTAGTCAGTGTCTTCTCTATTGCATAACGACAACGTGTAATCCAAATTCGTAAGATTCGTTTCACGCCCCTAACCCTAATTCTAATGTAAACCCGACATGTATATTATTGTGGAGGATTAGTCTGATTCTGGTTAAGCGAAATAACGAATACTTGTGATAACTAACGGTCTTGATACTCCGAAGCAAAACAACAACAGGACTTGAATTGTCCTGCTCGCGTGCCGCTGCATTATATCCTGTTAGTATAACGCAGTGTTAACGCAGTGTAACGACTGCCGTTGACGCGCTTCCTCGCGATCGCGTCTCCTCGTGACTGATCGAACAAACAATTATATTATCGTACGAGTTTTGTTCACAACGTGACGAAACTTTCTATAATATCGTGTGCCCCTTTACGATTGTTGAAACGTTTTATATGAAAGTAAACTAAACAAAATCTTCGTCGATCCATAGATGCTGTCGGTGAGCCCAGGAATGGAGGTAGGCAACAGCGGTCATGGTGGCCTCGGCGATAGACTAGAGGGTGAGCCAAACTGTGGTAGTGACGTGATGGACGGAGGCGGCGGCGGCGGCGGAGCCACTGACGGGATACAGGAAGCGATGGTGGCCGCAGCGAGAGACCGGGCGATCCGATCTGGAAGTGTTCGGCAGGACCTCGCCCTCGATCTACCCCCGCGGCTGCAACTTCCAGATGGCGAGGAACGTCCTTACGGAGCACATACCGCCCTTCACCTACGCGACCCGGAGCAGGTGAGTTCCCCACTGTCATCCAATATTTAACGGGGGTTCTCTTTATTATTCTCGCTCCTGCGGGTTTAGGTGGTTAATTTCGACGCAGACTGGCCGAATTAAACTCTCTCTCTCTCTCTTCGTAGCTCGACAAGTTTGCGGCGTTCTGCTTGCGTTTGAAAGCTGTGGGAATATACATACAGCGGTTGGTGGTACAGAAACCGACGCTGTTTAGGGAAATCGTGTATCGAATTTTGATCGAGGTTGCTTTTTGGACAGTGGAATTTTTCAAGATTATGATTTAGTGGTTAGACACCGAGTTCGTGTTTCTTCGTTTATGAGGAATTAAAAGAGAAAGAATACGCGTGCGATAAGTGTATCGTTAGTTTGATATTTAGTTGATGCAACAAATTTTGATTTCATACAAAGTTATGGTTGGTATAAATACGTGCAGTCTTACAATTCTTCTCTCAACTCTTACAATTTTTCAATCTTACGACAGTTGTTAGCTTGGACTGAAAATCTGATAGAAGTCGCAGAAAGATATACGCGTTTGTGTATGATGCTTGATATTTCGTACGATAAAGAAAGTGGCTAATGTATAAGATGCACGTGTGATAAAAATGAAATGAAATGTATTTAATTTAAAATGAATAATTTACACCGAGTATTGAGATTATCTGATCGTATTGTGTTCGCTGACAAATTGTTAAATCGTAACAGAGAAATTTATAATCTACAGGGTAACTTGTAACTTGTCAGTTTGCTGATATCGTCGATCGTTGTAGAAAAATCCATGGCGATTTATCCTTTCATTTTATAGACATATTTTTCATACCTGATGAATGAAAGAACAAAAATATAAATGCGAGACGAAAGATGTGGAACGAATTATTGATTACACTCGAAGCTTATAGGTGATCGATGCAAACCTGTTACATGTACATAGATTAGAAGCATACGTGTGTATACGAGGATAACGTGAAAATCACGAGAACAGATCACAATTATGTTAAATATAAAAAATGCTTGAAATTATGCACAATCAATTTGCAGCGCAACATTCTGAAATTATAAAACACGAAGCTAATTAGCCAAAGTTAGCCGAGTATGATCCAGGATAACGAGCTACATCGAGCAACGGAAAACGTTGAATAATATCGCAGTATCCGAAACAGTTATGATAATCCTAAGATCGGAGAACGTGTAAAAAGGATTTTACAAACAATTTTTCATGCATCTTCGCCTATTACGATGCAAATTAGACGCGTTTCCCCCATCAAATTGCAAAAATATAATGATATACATTGCCGGGACAGAAACCTGTTTACAGAAACTTGCAAACATCATTGCTATACACGGTGTCCCAGGTTTTCTTCACGAAACGATATTCCTTGATCATATTCGTCGGATAAACGTAAGAAAAAAACTTCTTACATGTACAGTGTCACATGTGCCTCGTAAGACAAATTGAAAGGAAAGGTGATCTATCCTTATAAGGATCGTTATTTTTTTAAAAATAGATGCTATTCAAAATATTCAAAACAGAGCGTATGCAATATCTGCAAAATATTCAAAGTTCAGTACTTACTATCAATATATTATTTAAGTTTCGCATTTTTCATTTAATTATGCTCGTAAAAATTTGAATTCGCGTAAACATCCGCTGTCTATTTAAATATACATTTTATTCTCACGTTTGCCGACAAAATCTAGCTGTTTAACAGCAGGACCAAAAGACACCTTACAGACACATCAAACCATCAAAGCATCTCGCCTGAAACCAATAAAATTGCAATCCGAGAAGACTAGCTGGGAAAGGCGCGAAATTCGAATCGTTCTTAACGAAACGATGTAACTTGGAAACGAACGAAACCCTCTCTTTAACGAGGAACGTTCCGTGTCTCTTGATCGCGCGTCTACGCGTCGTAAATACTAATTCTTAAACATCGTAATCAGCATAGCTAATTACCGTGTATGCACGCTTTAATAACACCGTCTACGTACGTCCACGGTGTTAAACACGCGGTCGAAAACAGAATTCACTGGAACAGGGTGCTGCACGCGTGTTTCGCCAACGAATACGTAGCACGAGTCTTGTGCTCGACACCTGAGAACCGCACCGGCCATTTATATCGACCCAAGTCATTTTACTCGAGCCAATCAAGACGAGAGAGAAGAAACATCGCTAAGTGAAAAGCCGCGACTTGGACGAGGGAACGTAGATTTTATCTGGGGTACACGGACCGTGGAAAATTTATCCTTTTTTACACGCGTTATTACCCACGTGGCCGGCGCTACTCGAAAATGCGCTTATTAGCGACCGGCTAATCGAGCCGCACGTTCGACGAATGAAAACGGTGCCGGTTGGCGAAACGTCTGGATCCAGCCAGTCGACTAATCGGCTAAAATTGCTCCCCCACGGTTTAATGCCATTAATATGCCGATATTAAATGTTACCAGACGCGAAGGCGGTGGGTGATATTACGTTCGAAAGGTTTGCGCCGGCGATAACCAGAGAATCTGAACGTGTATGTGCGCACGTATAAGGCTTGAGTATGAGCTTGAATCTTTGAGGAAAAAATACACAGAGGAAGATGACGGAGGTTTAATTTGTCGAGAAAACGTTTATTGCGTGTACGAAGAAACGAATTTGTGTAATGTCTGGAAGAAAATATAGAAGATTTGGTGCATTGAAAACGAACAATGTTCGCTTCTTAAGGAGATTTATCGAGGCAGGATAGTGTCTGGAAGAAGATCGAGATTTCAATAGATCAATGATTTTATTATGGATTATCCTGTTCTTGTTGGTAAATTAAATCGCAGAAGGGAAACATAAAAGTTTGCGATTGATAATTTCTAGGCTGTAAATGTCGCATTGTAACGTGCAACGATATGTATTTAATATATAGAGCATAGAATTTCTAGTGAACGGAACAAACTTTTAGCTAGGTTTCATCTTTAGTTCAGGATCATTCAATCAGATTACGGATAATAGGATATTACGAATTCTTACGATTAGTGATATATAAAAATAAACACAGATATATAAAAATGAAACAGATAAATGAATACACGAATCTTACGGAAATAAAAATTTACACAATATTCGTTGATGCATAAATACATAGATGTACAACAATCTATTAGATATATACATATTTATTTTATTATTTATTGTTGCTTAGTCCGCGTCTCTCGGTTTTGGACGAGCTTTCGACTTTACATCTCTTTTACCTATTTTGCTTTTTATATATCTACCTCCCCTCTTATCCACTCTATTATATCGCACTGCCCTTAATTCTTCTGTCTCTAAAACTATGGCAACTTTTGGGCTTCTGCCTCCCTGCTGTGCTTCCTTATTGTCGTTCCTGCCCGTCTTGTATCGCCCTTCTCTTCTCTATTATCGCTCTTAGCTCTGTTAGTCCTTCTCCAGTCTCATTTAGTATTTTTTCTCTATCCTTTGGTCCTCCCGTTATTTCGCATTCTTCTATTACACGTCTCAGGTCTTCTTCTTTCCTTTTACACAGTGTGCCAGATATATACATATATTCAACGACGTATCAGCACGTATAACGCATAAAAATGTACATAAAATTCTTTTATCGTCAAATTGTGCAACGTGCTCGTTTAAAAATATTTACGAGTAGATATAAAATATGATTTTGTATAAATCAGCGCGATGAACCACGGCCTCGATAGGGTTAAGCAGCCGGGTCACCGGAAATATCGTTGCTTCGGAGGCTCGCAGACGATCGAGTGACCGCGGGTCTCGTGCCATTTTCGCTGAAGGTCGCGTCGAGACGTCTCGCGCGTGCTCGCCACGCCACGAAGGAGGTGGCGCGACCAACGGAGATTCGAATTCTACCCTCGTCCAGGTTTCTAGAGTTCCAGATGCCGGCCGATCGAGCAGAAACGCTCACCTTCTCGGCGTTGTTCGAGGGTCACGAGGTAGAATTTTAGAAATTCTACGCGTGTAAACGCGTGCACCAGGGTTATTAGGTTGTGCCAGAACTTTCTTTCGTTTCATAAGGAAATAATAGATGCGCAACATTTTTTGTTTTATATTATTTTACCGAATATCGTTTTGTTCTATTAAGATAAAGGTCAGAACTTTTGACAGATTAGGTTTCACGTTTTGTACAAAGCATTGTTGCAATAGACAGGTTTGTAAAAGAAGGACGCTTTTGGAACAACCTGATACGTTGCTCTATCTCCGTCGCTCTTTCTCTGTTCGTGTGTCTTCGCGTCGAATTCCTTCCCTCTTACGCAATAATTTGAGAGAAATAAAAATATGAATACATTGACGAGTTGCAAGTTGTAGATTATGGACTTGAGTTTAAGATTTGTAGGATTTTATGCGATATAGAATAATTTATAATTAGAAAAATTGCGACGATGTTATTGCTCTCATAAAGATCATTCAACAGAAAGAGTTTTCGAAAGTAAGGCTTCTTTCATATTGTGCAACATTTTTCATTGTGCACAACTTTCAATTCTCACATACGTAGGTACAAGCTGGCTGTAAGTTACAACCGTACAAAAATTAAAGGTTTTTCAGTGGTTTCATAGTTACGATACGCAGCATATGCTAATCTACAAATTGTCATTGCAATAATTGCATTAATTTACCGAGCTTTTCAATTTTAGTATTCCTCGTTTCATTACCAAAACGTCTCTATGTACTGTTACAATTATACTAAAAGAATTTATTAACATCCACAGCTCGTATCGTCCAACTTGTAAAATTCTTTTCCGTCTCTTCGAATATTTTGCACGTGAAATTTGTTTTACTCTTCTCGTAGAAGCGTGCCATCATTTTACGAATCGAATGTCGACGACCGTTCGAGATATAGATATTTCACTCGATTGACTGGTGTCACGATCGCGAACGAAACGCGCAGATGAAATCGGTTTTCGATTTTTGGCGAACTGCCGCGAAATAAACGTTTCACCGCTCCGCTACGTTTATA
Source organism: Bombus vosnesenskii (assembly GCF_011952255.1). NCBI lineage: Eukaryota > Metazoa > Arthropoda > Insecta > Hymenoptera > Apidae > Bombus > Bombus vosnesenskii. Next base: position 1,464,162 of record NW_022882948.1, read on the forward strand.
TCCGAACGAAAACGTCGCCTCTGGTGACGCTGTATGTCGAAGGGTTGTTTACGATACTCTGCTCACAGTGTCGCGCACCACTTTCGCGAAAACCAAATATGAATTTTTTTTTTTTTTTTGTTTTTTCCTTCTTGATGGATGGATGTTTGGGCGCCTACAAGCATTTGCTTAATTCTTCCAAAAGGATTTCCGAAAGATCGATCGTGTTTGAGCGTTGGGATTGAAGCTTTTGTTTATCCGTACGTATATGACACGTTTGGGAGATTAGACTGGAAATTGTCAAGTTCGGTTCCATTGATTATTTCAAAGTTTCATTCTATCCGATTTTGTTGAAACGTTTGAATTGTTTTGTTTTTTGTCGTTATACTTCCACTTCGTCTGATCGCCGTGTGCTTGCGAAATTTCCAAAAATCTACCTCGTAAGATCGGATTGCGTGTACGAAATACTTGTGAAAATACGTAGAATGTACAGGATACACGAAAATATATAAAATATGCAAAGTGCATCTATTTATTGTAATATTTAACCGATGAAACAGGCCTCTCTGCTTAAATCCTATTGTTTAAATAATTTTCTTGAAAATACGAATAAATCGAAGCGAAGACCTACGTTAAAACTGAAATGTTCGATTTTCAGGAGAGCGAGATTTACCAGAAGTGTGTGCGACCACCACCAAACCGGACGGTGTTCGACAGCGAGAGCCCTCCGCCTTACCGAAGCCAGTCCGCGTTGCTGGACGCGCCGGATCGTATAGTCCGGTGCCACAGCGCCGGCAGTTCCTTGTTGAGGGTGTTCCGGAAGTTCCCTAGTCCTGGGAGCTCGACGCCTGCCGTAGTGGTGCCGCCGCCGCCCAGACGACCTACCTTGTCCAGTTATTCCGAATCTAGTAGCAACTTGAGCAACCTGTCCAGCCTAACGATGGTTCCCTGCGAGACCGACGAGAGTCAGCAACAAGAACAACAACAACAGCAGAAACCGCGCGTCTGATCCGAGGCACGGCCAAGAAGAAGAGCGCTTGAGGTCACGCAGCAAACAAGCCCAACGACGTCGAATAGCAGCGAATTCCTCGAGGTCGACGGACGACGAAGGATCTCGTGGAAGAGGCGACGAGCCATTCCAAAAATCGTGGCGGGACAACGAGAAGAAAAGACAGAGGAACGGGTCGACGACACACGGCACAAGGACGCTGCTGTTGCCTCTGATACTGCCAGCAAGGTTGTCGTACTTGTTCTGCCCTCCTCGAGAATTCTCCACCCGTCGAGGATCCCTCAAGACTGACTCGCAGGAGAAACGTTCGTACGGGTTCGGCCAGCTGACGAATACGTCTACCACGTTGTTACTACGGTCGTGGATCGGCTGCGCGGAGAATCTCGCCGACAGATAAAAAACGCTACCACCTGAGAGAGGAGAAGAGAAGATGAAGAGAAGAATTTCATACAACGATCCTCCTCCTGTAACATCCTACTTGTAACACCGCCGCAGCTGTAGATCCTCCTTTGGACCGCGCAGCTTTGGATGATCCTTCAGTTTGGTTCTTTTTTTTTTTTTTTTTTTTTTTTTTGAACAGCGTCCTCGCCCGGGGGCTGACGAAGATGAAGAGAGAGAAAGAAGGAGGGAGGAAGAGTGCTGCTTTCGTGGGTCTGTTCCCTTCGGTGCTTCCGGTGCTCGATACCTTGCGATACATCGGCCAGTCTCTAGCCTAGATCTCAGACGATTCCAAAGTTATTTAGAGACAAAGGTTAGTTTATTAACGCAGCTAATGAGATTGGATTAGGGTGAATTGAGGGTGGGCCGTTGAGGCACCAAACGAATCGGATCGAAAACGAATCAGTCGAAGCGTGTACGAAAGCGAGAAACGGACAAGAATGGAAATAAAGAGGGACGATAGAAAAAAAGAAGAGAGAAGAAAAATACTAAAATAGCGAGGCCTATGAAGAATTTAAGAGAGAATAGACGCAAAGGTACGATCCGTAAAGCAGCACCAGCCACGAGTAACGCAGAGAGTGACATATTTTGTTCCTGGGGGGAAAACACGAGACACCATGAAGCAATGTACGTGATAGGAAGCTGGCCATGGGAAAATACACGATGTAGCAATTAGAAGCCGACAGAGTTTGCTGCCCGTTTGCTGCCGACCCAAGACGCGATACCACAGACCAACGGGACGATATTTCTCATCATCGAGTTTCGTTTCGCTGCGAAAAAGACTTAGTAAATTATTTATTGGCGATAATTCGCGATGGAGCGTGTCTTTGTAGAGAGAGAGAGAGAGAGAGAGAGAGAGAGAGGCACACGACGAAGCGGAGAAAACGTGGAGAAGCGGACAACGCTGCGACACACGCTAGAATAAAATGAATGTATCCGCGCGTGAATGATTCGCGTCAATTGTTTGCGTTTCTGTGTAATGTATGTATGTATGTATGTATGTATGTACGTACGTATGAATGTATGTATGTATGATGTGCGTGTGTATGCGTGTATGCGCGCGCGTCCGTGCGTGAAAATACGTGGAGCACGTATCCGTGTGAAAAACGGGTCCAGAAGTGAGAAGAAATGGAGAAAGATAGAGAATCGAAGAAAGGGAGGAAGAGCGTGGTAACATCATCGAGAGGAACGCGTGACGCGAAGGGCGAAAAGGAAAGGGATTTTCTGAATGACTGATACGGCGCGATTCTATGCAAGGCTGTGTGTAAATGAAAAATGAAGAAAAAAAGAAAGAAAGGAATGAAAGGAAACCAGAGAGAGGAAAAGTAGTGCCAAGAGCGTTAATAAAAAAAAAAACAAAAAGATGATAACGATGATGGTAATGAAACAATGTAAATATTAGGTTAGGTAGTTCAATATCGATATAATTATTACGACTAAAAATGATATGCTCTATATACTTGATTAAAAAGTAATAAACCTTTACACCACGCATAAACACGAGTTAGTCGGGCCGTACGAAATCGCCATGGGACACGCGTTACGCTTTTCGACGAGACCTCTGTGACATTTCTTCTGGATATGAAAGAACAAAAGAAAGAAAGAAAGAAAGAAAGAAAGAAAGAAAAAAAGAAACGAAACGAAACATAATATTTGACAAAAAAAAGAAGAAAATCGCTCTCGAGCATCACGATCGATACTTCGATTTCTGTGATCGGGAAACAAATGAATAGAGAGGGCAAAAAAGAAAAAATGACAAAGTACTATACATCTCTTTATATCGTGGTTGGCCATCGACTTCGTCGATTATTCAATTTCTTTCTTTTTTCTCTCCGCACGGAAAGATGGAAGAGAACGGTTGATCGAAGCTTTCGGGATATTTTTGAAAGAACAGATCGCTATTCACGTTTTAGTGATTGGTAACGAATGGAAGATGAAAGAATCGGAATAGGATGATCGCGAATCGTGGACGAAGAGGTTGTAAAGAGATAAAAAAAAATTAGAAGAGAAATCGAAGGGAGCATCGCGATGCTCGAAGAGTGTACTGCTACCGCGTCTCGCCGTGATTCGAATGGCTCGCACGATGTCTGATATAAACGCTACTTTATTATTATTCAGATAGATAAGGCTTCAGTTTTTCGAAAGAAAAGAAGAAATGAAAATAGGACGAGATCTGCCTTGACGACGAACCGAGAGTCGACGACCGGCTTCGTTTCCCCGTTTTCTTTCAACTGCCACGAAAAAAAAAAAACAAATAAAAGTTTCCATTTAGATCGCCGTGGAGATTGCCTCGAAAGAACGGTTAGGGTTTACGGTAACTTGTTTAGATTTAGATATGCCTAATGGTGCGTTAGGTGTATCGTTAGACGATTAACTATTAACCTATTAACCGGGGAAAACAAAGAAAGTTCACTCGTCATTCAGATTGCAAATTTGTTGGATAAAATAACTCGTCTATTTAGATATTATTCTCCACGTGTCATTTTTATTATTCATCATCATCGCTCGTATCATTTTTATTAAAAGTACGTTATAGGAGAGAGATGAAAATCTGAATATGTTTCGAACTTTTATTTTAATATTTTAATATTTTAATATAGCATAGATAAACACGAAGAAAGTAAGCGTCTTTAAAATAGCTAATAGATTGATCAAGTTAACCCCAACTTGACCCCAATCAAGTTTTGTGAAATACCAAAGGTATATCTAATTATTTAAAAAGCAATATTGTAATGTATTCGATAGTTTGATATTATGAAAAGAAATACATTTTAAATTAATTGAATAAGAAAATTAGGAAAAAGACACACGTTCGGTTTTAACGTTAGATCTATCGACATTAAAAAAAAAAATCTGACACTTATCGTTTCGACTGATTCGACAATTTTACCGTTGAAATCAAATAGGAAGATTAGCTCGCGAAATTGTTTGATAAATTGACGAACGAGAACCGTCTAAAGATCGATCAAAATCAAATAAATTTTTCAAAATTGTTACGAATAATTTCATAGTAGACTAATAAACTTCTACACATTCGAATATGAGACCTAGGCCTTTTTTTCCTGTTCCAAATATTTTCCACCTACTAAATTTCAATACCGCTCCATCTGTACAGAAAATGAAAAATGCTGACTTATCGTATTCTTCCTCTGTAACGTTCATTTGCAACGACTAAAACTAGAGATGGGACACTCGATAACCCGAAATTCTTCGAAACTCCAGACGAATTTTATTTCGACTAATAATAATCCAATTGAATTTATATTTAAAATACTTTAAACTCGTTTTAATTCATCGATGAATAATTTGATTTTCCGCGAAAAATTGTCTAACTTCCTACCAATTGTAAGATAAATATTTCTTAGAGATCAAAGAAAAAAAAATGAACATTTCGAATTTGGAGAGTCGCGAGATCTCAGTTTTGACAATTTTTCGGAGTCTTAAGGCCCAAAGCAAATTCATTCGAGTTTCGCTATCTAATCTGAACATCAGATTTTGACCCGCCTCTGACTAAGATCCACCTGAACGAAATCGACGCATTTTTATTAACCTTTCGTTTCGCGATTAAACAAATTTCTAATCAACGGAGAACCCGGTTAACAGGTTAATTGGGCGTGCCGTGGAGTACGCCATCGACACAGTGTTCCTGAGAACCTTTTTCTCGAAAAAAGGCGGAAAGTTTGGTAAAGGGAAAAAGAGAAAGAGATGGGGGGGAAAAAAAAGAAAGAAAGAAAATTATTTTCTATGCTCCCGGATACCTGCACGTACCAAATAGATTTCTATCGATTTTGAAACTCAGTATCGAAATGATTTTTTTACTCGATAGCCATGACATTGTTAATTTAAGATAGACTTTCGTAATCGTTATAATCGCTAAGACGAAAGTGACATGGAAGCTTTAAGTGAGAGAGAGAGTGAAATGGTATGGCGAATTTAGTGTTTTCCTACGATCGAAAGAGACTCACGAGCGTAATTTTTTACACACTTTGATATTTTTCTCGAAATAAAGGGACAAAAGGGAATACGTAATGGAAAAAACTAAAGTATGAAAGAAAATAATAGTATTTTTATTGAAATTATCTTTCAAACGTAGACAATTGCGCATCAGCTAACGCTAATTTTCTCTTATAAAATAACGATTCACCAGAAAGGCCTTCGACACCTCGACAAAGTACAATCTTCTTACCAAATACAAAAATACAGTACCACCACGGCAATCTGATAGAAATAAAACTATATTGGAAACTGAAATTGTACGCGCGTGCAATCTCAGTGCGTAATAATAAACTGAATGGATTCTCCAAGGAAAGGAGGAATGAAAAATGTATATTTGTAAAGGGAATTTGTTAAACGCGATATTTGGCGTGTAGACGAGCAAAATGGCGGTATCGACTTCGGTTCTCGACCTCGGGACAGAGCGAAACTACTCAAGTATCTCATGAGAAGTCACCAATTATTGTAATCCTTTAAAAAGAGAAAGAAAAAAAAAAGGTAACCGTTTCGACGAAGGGGTAAAATTGCAAACGAATGATCGACGGCTCTTTCCTTTCGATTCTCGGCTCACGCAGGACACGCAGGAATCTCCTTTCTAAACTTTCCAAATTTCTGAAACCGTATCACAAGAAAATTCGTCCATTTTATTCCCTGTATGCTCGTTACTTCGAATATTCTATCTAAAACGCTCTATTCATTAATATATCTATATTAATTATATTCCATGTATTTTTCAAACATCGAGATTGAAACGAACATTCGAACGATCCCGTCCCACGTGAAATGAGAATTGAAGAAAAGAAGCGAATAACGAAACGAAAAAGAAACACCGTAGAAGAGGCACGTTTTAGGCGTCGAATATGTATAGGTAAGCGTTGAAATAAAAAAAAAAAAAAAAAAAGGAAGCGAAGAAGAAGCGAAAAAGAATGCAAATGCCGATGAAAGAAGCGTACACAGTCGGTCGGTCGGTCCTGTGTGTGCACACGTATCAGACATCGTTCTGCGTGTACGTGTGCGCACAGATGAAATCAGAAGTTGTTTGGAGAGAACCAAAAAACAATGCCCGGGTAGTTTTACACACGACACTCGTGGTTTTTAAGCCGCGAACGGACGCAAGCTTTTTTCCATCGTTAACGAAAAAAAAAAAGAAAAGATTTAAAAAAATAAAAAGAAAAATGTGTTCACGCGCATGCAATATTAGGTGATGAAGAATAATCGTATTTCTCTATGTAAAGAAAGAAAGAAAGATGAAACGTTATTCGAAAAAAAGAAAAAAAAAAAAGGAAGAAAACGAGCGCGAACGAGTGAGAGCGTGAAGTTGAAGGAAAGAGAAAGAAGTGGGAACGAGAAACAGATAATCGGGAGACACGCGAAGAACGAACAACAGCGGACTAACGAGAGAATATACGGTCCCTCGCGATTGAACGAGAGAGCAATCGACGAGAAGACGCGACAGAATGATTGTACGTGTGCCTGAGTGTGTGTACATGGACGTGTGAACAAGAGAAAGAGAAGCAGAGCGTGCAAGAAATGGGAAAGGTACGAAAAGGTATGACTAAATCCAAAAAAAAAAAAAAAAAGGGTCTTGTGCAACTCTCGGTTAAATTAAAACGATTAAAAAATATTTAAAAAAAAAAGAGAAAAAAAAATAATTGAGAGAGAATATTGTTATTGAATTAGATCGAATTTTTTAAGGGCCGTCGACGAAGCGGAGTTTTAGATTAAAGAACGTTTAGGCGAATTTGTGATTTTTTGATTTACGCGAAAGTAAGAAAGGAAGTTTGATTAATTGAACTTTAGCATTCTTAATAATTAATTCGAGGTGTGTGTATCGTGGTGTCTTTTTAACCCATTAAGCGTGAAAATTGTGTTGACGAAACATTTCATTTGCAATTTCTTCCCATCGGTTTGTATTATCGCAAATTGTTTTTAATATTAATAAATCATTCGATACGTTTAACGTCAACGTTTTGTAACGCTTGCGATATTAATATTTCGCCGACATTATCCTTTATTTCGATTTGATCATTTCAAAGGAATACAGAAGATTTAAGAAAAATACGTTCGTCTTTAATTTCATAAAAAAAAAAAAAGAACAAGCGATTGTTTGATGCTTAATGGGTTAATAATTCGTTATGGGACGCTCGAGCTTTCATTAGGCGATCCAGCTAGAGCGACGAGATCGATCTATCGTGGCCTTTCGCTGAAAATCACCGGCAATTAGGCTGTGTGGAACGACGACGGGCTAGCTATCTTGTCGATATCGAAAAAGACGAAGGAAACGTTTTCCATTTGCGCAGATTGCTTTCTGGCAGCGTACTTTCGACAGATTAGCTCGCTGGATCGATAATCGATACTCTGACGTTCACAGCAGCTATTTAATCGAAAAGTTACGGCTATGGATCGGTAATATCCCCTAAAGTCATGGTCGTATCTTCTTGATAATAAATCGGTTAGAATCAATTATACTTTAGGAAAAATTTAGACGAAGAATCTATCTACAGTGGCTCAGGAAAGTATTCGGCAACTTTCGTGCGTTATATTATGTTTGTTACATGAAACATTTCCAAGTTTCATTAACGCTGCAGCGTTGTATAACTTTCGTAAAGGAAAGTATAGTAATAATTGTTATAGACGACGTTTATTTTGGCTTGTGAGAGAGAAACTGGTGTTCCATCGTTTTAATCTTGAAAATCGGTCTTTGGACAATCTTAAGTAAACATGGACAAAATTCGTGATCTGTAAGATGAAACAGAAAGTTTATCGATACAACGGTCTAAAGTCTTGAATATTCCAAAATCGACTGTCAGCTGATATTTAGCAGAGATCTTCTTATTCTTTTATTTTATCACCATTCGTAATTCTATTTCCACTGTTCCACATTGTATGAACTATTTGTACCCTTGAGGCACGTTCGTACAATCTCGTTCACTCGTAATTTCCATTCTCACACAATCACAGACTCATCACACTCGTTCTCCTATACTACGTTCATACATTGATACGTAGGTTTATAAGTATATGATATAAATACTTAAAAAAGATGTGAAATAGCAAAGAAAGAAAGATGCGTGGCACCAACTTATTGGACGATTTATATGCTATGACCTTTAAAGATCGTAAAAGGTTTCTATAAGTGTTCAAATATATGTATATATATACAAACTTTCATGAGCCACTCTATGTACTGATTAGTCCGTGCTTAGAAAGGAAGTAAGGACATTTTCTTAAAGAAAGAAAAAATCTTATATGAAAGAAGCTATTTTTGAGCGTCAAAGCGAACGAAAGCCCGTTCGTCTTCTCCTCACCGTCTCCGTGTACGTCTTCACGGAAGTTCAGGTTGATCGACCAAACGATATCGCGCGTGTCCCAAATTGAATATGTATTTGAGCCAAGTTCATCGACAACCTGGCCGCTTCCGGTCCATCTAGTCATGCTAAGCCATGCGCGTCCTGTCGGACGATGAAATCGATCTGTCGTCGTTTCATCGATTTTTTCCCGAAAAATGGCGGGGAATCCATTTTACGTAGGCGCGATTTGTGATTAAACGATGTGTTCGGAAATTCTCGGACGATCCACGTCCGTCATTTTCTCTAGCGCGAGAATTATACATATTATCGAAATTCGACGTTAGATTATCGGTTATTTCCTCGAAGATGTAATTATTGTCGTATTGTCGATAAGATTGGTGTGTCTAGTCTTAAATACCACGGCGAGAAATTTTGAGATATAGATCGATATGGCGTCTCGGTGCTCCATCTTGTTCTGTTTTCATTGTTTCTGTATTTCCCAATTCTATGAAACATCGAGACAGCCATTTCATGTTTTTGATCCGTGTCTCACCGTGGTATATAATAAATTATGTCTTCTTCCTCTTTTTTCATTTGTTTACGTTATTAGGTAATCAAAGTAAAAAAGAAAAAAATATAATAGATCGAGATACGGGAGAGTTATATTATAAATAAATGCACACAGACCCGCAGACTGATATGGATGCAAATCTGAGAATCAAAATTTTCGACCGTCTCGTGGTTTCTCGGGGACGCAGTGTCTTATGGGGCGGATCTTTTGGTACTCGTTAGAAATCGAGTGAATGGAAAGTTTATGGTCTTGAATAGGGAGAATTTAAAGATCATGGGTTGGAAAAATTAATTAATATCTTTGGTAGGAACAAAGGTACCAAAAGAAAAAAAAAGGAGATGCGTGCGTGCGTGCGTGCGTGTAAAGAGAGAATGGAAACACGTGCAACTGGAAGATTAAGGAACTAATTAAAAAAAAAAAAAAGACGTAACAGGAAAAAAAGAACCACACTAGCCAACGTACGTCATTTGAATCGAATAATCATCGTTTCGTTGTCGTGATGTACGAGCAGGAGAGAGAGAGAAAAAGAGAATATGCGAGTGGGAAATTGGAGTATCTTTTTTCAAGGTAATCGATCGATGTTGTAGAAACAGTGTCATTTAAAGTAGTAGATCGCTTCTACCAAAAAAAAAAAATAAATGAATAAATAAATAAAAATAAGAGTAAAGTAAAAATAACATAAAATAAAAACGAGTCATCTCGAAGAAAAAAGTATGAAAAACGGTTTACGTAATTCGAAAGTCGCGCCAGCCGCGTTGTAGAGAACGCTCGAAGCGGCGCGAGATTCGAAATCGACGCGCGAAGCATCCGCCTTCACGCTCCTTGTCCCTTCTTACGCTCCATTTTTCTCTTCTTTTTTTCTTTTTCTCTGCTTTCGTTATTTTTATTAATTGTCTCGATCACGCGTCGAATCTCGCGTTTCCTTCTAACGTGTCTCCGACTCGCGAGCAAAATAAACGATTTTTTATACAGTAGAATTATACCAATTGTACCACATAGGAAAGAAAAAAAAAAATAATGATGTTCGTTGTTCACTGCTCTGGCTTGCTAGTAACGGCAAAACTCAATAACCCGGGCCTCTCGGAGGCTGTTCGGACCAGGAGCGGCGCGAAAATTAGAAAATGAAACTAAAAGACTGTTGACCAATAACGAGCGTAATTCACTTGGAAGAACTTGCTCCGGACAGTCCCCTTCGTGCCCCCTGTATGAATCGGCAACATTTCAACATTGCAAGATTATTGGTGTACTTATCACGCAGTTTTCTACAAAATAAAGAAAACAATTTTGAAAAAAAAAATACAACTGTTTCATGATATTCCTTTCTCCCATTGAAATTGTTGTATGCAATATTTATCGTATGTTTTAAAGTAATTGGTAGAATTATGTTACTTGGAACGTAAATTTTTATTTCAATTAACGAGACTCAACTTATACGTAGTATCTTTGTATATTTGGAGTATTCACACTGTTTTATCGACTTTTCTCGCAAAGTTGAGCAGTACGTTAACAGATCGATCCACGTGTTCAAATTGCTCAGTCGGTATTTCTCAGTTCTTTTCTAGCTTAAAAAATCACAGACGAGATACGAGACTCGTCCATGATACCATGCTCTATGGTGATACGTACATATATATATGTAATTCCTGTATTTGCCATGGAAAATCATAGAGGGCGTAAGAAATAATTCGATTTTTTCAAGGTCGGTATTTCAGAGCGTAAGACATAAAATCATATATAACGTCAAGTCTATCCCGTATTTAGTCAATGATATAACATCTATTCTCCCCCTTGTTTATGACAATACGGATCTATTTGTATGTATCTGCATATGCGAATATAAATGAATCGAACGTTTCGCGTAACTAAAATTGCCGTCACGTTCATTCAGTCTTCTCCAATACGTCTATCAAAAACCTTTATAGAGACAGAGTAAAAATTGTTCTACTTTCATTCAGCGAAAGAGAGAGAGAGAGAATGAGTCAAAATAAATCATCTTTATACTGCACCGAATTTGGTTCGATAAAAATAATCTTTGGAGGCAGAAATACTGTCGTGAAACATTATACGAGGAGAATGTAATACCAATCGTCGAAACACTAAATTTCCAGCATGAAAGATCATTGGTGTGAATAAAACGACGTTCATTGGGCCACAGTCGAAATTTAGCGATTCGGCCGCTTAAACTGCTGGAATAATTAACAATTTATGTACTACTAAATTTTAATATATTAAAAATACACCAGAAAATAGAACATTAATTACATTCGTTTATATTTATGATAATAAGTTTTAACAATAAAATTTATAGTAAAAATGCAACGTTAAATTCATAACGATAAAGTTTCAACCATCCTTGACGACCCAATACCTGTAGCATATTGTCGATATAACTCTAAGTTGCAATGTTAAGATCATATTTGTATATTGCAATGTATAATTATTCCATCTTGATACTTGAATTTAATATATATAGAAAAGAGTATTAAAAGTTATTGTATCGAACTTATTATGTACAATACAACGAAGAAGAATAAGCAACGAAGAATACCAAATACTTAAATTCCTTGAAAGAGGCCTATCTTGCATTTTTATACTACAAGCTTACTCGTACTTTAATACATATACCTAAAGACTTTTAATGTCTTAAGGAAATTTTTACTATAAAACTGAAACAAAAGGTCCTATGTCTAGTAATAATAAATAGTTCTTTCATATTTTCCACAATTTTGCGATACGTTTAAACGTTAAACAATTACGATTGACTCGATAACGACGAAAAAGAAACGCAGCAAGGTTATGGCATCTATAAATGCACGAACCATTTTTTTCTAGATGGTCGAACTACTAAATTTCCTTTGTCGACCATTTGTACAACACGGGGAAAATATATAGCGAGGGATGAGGAGGCCAATGTCCTAAACGAAGTGCCTAGTTCTTAGAGGTTAATCGGCTTAATGAACGCGAGACGTGATGGGTAGCAGCTTAACGAAAGTGATGCGATGCGATGGGAGGAAGTGGAAGCTACCGCAGGCGGGTGGTGTTGTTTAAATTTGGAGCGACGTTCGTTCGGAAATAGACGCCTTTCCCTGCTTTACCCTTGTGTACGCGATCCTCTGCTCGCTGCTTGGATCGCGCGCGCTCTTTCCAATTCTCCTGATACTCGCGCACCAACTGACCTCTTTACGTTGAGGGCGCGCGCGCCGGAAATGCCACGTCACCCAAACGGAAGCGCACTTTACCCGGCTAACCCTTTTCGCGTTAAGAATACGACGTGATTCTGGAACAACCGAGCAAAATAAAAGATCGTAAAAATAGGGAACCGTGAATCATAGTAGAAGAGGAAATTGAGTGACAACTTCGCCAGAAAAGTTTTTAGCGAATTATGTTTTCGCTGCATCAACCCCTTGCGATGGATTACTATGACTAGTTTGAAGTATCTTTTCTACTATATTTTATATAACTGCATTTCAATACCAATAATAGTTTAATCTATCGGCGACTTCTATCATGTAAATAGAAAAATTAAAGATTTTCCTGTAAAATAGTCTGTAATATCTGTAATAGTAAAGTAATGAAATAAGGTAGTTGTTTATTTAATTCATTATTAAATAACTAATATATTTCACGTTAGTATAATATAACACGATATTATACCTATTTTTCTAAAATGTAATGTCAAATCAAAACACAAGGGTTTTGTACAAAAATTGTATACCTTTTTGACAAGCGATTAAATGATAGTAAGAAAATCGATGACGCGAAATATATTGATATCGTTATTATTAAATAACATCGAGTGTCGTTAAGTTGCAGCAATATTAAATACGATTACAAGTACTTGTTTGAACCTGTTTGTTTAATATTTTGCAAGATTTTTAGTGTCGCTACATGTAATGCACAGAAATATCTTTGTTGAAGCGGTGAGTTAACAAATTTACGAAGACAGTTTCATTGGAATGTGTATAGAACTCGAAGTAACATTGTCTACCGCGTATTATGATAAGTGGCAGGTACAAATGTTGCGACGATGAATGCAAATTTATTCGAGATTGCTACTTTTGAGATTTTCTACGTCACTTCATTAAACACTGTCCGCTGTTGGTAACAAAGAAACAATACTTTTGACACCTGAGATCACTAGTATTTCTGTCCATCATCTTTAAATACACACGTAGAACATTAGAATTGTAAGAAATTGAAATTCTTCCAACAAATTATTACCATTATTATTTCTTGAAATTTTAATAAAATTATCCAATGAAATTCCAAGCGAAGTGGATTATACACTCGTAGCCATTGTTTTGCAGATTAAAACGAATTTTATAGTAAAGTTTCGAGTAAAAAAAAAAACTCTCGCGAAGAATATGCAATACCATTCTTTCGTCTCAAAAGATACCAAACAATATTTACCGTTTCGTTAGAATTTTTATTTTAAGTAAACGATCGCTATTGATAGACATTGAAAACTAACAGTCGTTTGAGTAGAAATGAAATGTGCTAGTTTATTATAGAACTAATTTTAAAAAAAGAGATCTCGTGCAAGGTTGCATGATCCAAGATGTAGCAGAGACTCGTTAGCGTATCTGATTTATTTGCAGACCGATCTCGTCGAGCCTCTTCAGTAGTCTTCGAGCACGAAATACGATTCGAAGTAGAAAAGGGTGATGGATCAGACACGTTTAAACACAACCGTCCAGTAGAATATTCCTCGCGTGTCGTTCAACAGATCAAGCGTTGCGACTCCTCTCCGCTACGATATTCCGATTTCTCGTGTTCCTTTTCCATACGAATTTAGTTAGTCGATGACACGTGTTCCGTAATAATAAAACAGCCAAAATTGCAGAACTAGGAAATTGTTTTCTTTTCAAACTGTCCTGTTATTACGTTTTCGGTATGAACTTAAATATACTTCCTACGTTATTAATATTTTTGATAATCTCATGGAAAATTAAAAATTTCCAAATATTTTGTATATTTTTTTTTTAGTAGTTCCTGGATATCTTTTATGCATTTCACATATTTCTGCATCTTTTGATATATTTTTGCCACGTCTGGCATATATTAAAGGAAACTTTCGGTACATTTTCTCAAGGATTAATTTATTACGTGGCACACTTCAATTTTAATTCGAATAAAAATGGTTTCCCTTCTAAACTATCACTTCATCTTTTATATGGACGTCGAGTATTTTCTCAGTTATAGCAATCTTTCTAAAACGTACTATGTTTCCGTATTTGTAAGCGTATAAAATTTTCTATTCTTTACAATTTCTTTAAACGTTCTGAAACATTTTGCCATCTTTATATCTTTCCTCTAAACTCGTTAAACAATCAAGATTGTAGATTAGCTTGTTTCTTTCTACTCGATGCGTATTCCCGGAATAGAAACTACGTTCGAGGCGTATAATCGGTGCACTCGATTTCCTCAAACAAATCCTTTAACTTCACCGATGTTGTCAAATACGATGCGAGTTGAACGTGCCAGCGACTTGTAGGTAGACAGGATCGATCGATCGGAAGTCGTGAACAAGAATGAAACATTACTATGTAGTTTGTTTTCCTGCCTGGTATTCAGTTCGAATTTATGCATTCGTATAATTGGCCAGATGGCTCCCAGTTTTATTTCGGTGACACTAAAATATTACGGTATCCGCTTCCCCGTGTCATTCCACGTCTATTTTTGACCGGCACAAGTTTCTGGGCACATTCGACTCATTCTACATTCCATCCACCATGAACTTTCTTTTTCTCTCCAAATTTGATCTATAATCGCCCTCGTTACTAGCAATTGAAATGAACCACTCGCAGCAATACAGAGACAACTCTGATATGCAAATTTTCCATTTTAAACTTTCACGATGACTGTTAAACGACACATTTCCGATTCTGTGATCTGACGGTGGTTTCGATGCCGGTTTTAATGCTACGTTTCGTGCTGATCTTCCATCGACGAGGACAATTCCTTTACTTGTGAGTAGCATTTTGTGAATTTGGAATATTTGTGTAATATATATATTATAAAAGGAAATGTACGCTATACAGCACGGATCGGCACGTAACGGCAGCGTCACGTAGCGATCGGTGACGGATAGTGTGAACGGTCTCATTCAAAACGCATGTTTCAATGTTCTGTCATGCCGATGTCAGTACGTGACGGTCGGTGACGGATTGTGTGAATGGTTTCACCTAAAACGCATGTTTTAATGCTTTGTCGTGCTGGTGCCGGTACGTGACGTTGTTGTTACACGACGTTCCCGTTACGCGACCATCCGTCGACTATACGTGCCGTATAGTGTAAATTAATCTTAACTTGTGGGATATTTTATCGATTTATCAGATACAACATCTTGTGTCGTTTATGTAGAACAGAAAGTCAAATTTGACTCGATAGGAAAGTGAAGATTTGGATGTGAAACGAATGTAGAAACTGTGTGATCTATAGCAGACAAAGGTAGGGAAAAGGATGAAAAAGTAAGCAGAAGTTGGAGGTGGAAACTGGGCAAGAAGAAGACGAAGTGGGAAATGAGAAATGTAATGGAAATAGCAGCAAATCGAAAATGAGAAATGTAACGTGCGTAATGTAAAATGAAACAACTGGCTTGGGAAGCGTAAATTATGAAAGAATATGACGCGTAAAACACGAGGCAAGGTGAATCGTATAATTTGGGAAATACGAAGTACGAAGTAGAATGTAGACAAAGAAGAATTGCCAGATAAAGAACGTGCGAAATGTAAACGGGAAAATAATGTGGAAAAGAATAAACAGAAAATGGACCGAAGAAAACAAACAGACCGAGTTAAAAAATGATAAAGCATATGTGCAAGCATATCCGTGTGACATAAATAATTACACAAGATACTTAAAAAATATTATTTCGTACGTATAATATATACAACATAAATGATTAAACAAGCTTGTAAAATAATCCTAAAGTGTTGTATACCGACAACGATATTAAATAGTGAACTCTTCTCAGTATTCCTAGTTAATCTGTACAACCACACGAACTATACTAATTTTTCCACTAAATTTAACATCGATATCTACCTAAATTGCTTTGTATATCCTTCTATGTACCTACTATAACTATACTATACTACTATATATATATTATTATTATTATTATTGGTATTATTATTATTATTATTATATTACTATCTATTATTATATATAACTATACTATACTACACTATAACTATAACCAACCTGAACGTTCTATATACAAAGAAAGAACTGAAGCTTGTGTTTAAAAAACAAAAAGGGGATAAAAGAAATAATAAGAGTTGCCCCGCGTTTCATTTCTATAATCATCGCTTCAAACGAGCCGCCATGCCATCGCTAATTGAAACGCACGGATCTGTTTTTCTCGAAGATGCGACACGACGCAACGCGATGCAACGCGACGGAAGCGGTGGTCCCTACCTATTAATATCGAGAGTATATTTCAATTAATTCGAATAAATCGGTAAGCGACACGGCGCGAGTGTGCGTGCGCGTGCGTGGAAAGGAGGCAGAAAGAAAAAAAGATGACCGCCGTGGCGCTTGCGCGAGGGGCGTCGCGACGACCGCCGACGCCTTCTTGAATGAAACCGTCGCAGTCAGTTCGCATCAAGGCGTCCACCTTCGCTTCCACTTTCACGGATTTTCTAATTGTCCAGTCGACCAACGGCAAGTGACATTCCACGGTGATAAGTCGTTCGATCATGTTTCATCTTGGCCATCGAAACAGGTACGATTTTACGGTTTTTAATCTGACTTGCGGAAACGGTCACTTACGCGCTCCAACTTTCAACTTCGTTTCAAATCCTTCAGCGATCCTCGCGCCGAGTCGTAATCTTTTCAGATAACGAAACTCGTCGATCGTCGCGATCTTGGTGCAACGTTGATCCGAATCGTTGGAAATTGAAATTTGTAACGTCTATTTTATGGTGAATCTATTTTACAGATTCGTGTTTACACGCGTAAATTTAATTAATTGTCAGGATTTGCGTAACGTGTGGCGGAAAAATTGATTGGAAAATAGACGTCACGCGATTGTTATGATAATTCGTAGTTTTGTTAATGGTTCTTTGGCAATTCAGGAAATGATTAAACAGTCAATGGAATCTTGTTTAGTTCGAAGTACGTATTATTTTTTTAATTAATTGTAATATTAGGTTTATCTGCTGTGAGATTAAAATTCGATCTGTATACGCCATAAAGTTGCATGGTTTTGCCTTATTTGTTATTGCACGATTCCCTCCTTACTTTTCATCCCTTCCTTCTGATCTTCATTTCGGTAACTGCGTGATGTACAAGTTTCGATATATTCGCAGCTTTCTTTCAAAGTGATTTAAAATAATTTCAAGTGAAAATTGTAGTAAATCTGGCTTTTTTTTTTGTATCTTTTAATACATTCGATATAACATGCGAAGAACATGGCAAGAAACGTAGATACGGGTGTTTTACATGCGCCGTAGATCAAATACGGTTGCCGTCGCAAGACTGGGTCCGCGCAACTAGCTAACCTACTAACTAAAGCGATTTTAATTATAGTCTTAATGCCAATTAGCTTTTCGAAACTTTATACAATGTTACAAAATTTATGTTGCCTTTCAATGAAATTAATCGAAATATTTCTCCTTGTTCTCAAACAAAGATCGTGACAGGTGATAGATCAATCTTCTATAGTCTACCAAACGAGCACAAGTTTTTCCGAAACAAATTTTCCAAGAACTCGATGACGCTTATCCTTTTCTCCGAATTTCCATTACGATATGAATATTTATTATCGTCTCGAGATTACGCGTTAACCCATTAACTGTTACACGAATATTTTTTCGCGAGAGCTGCAATAGATTGAAATATACAACGGTATAACGTTTAATTTTTGCAAAATATTATATCGTATTTGCAACAATCTTCTCTCGCAATTTTACGTAAATCATTCGCATTGTTGAAAATATTTCGAATGAGATTTATCATTTACTTACTACTATCCTAAGAAATCTAGTAACGTGGCTTACCGATGGCCACTGTGGCATTCAACGTGTTATTTCGAATTCTCCTGCATGGTAAACGCAAATTGCAGGTTGCAATAGTTAAATCTGATCACGAAGATATCTACGGATATTCGTGGATATTCGTAATTGCACGTACTAATGACTTCTTCATTCTTGTCGTTATGTCTCTCTCCCTTGGTCCAGCGATTTTATCATTCGTCGTTGTGTCTTTAAATAAAACCAATTTACAAACACAACTTTCATACAATAATCGTTCGAGAGTTGAGCGGGACTAGTAAAATTAGTTTTAGAACACGTTCTAAAGATTTGAAGAATCGATAACGATAAAGTGGCTCGGTTTTCTCGTATGTTTTAAAGAGGAACTTATTCGTGTCAGTGGAAGCTACTTTGAAATCGAGAAACCTGATCGTTAACTCTTTATGTTTAGAAAATCATTCTGAACGTGCAATTTTTAATTTCGATTTAGAGCGTTGCCTAAGAGTTTCACAGCGTTTATGATTTCGTTGATTGAAAGAACTCGATATTTCATTGATTTCTTAATTTGGTTGTTGTGTTTAGTTTAAGGCTGTATTTAACATTAAAAATTATTAATTATTTAGGATATTAATTTACTGTAGAAAGATACGAAAAGCTTGCGTTTTTAATGTTTGATTTCTAATCTCAAAAAGGGTACAACGTGTTTTCTGGAGGTCCGCCGCGATCTCGCAATTATTTCTATAAAAACCTTCATCACGATCGTTTATTTTGTTATTAATTATTAAATATTAGGATAGAATTATGTAGTCACTCTTACATACAATAAGAAATCACCAATTTAACTATAGAGAATAATTATACTTATCGTACAAACAAATCGTTTAACATAATTTCTCCTATTTATATTTCTATTTTACTCTATTTTTATCTTGCTGTTTATTATTTATATTATCTGATTTATATATTTTACGCAAGCGAAATGATCGCTAAAATTTCACAAATTATCGATGAATAAACTTTTTAACTAATTTTCATCCGATATACACGTAATTTTATGGGAAAATCCGATAACGAAAGCGATCGTTGCAACAGAGAAGACGTTCGAAACAGACCCATCTGGATATTTTCTTTCCGGACGATGCCGCGGTTGGCCGAACGGATTTGCAATTTCTGCGGCAGTGTGCGCCGCGGCGCCAACTCAAACAAACTGAGCGTCGCGGCTGCAAGGAGACGCGTATCTGGGAATCGGGAAAGAACAAACAATTCCAAGCTTCGAGGAAAGCCAGAGAGGGGAATTCTCTGCGTGTGTTTGACGTTCGCTAATCTCTTAAAAAATCTTGCCGTTGTCAGTAAAAGACGAACTGTCAAAAACATCTTGAAACTCGAGCTACATACGTTGAATCGATTTCGAGATTTTTTTTTTCTATTTTCCAATTGATTTTGTAGATATTGAAAACTCTGAACTCTAATATTAAATTTCAAATTAACTACTTGCAAAATATTCACTTACATCTATGTTTACGAAGAAATTATTAAAATATCGTTTCTTTCTATTCGATTATCTCCATCTATTAACGTAACGAGTTTCTTACAAACAAACTGCGTGTCAAATGCATCGATCCGAATCTTGAAAGCACTCGGTTTACGTTCGAAGCAAATCACCGACCTAATTACCATATTCTCATTAAATCGGCTAAATTCTGCGCATTGCAGCTAATTCTACAAGCAACACCAACGATTTGAACATTTACTAATCAGCCTAAAAACACAAGCAAATAACGCCTGAATCTAATTCTCATCAATTGAAACATCGTTGCCTGGTAAATAAAAACCTACCTAAAATAATAACGAAGAAACAAAATTTATATGAAATGAAGTTTCACTTATTACAAGCTTTAAGGGTTGAACATCTAACAGCCTACCGGTTTGTTCACGATGGGCATTGGTTATTAGTAACGCAACAGCTAATTAACTTCCAACGATAAATAGATACGGATCCACGTTTAATTACACGGTCAGAAACAATCGCCGTTAACGCCGTTACGAGCTTCTTAACGAAGACGGAGGCGAGAAATTGTTCGATCGTGAAAAGAATCTTAGAGTTGAACTAGTGTTACGTCAGACGCACAAATTAACGGACTTGGTTGATCGCTAATTGTTTGGACACCCGTTTGCCACTAGCGGAATTGTCAAGTTAAAATACGACCGACACCTTACACTCGCCTTCGCTCGTATATTCGACGATTATCGTGTCATCGTCGCGCTGTGTAACGAAATCAACTATGGAGATCAGCAATTGATTTTTGTAATTGTACAAACTCAACAAGCTGTGATATCTTTTGAGAAAGAGGTAATTGATCGCATTATGAGATTGCGATTCTTTGCAAAGGTCCACTATAAAAGGCAATTAAAAGAATGATATAAATCAATGTATACAAAATTGTAATTAATTCTACGACAATTTTAATTATTTTCTCTAATATCCTGTCCTACGTAACATCGAACGTACCACACATTGCTGGACATCATGTTCGCTGACTCTGTAAATTAGAATGTAAAAAAAGGTAACGATATTACGGACATTGTGTAGACCGAAATGTACTTCGCGTTTGTATTTATATTTCTCGCGCTATCTTCTTGTAAACTGGAAAGAAAGCGCGTAGTCGACCAGTTGTTAAAAAATCGATTAATCGTGTTTATAGAATGCTCTTCCCTTTGATCAATTTAAATTCGAATGGTTTCTACCATCTTACTCGCCTCGTAGCCAACCAGAAACGCCCACGAAGCATACGAGAACACTTCAATTTTCATCAAGCGATGCTGCCCTAACCATCGACTGTTACACGATTTTCCTGGCTAACTCTGCGTTCGTACTTCCTCGTATCTCTTCCTATTTCTCCAGATTCCACACCGCAAGTACGACGCGGCGTTTGAGAACACACGAGGGGCGTTTCGCTTTCAACAGCAGCAATCAGCTGTCTGCCGCGCGACAGCTATCTTTGACGGTTCAACCGGAAGTCGTTCCATGTCTTCCGCCATAGCGGAAATCTCTGGCCGTGCTACCTGGTCGAACGAGGTTTCTCGGAAAATCTAATTCAAGCGACTACTTTTGCGCTTCAACGTTGCGAGGTCCGCGTCGCAGGAAGTGGCGCTCGCGCGTCCACGTTTCAGCATATTAAAGGTTCATAGAGGGAGCCGCGCGGATATGACTGAACGTTATATAAGGCGGTCTTAATATAGCAGGAACACTCTCTGGATCTTAGCCATGTAGCTGGTAGCCGCACGTAGCGTGCATAACGCATGGACGATGTTTGGAAAATGGTACAGAGCAAGATGGAAGCAAGAGGAAGGCAGGGTGGATGCGAAGTAGAAAGGAGAAGGGTGAAACAGTTGGACGGATGCGCGATTTTTTCACTCTTTGCCATAGGAATTTTGTTCGATTATCGGAAGATTAAGGTTTAATTGGATTATGTTGGATTGGAGAGTTTATTAGTATAAAGAAGGAGATGAATCCTAAGGGGAGATTTATTTCGTGTGCTGATTATTATAACGAGTACTTTACTTTGAATATTTTGGATAGTTTTGGATATTAAGTGGATTCTGTATATTTTTTCACCATTAAATTTCCTGCGAGTGCGTATATTTCCTGCAGTTACGTTATTTCTATGGTATTATTTGTTATTCGAGTATGTTAAAAACGATTTAACACGGACACTTGATGGAAGGAACATCGGCTGGTTTATCGCGCTTCGTTTCTCCGGTCTTTTCCAACATTTCATTCGTCGTTAACGATTCAAAAGTTCCTTAGAAATTTAGACACCGATAACTGTGACGAGTAAGATCGATGTTACGTAAATTTATAGTATTACGAATTTATATTATTCACGAATACGACTGAAGAAACAGAATCTAAATAGTTCAGTGGAATATACAATAAGATGCAACAAGATTTAGAATAAATGTAAAAAGATATATAACTTCTACGTAGATATATCACATGATGTTATAAATGGTTGATATTATACAGCATTTCGATCATCGATCGGTAATAGGAAATCTGTGTGCTCTGACAGGATTACGAAAGTGGCGTGACTCATATATATATTTTTCATTCCGGGATATTTCTTTGATTTTTGTAAATATTGGAGGATATTTTGTTAGCAGCATCAAAGAGCTCGCTTCTTATAAATCGTTTCACATGGTTGCAATGTAGGTGGATCTAGCGTGTAGTATATGACAGATTTATATATTTCTCTCTTTTTTTCTTTTTTTTTTTTACAATTTATATCGTCATATTCACGCGTACCTTTAGAAACTATCGCCAATGCATTACATTTTTCAGTGGTATTCGTGGAAAATTTATGAACGCATTGAGAGACTTGTTAGATTTCCTGTTGTAGAGTTTGAAACTTCACAATTATTATTTAAGAGCGAGTATAATATTTCCGCAACTGTATCAAATGTCAATCGCGGAGCAGATGTTGGAAAATATCGTGTACGTTGAAACGATGACTCGATGATTTTCATCCAGGTTGTTTAATTTCGAAAATATAGATTTTTTCTTCGTGGAGAGAGCACTTTAGAGATCGGAGTGATTCGTAGCTTGTTCTTAAACAAAAATTCAAATCGTATCTTTAATTTATATTGACCAGATCGTTTGTAACGTAGTTTTATTTAACGCGATATCGAATGAAGAAACGTTGAAATTTTATACGTCAATCGGTAACGACGTTCGATATTTCTCGTTCTATTTAAAAACATCATCCTTTTGGCGTTACCGAAATATACGTTAACTGGATTACGTTATCGAAATTGTAAACTTAGCAGGAGTTAAAGCACTCGCTGAAATGTTCCATCTATTTTTAATGCCACTACAAACTTTTTCATTTCTCATTCGACACGCTTTGAAGCCAGCGGCCATTATATCGTTAGCCTAAAACGTGCCTACGGCTAAGTATACCACAGAAATATTGTGCTTTGCATAAATCAAGCTTCGCTAACATCGAGTTTCGATTCTATCGAATCCTTCCAGTCTTAATCCTAGATATCTTTTCCTTCTTTGCGTATCTTGGTTCTATAGAATTCGTAATCCAAGGAATTCCTCACCGAGCCACGACGTATTTTGTTAAAATATCAACGATTTAAAATTTGTATCGTATCGGTAATTTTCACAGAAGGAAGGAAAATTATACAGTTTTACTGAAATACATACGATTTGTAATTAGTTCATGAGATATAACTATTCGCTTGCGATATAAAGCGAAGGAACATGACTGTCTGCAAAATATTCGCCTATTGTCGCGTGAAATGGCTCGAGAAAAGTGACGTTCGAGTTTCTCGTAGCTCGATTGTTGGAAATCTTAGCGGAAAAGTTGTTGCGCTCGGGGGAGGGTAAACTGGTTGCGGCTTTGCAAACTCGATTTCACGCGGCATCATGTGAATTTCAGAGTTAAGGTTAACCGCATTCACCGCACGCACAAATAGAATTACAGTTAATCCACACGCACGGTGACACGTCCTGAGGGTGCAACCCTTTACCTAGGCCAAACTCACGTCGACACAGCGCGGCGCGACGATGATGCGAATTTATGATCGCAAATCCTCGACAACTTTCAGCTGCGCTTCCATATCACCAGCTGGTCGTGTTATAAGTGAAAAATGGAAATCGTTCGTTCGATTAAATTGCTCTACGGCTTATCCATTGAATCCTCTCGTAAGTTCTATTTACTTTTTACTATCGATTTTCCAAACTTGTCTGACTGATTTTTCAAAATTGTCTAACCGTTGTAGTAAAATTTTGTTTCTGTATGAAACGTATCTTACTTTATCAGATCGTTCTTAGAACCACGTTATTATCTGGCAACGAAGATTTTCTTTTCATTTCTTCGATCGTTAAAATAATCCATGCGTGCATTTTCACTTTTACTTCGTTCAAGCTTATTCAATGCACAGATACTTTTAGAAATTAACCACGAATTATTTATTTATTATAAAAATATTTATTTATTTTTGAAACAATAATACGAAATGTGTCTATCATTATGCGAAGAATAGTGATCTTTAATACAATACATTTTAGTCTGAATTAAATCAGCTTCTCTCTTTTATATTTTCCAAGCTGTAAATGGTAAAGAGATTGGTAATTTAAAATTTTTTGTTTTATTTAAAATTTCACATTCACAATTTGTCCAATTTGGACATTTGGTAGAATTTTTTATCTGTTTGATTATCATGTGGGTGGCTACCCCCAATGGGGTGCCATCTTCGTGTTTGTTGAGATATATCGTTTGTGAGGTAATTTTAAATTGAGATCGAAATTTACAAGAAAACTACAAAACGGAACCAGAAAAAGAATTTGAAGTAAAAGTTGCAGAAGCTTACCACAATTCGATATCACGTAATTTGGACGTCGCAAACATTTTGCTTCGTTGGATAAACAAATAGACAGAGGGACGAATTTCCCTTTGCGTATGTGTTTCAGACTTGACGAATGTGCCAAGATTCTGTATGCGATACAAGTGTCTGCAAAGTCGTCGTCGGTGAATCGGTGCTCGATGTGGAAGGTAGTTAAAAGCAACAGGTATTCCATTTGCGATGGGCGTAAATGGCACTGATTGTTTTAAATGACCCTACTTGAAACTCACATTTAAATATCCTTCGCTACTTAACGACTGTTAAAGCTTTTCCGTGTAACTTGCGGGTTAATTATTATCTCAGGAGTTTGTTTCATATTTTGTTTACTTGGGATAATTCTAACTTTTACTTGATATTAATCGTGTGTGTTCCTCGGTACAAAAGTAGTCGAACGAATAACTTTGTAGCTCATGCCACTGTAGGTAAATAAACAAATAAGAAAAAGAATCACGTAATTAACCTCTTCGTATTTATATTCGTTGTTATCGATTCGTATCTAGTTTAATCGTTTAACTTATTAGATTTTATTGCGTTTTTTAGTTTGAAAAGATTTAGGATGGTAAGCGAAACTGTGAGCATCGGGTCAAAGGAAACACTGCTATTTAAAACAAGTATCTTTCGACGAATCGGAGAAATTTGGGAAAAGGTAGCTTTACTTTAAACAAAACGAGTCAAAGTTAGGTCAGTTATAATTCTTGCAAATTATTGTATTATGACTTGTTTTGTATGAAAATAGAATTATATATGAAGCGATTAATAATTCCTAAATAAATAAATAATTATGCTCAAGGGATTGAAGGTAACATACGCAAGTTTCTAAATGAAATGGCAAACAATTTAGAAAGAAAAATTGTCTTCCACGATCTGACACACCTTCCGGAGCAAACACGCCGTTTCAACGCGCGACTGTGTCAAAAGACACTGCCGTCGAAAAGCTTCGACGCAATCTATTGCCAATTTTTCGTTCAAAGAAAAAGAATCGCTGCAGCTTATTTCTACGTATTCTAGCGAAAACTATCAAACTTCGTTTCTCCGGGAAGAAAGAAGCTCGAAGCCTGAATACAGACATCGAATCAATAACTTGGCGATGAAAGTTAAACAAATAAAATGGTCAGAAGCGCGAAGAGTTGGACGTAACGAGTAAGTTCGTGGAACGAAAAGTCGAAAAAGCTTCTCCAAAGACTGTTCGTTCACTCGACGAAATTCTCTCCAAAATCCACATCGGTGGTCTGCCATTTTTTCTCCGAAGTCTGTATCACGGATGTTTGGAATTTAAATTTAGCCCGGTACCTTTCGTTTCCACGACTACAAGCGACCGCCCACCACGATTTCGACGATGAAATACAAGCGACGAGGTCGCCTGATCCCTGTTTCGATTATAAATTTACCCCATACGACGTACACCCACTTAATTACATAAAATAATTTGTATATAATTAACTCGGCGTGCAGGTTTACTAAAAGCGCAATGAACGAGTTATATGTCTCTCCTTGACAGGTGAAATATGCCCGCCAGATGAATGTACCTATACGTTTGCTACTTTTCTCGTAATTGAAACTAGAGGGTGGCGTATATAGAATTTTGTGGTCGAAAATAGCATGTTTCCGAACAACGATGAATACAAACCTTGTGTAAACCTGTAAAATAACATTATGTAAAACGCGCGAATGTTAGAGAATATGTTAATGTTACGTTGTTTGAAAAATTGAGTAGAGCTAGAACAATTGGCTGGATGAATTTCTTCTTGTTTTTAACCATTATACGTGTAAACGGTGAACGATGATTATACTTGAAGATTATACTTCATTTTCTGCAGAATTATCTGATTATTTCAATTATCAATAATTTCTATAATCTAGTAGAAATGTTAAAAAGACAGAATTCGACGATATAAATGTGCACGATGATAAATGACGAATAAATAATCATATAATAATAGAGTAATTAAAATGGCATAGTGATAAAAAAAATAAAGCAGGATTAAAAAAATATGGAAATTCCATATTTGGAGTAACTTTGTGGAACTTAGAGAATTAAGATTTTTAACGATAATAGAAGCATTAACGATATCTCACCATCACCCTTCGATATTCTCACAACCCCTTGCTAGATATTTCACGCCCCACGAGATTCTTCGATACTTCGAAATTCCCCTGCACTAATCGACCCTTCTCATCGCACTGACAACCGGATACCGCGTGACACGAGTACGCGTACACACTTAACAAGATCGACTAACCATTTGCAAATATTTCTGTTCATCGAACGTACGTCCCTTCCCATGTGTATTCTATCTTTGCCTTTATCCGTTTTATATTACCCGCGCTACTTTGGTTGGGGGGTGTGTCCTTTTCGACATGAACATACCTCTGTTTACACGGAAAGGAAACGAATACACAATTGATCGAAACTTTCTGTTCCAGTAGAATCTACGTATTACATCGATCCTTGTCTTTCTTATCGTTTATAAAATTAGGTATTAGTTTAGTTCGATTATTTGTAAAGCACTGCACTCATTTATACAGGTAAATTTTCAAAATTTCTGTCCGCGCGAATGTGCGAGTATCGTGTGCGCATTCGTCCTCAGGTTCAAAACTAGTTTGCGAAGATCGAATACATGGAAAGTTTCTTTCGTTTTATGAGAACACGGTAGACGCACAACGTTTTTCGTTTTATATTATTTTGTCGAATTACGTACGATCCATTTTGTTCTGTCGAGATAAACACCGCGATATTTGACAGACTTGGTTTTACGTTTGTACGAAGGTGCATTGCTTGTAAAATATACGTTTGCGAAAGCAAGACACTTTCCGGACAACCTAATACAATAAACGAGCTCGATGAATATACAATTATTGTTCAAGTAACTACTTCGAGAAAAACACCTTTTTTTCTTTGTATATCCGTAACCTGGAAACCCCACTGTAAATATATATTGGACTTCGCCCCGGTAATCGCTAATCGCTAATACCGTCTGATGCTATAATTCAAGGCTATAACGATGAAACGAACTGATAAATTGATACGTGTGCGAAATAACAGTTAAAGAATGTACACATAAGGGGTGGTCACGCTATTAGTTGGCAATCGTATGGTTCTGAACGGGCCACGAAGAGGCGAAGGAAAACAAGGCAAACAGCGGAGAGAAGTGCTTCTGGAAGGTCTGCGTTGTTCGTTTTGGCCAAGGAGTGTCCGACATGGCAGGAGTGTTGGCCGAGGGTGTGTCTTTTTCCGCTTTGCTGCCGCTGAAATCGAGTCCGCCAGCAAAGGGGAACAGGCCGACCCTCCCGCACCAAGTAAATAATATTCGATGACAGTGATTTACTGGGAACACCGCCGTGGAACCGGCGCAACTTTCTCCCACCGATAAATCTCATCCTCGATCTAGGTAAGTCGGTGTCTTAGGCAGCACGAAGTATTCGGCGAAACCACGAGACGCTCCTCTCGTCTCGATTTAGGCACATCGAGGCGATGTGTGAACAACAACGTTGTTTCGAAGCACGCGTGATTTATGTGCACGTTAAATGGACTGATCATGTTCAACTATGCAGTTTCACGAAGATGTGTGTCGCAGTGTTGGTACACGTTAGCGTATCGAATAATGGGAATTCTCTGATTGGTATGGAATTGTATCGATCGTTGTTATGCCAAGGGTTGGTTTGAAAATTAAAATTATATCAATTGGAGCGTGGTAAAATATTATATACATATTAAGTCTGTATTCTTGTATCTATTGATATTTAATGTATTTTTGTGCAGACGGTAAAAGCGAAGATAGTTCTGTATTATGAAATATTACGAAAAGATGGAAATCTGTTTCAAACCTTAGAATTACGCTATATTTTTTAAACTTCGATTTGTTACCTACGATATGTGGCGATTCAACATAATGTCAATTCAATCTAGTTAAATTAAATAGATAGAGAATATATAATTTGATTATTATCCATCGTCTGCGTCGAATTAACGCGTAATTTATGAATAACGACATGAATATGCAGAAATTTAATTTCTCTTATTTTTCATTAAAAAAATTTCTAAAAAGCAGTACATATGTTTTAGATTCTTTGTAATTACATCAATTTGACACGGAATAAACCAAAGTGAGAGTATGATGTGGCGAAAGAAGGTTATATATTTAAAAAGTAATTTGCAAAATTTCAATTCGTTAAACAATTTTCATCGAATTAATTCCATATTAATGGAATAATCTTAAACACGAAAATTTCTCGTAAGACAACTCGCGGCATTTTGCGATGTGAAGTATCGCTTCTGCAACACACGAGGTCACCGTTTTGCGATCTAACTTCCGCCGCACGCTATTTAAGTGATAAATTGCTAAGCATGTGCGAATACTGAAGTGGATTGGAGACATCCAAGATGCATTAGGTTACTTATCAACCGTATCACAATGTGTGCGAACGTTTGATTCTTGCGTTTGAGTTTGCTTTTACGCTTATTTTCACAGAGATTTATCAGAATTGATAGAAAATTTCTGTCTATGTCGCCCAAAATTTCACACAGCACTGCAAGTAGCGCGAACTTGTATAATATTACTAGTAATACGAAAAGTCGAATAAATTTTTTATGAAATAATTTTCTTTTTGACAAATTTGATAATACCGTGACGATTGAACGTTGAATTTTCTATAAATCATCGTAAAACTTTTAGTATTAATAACATTAAAAATTAGATAAAGCGATTATGGAATAATATTGTTCGATAAAAATTTTATAATACCGAATTTTCCACAATAAAATCGCCTAATTGAGCACTCAAAAGGTAGTAAATGTATTTTTAAGTCGTTTATCAAGATTTTCGTATACGAGAAAAATAAAGGACGATATTTCACGCGTGATTTTGATAATAAATTCACAAATTGGTGGCAATTATTGATTTATTAACTCATAAATATAAATACAATGATATACCGAAACATATGCGATCGTTTAAAACTGGCAAAGTACATAATTCTTACAGATTTATCGTCACGTTTTATTCCCCTTCTCCGTAATTTCATGAATTTTTCGCCGTAATACATAACTAACCGCGGCGCATTTTTGCCGCGTATAAATCAAGTTCAACAAGATTTGCGTCACGTTTAATTTAAACCAATAGGAATGCGAGAGAGCATATGATGTTGAAATACGCGAGATTTAAGAGAGACTCGATTTCTTTTTTTTTTTTTTTCAATTCTTAAATACCTTTACCGTAATGTCGCTACAAATTCTACGATTAAATAGCTCCTATAACAAACGTGAAAACTGATCATTGCATTTAACAAGATCAATTACAACATCCAGAAAGTCAGATCACATTTAAAAAGTCAATGAAGAAGTTCAAAAAGTTCGATCAATTTGAACGATCGATTTACATCTATCTTTTATCCATCTGTTATATATCGCTTGGAAAATCGAAAAGACAACGATTCCATGTACTTTCCATTTAAATTCTTCACTACGAGTCGATAAACCTGAGAAGAATCTTCGGCAAAGTTACGAATGTTTATATGTTAAATGTTAAATGTTGAAGCCCGTACATGTAAGTACCATATGCTCTAAAATATTCTATGAATTTTATTACAAGAACAACGTTATTTTGTTGCCACAATATGCAGTGACAGTTTACAACTTGTTCATATGTTCTACAGCTATCGCCTATTGCAAATAAAAAAAGATACGAAAGAAAATCATTTCTCTATAGACTTGCAGGCCATAAATGAATTATATTTGGAATAATCATTCAACCCTGAAATTCAAAGTTCAAGTTTCCGCTTCTCTTTTCGCTTCTCTGTCTCTTTTCCTTTGTAGTTAACGGCAATACGTTCGGC
The DNA here is from genome assembly GCF_011952255.1 of Bombus vosnesenskii. Classification (NCBI taxonomy): domain Eukaryota; kingdom Metazoa; phylum Arthropoda; class Insecta; order Hymenoptera; family Apidae; genus Bombus; species Bombus vosnesenskii. The sequence continues at coordinate 1,494,666 of NW_022882948.1, forward strand.
GCGAAAGCTCGCAATATTTTTATCGCGGTTGCGAATTCACCGAGCGCAAGCCAGTTTTTTAATCTTCTGTCGATCCAACGCAACGCCTTCCTCCTTGTAACCTACATCTAATTTCGGCATCCGCGTCCGGCTTGTTTATCATTCTATTAATAATCCAAGCTTTCCTATATCGGTCCTTCGTCACGCTCACTAAACCAATGAGAAATTGCTTGGAACGTTATACTACCGCTTCTATCGCCGCGTTAAAGGTGCAACTAACTGCGCTAAGGTGCATCCACGAGGTACACGCACTGACGCGTCTCATATTAATATCCGACACGGATGCACATTGGAACTTTATGTTTTCATGCTTGAGATTTTCACACCGGGAGAAGCAATAATGTTAATAAATATACAGTTAATGGAAGGGCAAATATCATAGTTTCGAGGAATGAGGAAACATCGGCAAGATTGAGAGAATTGCACGAAATTTTCATATTATTTCTGACACGTGAAATTAGAAAAAGAATATGAAATTATAGATCCGGTAAGATCAATTATACGTAGTAGACTATGGACGTTTATGCAAATTTACATTTTTATGAATGCAATTAAATAGATAGAACCTAGGTAGAAAATTGTTTCGTCTAATAAATTTTTTAAACAATATTATGCTTTGGATATTGTACGTAAGAAATGTTAGATACGTTAGTCTTGTAGATTCTGATAAAATTTGATCGCGAGAACGAGAAAGGTTTGGAAGAATCGCGAGCGCAGTAGATTAGGACGTGCTTGGTCAGACGCAGCGAAGTACTAATTGCGGCAGCTGACAATTTTTTAAGCTCTTCATTAGTAGAAGATATTAGTTATTATAAGTTGCAATACGGTTATTAAATACTTCATATGGTTGATTACAGTTTTAATGAAATTTTAAGAAACTTTTCTAGTAGAAAGACGCTTTGGAAAATATTAAATAAAATTCGGGAAGATCTCGGGATCATCGAAGAGGTCTAAAATAATTTTAGATAATTTAGTCGGTAATAATTAGCAATTCTAAATAATCAATTTAATCAATAACATGAAAATAGTATATAATTCTTACTAATATTAAAATCTATTTCTTTGACAAAAATTTATATTTATAAAAATTAAGTAAAAATATGTTTCCGCTTTGTCTTCAAGAATATATATAATTTTTTAATTAACGAATCATATTTCCATTAATGCCATAATTATTAGATACATTTGATTTGCAATTATTAATAACTAGAAAATATGTGACGTGTGTGGTGGCCATTTATTACATTGTTCGGAGCATAGCGTGCATGTTTAGTTTCTCCTATCAGAAGCATTTAGATTTGAGAAATTTATGGAAACACTTGATCCAAATGACGACACGCAAATCCATGATGGGCGTCAGTCACGCTTGTAAACCAGAGCGGTAAAGAGCCTCTTGTTGCTCGTTTACACTTTGACGTGTATTTTCATCCACAGTTTAAAACACGAGTGCCACTTACTCTACATTTCTTCGTCTCTTTACCCTCGTCTCTTTTATCTTCTTCAGTTCTCTGTGCGTTATCCCTGTTTTATCGTCATTTTCCATTTGACAAATATTTTTCTCCACTGAAGAATTCGTTCTTGCATATGTTTCTTCTCCCTCCGAATAATTCAGATGTGTACAATTCGTCAAATATATATATATATATATATACGCACATTTTTGTGAAAATGTATTTTGTACGTATTTCTCTACAAAACCAAAAATTCCACTCGCGATCGTTCAAATACTTTCACGATTCCGTTGTTGCGCGCATCTCCTTTCAACTTTCTCTCGAATTTCTCTCTCCGCCCCATCACGATTCTCGGAATACGTCGAATTCCCCAACCACGGAACTCGTGTCATCGATTGCTCGCATTATATTTACTCTTTGATAGAAGCGTGAAGCGAATATTTTACAAGAGGCCGTGTTCGTTGAGCGATGTAACGATCGCTCATTTTCAGGCTGGAACGAGGTGCGACATCGTCCAATATATTACTTTGATTAATAATCTGTAAACAGAATCCTTAATGTCGCCCGGACCCGGTCAGAATCTGTTCTACCGCCTAGGATGATGGACCACGTTGTATTCACGAATACCAGAATCACGGACGCGACATAAAGATATTAGTAGGCCAACATCGCGAAACCAAGGCTCGTTTGCCTCGAGCGAATTACATGCGTGATCTACTGTTGAGTTTGGCACCGATCGCCGTTTACTCAGCTGCCCTCGAAAGACAAAAGGCAATCGGACGCTCGACACGACTGCAATCGAGCTTTCGATCCTCTATTGTTGGACCGTGATGTCAGCCTTCGGTACAGCGAGATGCCAATGGGACTGTGATCTTTACAAGGAATGCTATAGATCGGGTTAATTTCTTCAGAGTAGAATCTGATACATTGTAGATAACATTGTATATAATATACGACGATACGAGAGAAATGTTTTACATCTTTTGTTGTACGTTTTAGTTGACAAAAATGAAAAACCATAGGAGGTGCTAAAACATGTGGATTTATAAATCAATCAATATGATATAATTAATATTATCTAGCTTTTTTTATGATTTTTTTTAATAAGGTGAATCGTGGTTAAAACAACGTAAAAAATACTCTTTCAGAGTATAAAAAATTGTCGAAAATATATACATACTTGTGTGTATTATGCTTTCATGATAGCAACGTTTTAATATATAATTAATGTCACTAAAGTTTGGAAGATTTCTTAATAAGGTGAAATAAAAAGATACGTTTTTCCACAGAATGAAAAGAACTTGGTAGCACGTATAGTTTGCACCTGATACCAGAAATGCAAGAAATCTCGACGACAAAAAAATAACCACTTTTCAAATCATTCATCTTGCATTCTTCGTCGTTTTATCATATCTTATAGCTTTTCAATATTAATCAACTTTTTACCAAAAGAAAGTTTTTACACGTATTTTGCCTAGTTCGGTGAATGAATACGAATAATTAAGTCAAACCTAAAGCAGGAGCTGATTTTTCTACAAAATTCGATATAATTTCATTCGTCCATTTAATTCATGATCATTTATCATTTATCCATCGCAATCGAATCGTTTCTTATCGCGAGACTAAAGGTATCGATCCTTTCTGTGACTGTACAAAATCTATCCCATAGATTATTCATAGCCTACTCGACACACAACTTCCGAAAGTTCTATTTTAACGCGTTCGTCACGGTAGCGTGAAGCTCTCTATGAAAAGTGACACACGTAGAACCAGTAAATAATGAAGTTCTCACAGCTGTCTTCGCTACATCGTGACCAATTCACGGGACAATTCTATACCGTTACTAGGAACGACTTCCGACGATGAGCTGGGCGTGACAAGAAGTTAACCACTCGGTAGATTCGTCGACGTTTGATTGGCAAGGCAAACACTCGAACAGCGTTCACGAAACCGTTGAAATTCCAAGCATCCATCCGTTCAGAATCGAGAAACAGGTTCCGACGCGTGATGGACGGAATTTTTTTAACTTTGTTCTGCGATCTCTGCTTTCCCCCGTAACCACCGATCGATCGAGTTCCCGCCATTCATTTTCCTTCTCAATTTTTACTTCATTTATTTTATTTGTCTTTTGCAAAGACTAGTAAGAAAACTTCTCAAATTATTTCAAATCTGTTTAGAGTTTATAAAATAAAATATGACCTACAGTCTTCCCTTTTGTCCTACCAATTTACCATAAAAACAATTAAGCGAGAGAAGATCCAGGAAGATACCAAGGAAGAAACAACTTATTTTTAATCCAAATCAAATTTAATCGATGTTAAATAGAAAAAAAAGGACTTATATTGCTTCAAGAAAATAATCTAAAAAGTGTAATCTAAGATAAAATATACGACTATATTATAACTGTACTGTAAGTATTTCATTACTTTCCCTTTCGTTCTACTAATTTGTCGTCATACCATAAATACGATTAAACGATGTTATTGATCTAACAGAAAATATCGATAAATTCTTTTCCCTTTACCGATTTGTTATCGTATGTCGTTACAACGTAATACAAAATCTCCCCCTCGAAGGAAGAAAACGAAAAGAGAGAAATACCGAAGAACCAGAAACACGTCTCGAAGTTGAGAAAATTCTTTGTTCCTAAAAAGCTGACAATTCTCCTTTATGATTGCAGGTCGGCGGTTATGCGAACATTGTCGATTTGGGCAGTGGCTTGTCGTTCTCGTGGATATCTCGGGGACAGATTCTACTTGTTGTCCATGCAGAGAAGGACGGGCAAGATCCTCGTCTGACAGAGACCGATGCTTGGTGCAAAGCTTTTGCTTCTTTCTTGTGTTGCTTGTCACTCACTCTCGCTTTACCCATTTGTATTCCTCTTCGTTGTAAATTATCCGCTACCACTGTATTTCCGCGTAGAGAACAGTCGTTAAAATGGCTAGGATCGAGTTACTGAGGAAAGAAAAGAAAAAGAAAATTGAACGGATGTCGTTAAAGACATGAGTGGTCTATTTGAAATTTCGAAAAAGCAACGAGAAATTCTTGAAGATTGTGCAAACGCGATCGTTAAACGGCCACGTGTTTGGCATGAGGACCTTCTGGCATGGAATCGCGTGCCATGTGCAATTTACAGCTACTAAAATTAGACGTTTCATCCCTCTGCTCGTATGGGGTGGTCAAAGTGATTTTCGATACGCCATTGGTCACGGTTATGGTTAAACTACTCGTTTCAGGGTTCACAGGGTGTAAATAAATGTCGAAATAGTAATGGAAGATTTTTCTTCGTTGTATGTAATATAATGATATTTCTTTGATAATTTATATTAATTACTATATTTTCAAGCAGTTTCTTGGCTAATGAGAGTCTTGACTTATGGAGTTTTGCCATTAGATAAAGAAACAATTTGTCCAAAAATGGACAGGTTAAATAGTTGACATTGCAATTTTTTTTATAATGACGCTTTATATGTACTTTGGATAATTTATGTTAATCAGATTAGATATCACAAAGCATTATCAAATTTCAGATTGACTATATGATTTGAATTTTAGTTCGGGTGTTAGAGAGATCCGAAACATATTGCTTTGTAATAACATTATTTGCATCAATCGATAATCAGCAATATACATTATGTATTATAAAATTCTTAATTAAAATTAAGGTTATTTCTTCTATTCATAAACGAAGGAGCAACTTGTTCAGAAACAAATCGACAATGAATTAAACATTTTCTTTTAATTATCTTTTAAGCGACTTCCTAAGTAATTTGATATTTCTTTAAATAGATCAAATATCTAAACTCGAAAATTTGATTGCTTCTACTCGACTAGTTACGATCCTAATTCGACCAGTGAAGAGAAGCTTCGAAGTTATTTGTTCGCGACGTTACGCTCATTCCACTTACAACTGTAATTTCTTTCTTTTATTCTCACAGCCGAGAGACCGATTATATTCAACCCCTTTTCGCTATTGTCTACGCGCGTCTAGCGTCTCACAGTCTGAGTCCATAAAGAAGATCGTAAAGATGTCGAATACGGTATGCGGACATTTATGAGCCTCATGAGAAGAAAATTTCATTGCAAGAGCAGCGTTTCGGAAGTTGAAGGACCGAAAGAAACGAAACTAGCCCAGTTTTCATCGTTCAGCGTTTAACTCTGACCTGCACAATGAATCTCGTTGATTCCTATTAATTTATTATTTTGCTGTTTTACAAGATTATGAATAGGAATGGAATCATATATATAGCGTAAGTAAGTTTTCGTTTGATTTTAATATCCAGGACATCTCGTGAGGTATTCGAAAAAAGAATATCTTTAAGTAGAGTTAAACTTAAACAAGATTTGGTTGGTTAGATTACTTTATAAGTATTTTGAGAAATATAAATGGTACTTTTTTCAAGGATAATTAGAAATTGACCAAGTAGATTTGGTCTGTACTTTAATCGGAAAAGCGATCTACTATATAATACCTGACTTTCCGTTTGTTGCATCAGGTTCAGAAGAAATTATTGGAGTATTGGAATTTACATAAAAATAAAAATTAACGTTAAATTACATTAAATTTCACGAAATGAGATTTTTCTATGAAAATTGACTTAGATTTACAAATGCGTACTGAATTTGATATCCTTACCAACAACATATCGTGCATTGTGTGTCCATCATTAAGACAGAAAACAAAGGACAAGAGTTCATGGTTTGCGTGATAATTGAAGCTCGTTTCCTTCATTTTTTTTTTCTTTTTTCAACGTGCCCATATATAAACCTTGACAAATAAGAGCAGCTGCAGATATTTGTCTTTCCCCAGTACTACGCGAAACTATAATTCGTGACAAACATCACGGTCCACTTACTATAATCTGAAAACCCAACAATTCCTCCTCTACCTCGAGTAGAAAATATAATAAATGTATACAGTAAAAGAAAATAAGTATAAAATGTATAGAACGGATACAGGAGTATACATAAAAATACGTGTTTTAATGAAACTTATTAAAAGGTTTGCCACTCGTCTGAGATTTAATCGAATCTTTAAACACCTGCCGTGTCTATATTCGTCTGTGAGTACGACAACGAGTAGAAGCTCCTCGCTATCTATTATTCTGAGCGTGCAATTAGAGAAGCACGAGTCCCACTCTTTCATCCTCTGTGCGTTTCTATCTCTTTCCATCTCCGCAAACGTAATTTACTTTGTCGTGGCTCTTGACCGTGCAGAAATGATATACATTATTAGGCAGCACGCGTAAGTGCATGCATACTTTGTGCCCTTTGCTCGTCTATTATAGTTACGTCGCTGTTCCTTCTGTATCCATTCGCTCCTTTTTCCGTGTGAGTCATGGTGCACACGCGACAACCGACCCCACAATGTCACTAAATCGCAAAAATGTCCCTTCATCGTGTGTTAAATTGATCCATAACTCACTAGAGTTACGAAGTATTATCGGAAAACGTTGGATTTCTTTCGTGATTTTCATTCACTTGAGTTTGCAATGAGTTTACGATAAGCTCGTGTGTATTCTTAAATGCAATTAGACTGTTAATTTCACGTGTATTTTTAGGTTCATTTGGCAAAAATGAAATTTTTGTAGCACGAGTTTTGAAGAGTAACGTACATGGTTCAGTGTTGCAGTCTTGGTGATTATATCGTGTACCTTTTCTCAATCTTTTCCCATCAAGATAGACGAGCTACTATACCGTTAGGTTGTTCCAAAAGTTTCTTTCGTTTCATAAATGAAATAATAGATGCACGACATTTTCTATTTTATATTATTTTATGGATTTATGTATAATCCATCTTGTAGTAATAGAATAAAATGGATCAAACGTGATTCAATAAAGTAACATAAGACAAAAAATGTTGTGCATCTACTACTTCCTTATAAACCGAAAGCAACTTTTGGGACAACCTAATACATTTTGTTTTTATAATATCCAGTCCCAATTTTTTAATATCAGAACACACACAAATCCTAAAGTTAATCGAGCTCTTTCTAAGTCAAACTAATCGTGTCAATTTTTTTTACAAATCTTACACTCTCATTATTTACGTACATAATTGCTATACAGTGTGTAAAAAAACAAAACTGCTTGCTTCTACAAATTAATTCTTTACGACAACGTGCATAAATAATTGTAAGATCCAAGACGAGCGTTTTAAAACACATAAAACATCATCATTCCCCTGGATTTTATATTTTACAGAATAGATCAATACAATTCAAAAAAATGTTGAAAAGTTCAATTATCGATAAACGACAATAAACTAATTCTACAATTATAAATTGAAACAAATGTTCGACTAATTCGAAAAAAGGTAGTAAATCGATCCTAACCGCAGTGCAACTACACATATCGTAAATCACATTTTCCTCTATCTTGTAAAGACTGAAAAGGTTGTTGTTCCTTGCCTTTAAATCGCAAACGCCTCACACGCGACACGTCTCATTATCAATGATATTTCTTCGTCAATGGAAGTTTTTAATCGCTGTCTAGTAACTCGTAAATTAAAGCACCTATATAGCTAACAGGTTGATTTACGGATCTTAAATGTCGTTTGTCCTTTAGTCCGTTGGACAGACAAACATTAGTCTATCATATGCGTTGACGCGATAAATTGCCGAGCTTTGCCCTAGCCATCTTCTTTCCACCCATTTGGTGTTACGAGGATGATTTACACACTCGAACCGCCCTTTGTAAGCACGTCTATCTTTTCCCTTTCTTCTTCATGGTCGCGAATATTATAGGAAACATAAAGATTTCCGGTCCCATCGTAGATCATAATGTATGAGATGGCGATCGATAACATACGTATGATCGATAACATATGTATAGTTTGACGATATTTGGAATTTCTGAGTTTTCCGTGACTTTGAAGGCGATTTTTGGAATTTCTAGAATTTCTAGATTCTACTTCCTAATCTCTAGCTTTTGGTTTTCATTTCCTAATTTTTTATTTTTAGGCTCATGTCAAGCCATGATAATCTTCGAGTCATTCTACGAATAATATCGTTAATTACAAACATATAATTTTATCATATTAAGAAATAAGATTTATCGCGTTTATTAACGAAGAAATGAAAATTATTATTTCCCCTTTTCTAAAACTATGTTCCAACTCTTTCGTAAATTTCGTAATTTCCCTGTTGAAAAATTGTTAGGATTTTAACAAATAACTTACAATTAGAATTCAGTTTGATGAAATGTATCTTCGTGTAAATTATCTCGCGAACAAAATATTCCTAAATTAGCTACCATTGTAACGTGCATAAATATAGAAATATAAACAGTGCGCCAGTTATTAATTTACTTGCAAACAGCAGGCAAATTTCTTGCAGAAGGATCTTGGATTGCGACCAACTGCTGCGACCACCATGTTTCCCTCGTCAGTTTCAATTATTATCAAGTAGCGTTATCCGATTCCCTGAATGCGAATAAAAGAAGACTCGCGAAAGAATTCGACCAAAGGTCGAGACAATTTTTTATTTTTGCCAGCTTCGACGTAACGATCGAGTAATTTTGTGGGCGTTTTCTCGAATAAAACGATGTGATCGGTGATGATCGTCTAACTTTATTTAGATCCTTGCGCTTTTACCATCCTTTTTCTTTTTATGAAATGACATAGATGAAGATCACAAAAAAGAGATATGACAGATACAGTCTAGTGAATTTTTTAGATTAATGTTACTTTACGATCAAAAAGGAATATCTTTAAAATTGTCTACAATGTGAAAATATATGTTTTATTCCAAGATCGAATAAAAAGACAATTTAGCAACATTAGCATTGATCGGTAGCATTCGTAAATTTGAAAATTGTCAACTATAAAAATTGGAAAAATGTGTAATGGATAAATAACTTACATCTTTGGATCAAATAAGTTGTCTCTATTTTTACCTATATTTACCTGTATCAAAATTAAAAAATCAACGAAATTGTACTTGCATTATAGTATTTCTCTTTTGTAATCTTAATTTTTTCTTCGATTCGATACAAATCCGAGAAACTTTCTTTCGCTTTCGGTACGTAAGAAATATATTTCCTTTCAACATCGAAACAAATTGAAGAACATCGACGTTGCTTCATTTTTAACTCTCGACTCGAGGCGAAAGCTTAATTTGTTCGTTCGCCAATTCCCATTTTTCACTCGGCTCGCGTTTAAATGCGATGCAAACACGAAACCCTTGCTTTCTACCGTCTAAAGCAGCCCGAACCTACGCTTTGTTTCCAGACAAATGAATCGTTTGTTTGAGCAATTCCTTCGGGCTATTTCGCAAACCGTTAAGCACAGATTCTTGTTCCACAAAAATAGGCTTGCCGCAACATGTTCCACCGCGCGTGGACAATGCTTGAAACATTGTGTAGATCGAATATCCCACCTTTTTAGTGTGTTTCGTATCTGAAACTTCCCCTCCTTACACGATCCCTTTCTTAATTTTCAAACATTTTACGTTTCGTTACTTTCCATCGAATTCTCAATCTTAACTTTCTACTTTGTGTTTTAACTTGTTTTTATTTCAAAATGATACTGACGTATATATTTGCATATATGTTGGGTATTTGCCTAATTTAAACGTGCTTCCAAATCATCAGAATGAATACAATTGCGAATGGACATTCTTAAACGTTTCGAATCCTTTCGTACGTGGGAAAAATAAAAAATAATAATCTTTGCCTAGCCTTGAGAAATTTATTCCTCAGATTTAATAAAGCCAACATTTTCGAGATGATAGTTCAAACGAATTTACGCGAAAGGAAATAACGAACACTTTGTTCGATATTCGCAACACTTTTTCCTACTAAATCTTGCTCAAATTTTGATATATAAATACTTTGTTCTTACAAAAAGAAAATTTGTTAAATTGCATCCTAAATTTCTTCGGAACGAAACCAACGCGTTAAAAGGAGAACGTGCGATTACTTTCTCTATCATTTTGCCTATAACATACGATGTTCATTCGTGTAACAACCTAAGGAGCGTGTTACGCAGAAATCGGAATGTACCGCGATCTGATTGTGTCGGAAACTGAAGCGTCGGAAAAATGGCGAGAAGGAGCAAAGTAAGGAGGATAAGTTACGAGATTTATGAGATAAAAGGCGAATCCGCTAAGGAACGACGAAAACGATGTAACCCCCTTTGCAGTTGATGTTCGTGTTAAAAGCGATTCCTCGATGTGACTAACAAGCACCGTACATATTCTACTTATTTCATTTGTGGTGAATATAAATACGCATAGAGACGGCTGAGAAAAGTGTACTATTTTTTGTTTTTTCCTTTTAAGCAAAATTTTCTATCATGTGCGACTAAACGCGAGTTTGAAAACTCATTACTTCGATACGATATGACAAATAATATTATTCGAGTTATTTATCACTTTAGTGATTAGTATGAGATGATAATTGTTATTTTAGGAGAAAATCGGTTTCGTAAGATAATTTCTTTTAATTAGAATTTTAATTGAATTACAATTAGAAAACATTATTTTTTAATTGACAAGTATAATATTTTTTTATTTACTTTTTAACTGTTCTAACAGTTAATAAGCTAATAGATGAAGGGATACATCTGTTCATTAACGTTGGATTTATGAACGATTTCGTGTCAGTGTTAGACGCGGCAAAGTGGTCGTAGTTTATAACATATTTCTGCGGATTGCGAATTTTAAGAGGTATTTTTGTGCAAAACACGTGGCGCCTGGAGATACGTTATCCGTATAAACGTTTATATTCGCAGTGTGCAACAACTGCTAATCTCGGTTCGGAAAATATACAACGAGCGTGGAGTATTTTTCGAACTTTCAACGTTGAAAAGAAACTCGTACCATCAGACCATACACGTGCGTTTCAACTTCATACGATAAACTAAAATTAAAGAAAATTCCCTATTCAGACAGAAGAAAATACTAAGACGAAAGTTGAACGCAGTAAAGCAAGTAAAAATACTTGTTCAAAAAGAAACATATAACGAGATAAACTTAATATTCAATATACACAGGAAACTAGGAGACAAATGTTTACGGCTGCTAAATAATCTAGGAAAGATTAATATATTCTTCGTTTATAGAAAATAAAAAACATACTAGAACGGGAATATAATATATCCATCCAAACCAGATGTCAACACGAGTTTCACGATTTTCACAAGAATATATAAACGAAATGCTTTTAGAGGAGTTCCAGCAAATTATGCGGAAGCAGTCTGGAGAATGTGTCGAAAGTGCGTGTCGTTTCACCGAGAAATCCTTGCGACCAGCTATTTCCGTCCTGGTCGCGGCGGCGTCTCCCCGTGTTCCAACACCCCCACTGAAGTCACGCAACACGTTCCAGCATAAGGGCTCTCATAAATATCATCTGATGCCTTTGGCCGCGGTTGTCGCCATCGCGTGGTGGCCAGTCTCTTTCGTTTTCTAGGTGGGAGCGCATTCGTGCGATGGAAACGCGCCATTAAGCTGATTGGATTATTAGAAGGTGAAGAAATGGATTAATCATTGGCATGTATCGCATAACATTCACGGTTCGACCAATGAAAATTATCAGAGAATTGTTAAAAGTGGAATTTGGCTCGATATTCTGGCATTATCGACCAACCTTTTCTTTAAGCATTTTAACATATAGGTGTCTTCTTACAATGTTGTTGGTTTAAAAGAGAGATTATGACAGTCACTTGACATATTTAATGTTACTAAAATATGACTGCTCTTCTTGCAGCAGCTTGTCTCACCAGAAATATCTTTAGTTTCCTAACTGTAAATATATATAACCTTGTGAAAAATTTGAAAATATATGAGATGTGTGTAACATATAAAATACACAAGATAATGAGAGTAATTATATATGAAAAAAAATATCTCTGATTTTAAGTGTAAAATAAATCTAGAGAAGATGAAAATATTTGTTAGAAAAGAAGGTTCGACAAATGGATACCACGAAAGCCACACACTAGTTATAACCTAATATAATCGCTTAACAAACCTAGAAATTACCTAAACTCACTCTATCGACCACCATTAGCCCCATCTCGTTTACTCGATCGGTAATATTAGATACTTGTATACAATGTAATCCCACAAATAGTACAATCGTTGGTTTTCGTGTACCAGATGAAGATAAGAAAATTACCTATTGGCAATTGATCAATGTTGAACTTTCCCTTGTTTTATCCTAATTTGGAACTATTTCCATGAAGTTTTCTATTCCAATTTTACGAAATTCCAATATAGTACGAATACAATACGATAGGTGGAAGAATGATGCATGAAATGAACAGGATTTTGTAACTTAATAAACAAAGTAAATTGGTGTTTTAATCTTAATTTATGTTCTAGATTCTAGAAGATCACGAGTTTTATAATTGTATATTGATAGTGCTATGTATATGACGAATTAAGTGTTGAGTATTTTACGTATCTGGGTCAGAAGAGAATACGTAATAAGGAAAAACAACTCGTTTTAGAATTTCTACAAATGTCCTTCGATGTGATAATCGATAGACTTATAGATATTAATACGATGTATGTAAACGGATCATGAGGTATCTCGTATTATTTATAATTTTGGAATAGCGATGAAAAATAATAAATTGAGATATTTAATATTATCTTGAGACCTACTAGCGCAAGTGAATCTATCAGAATCAGAAGAACTGATCAATTTTCATATTATTTTAAATAATTAGAACTTGAGAATGATTATATCAATTGTTAATAATACCAATTCTTTATAAATGATTATAACTTTATCCTGTAGTAAGATACGCGGGAACAAATTCCTTTCTTAATTTCACTTTGAAAATAGAAGTAGTCGACACAAATTAGACACATCAAGGAGAAAATCTATATATCGTGTAGATAACAAACCTATCCTACAAACTCAGAAGCAAAATACTACATAAATTAGGAATTCTTAAACACAACCTATCTTATGTTTTTCTATGGAATATATAGCCTGGATACATATATATAGAATATGGTAGAATACAATGTAAATATAAATATTTTTTTCACCATCTTCCAAATATAAAGCAAGTTTAATTTTAAGAATCCACAACTCTTATATAAACATAAGAACACACGATTTAAAAATCTATTGCTCTACAGATACTTCATAAAATTCTCTTTTATAGGCGTACATTTATTTCAAAACATTCCCAATCTTCTAAGAAAATCCTTTTTTATCCTTCTGCTACTTACATCATTTTTACCATTCCACTTACTATTGCTCAATTACCAAAAACGAAGCTATACGATAGTTGGTAAAATACCTTCGGCAAATTTTTGGTCGAACAACATATGGGGAATTAAGTTCCGCTACGTTCGATCACTTTATAAATACTCGACGGAAACAGATGTCGACGACAAGTGGAAACGACACTGGCCGCGTACAATGTATCAAGCCGGTGTCAAACTGACGTTCGTGCGCTCGCTCGCGCTTTGAAACCAACGCGCGCCATTTCGTTGTGATAGCGAGGCATCGAGCTGGATCTGTCAGTAATTGCCTCGAGTCGTGAACCGTTATTGTCAGGCAAACGTTCCAGCGATCGTAAAGATCATTCGGTAGGCGATCTTGAAATATAAATTTACCGACGTGGAGAACGCGTTCGCCGCGTGCCACAGTGCCACGCCACGGTCTTTTCTAACCCGTGTGCAAATCCGCAGGAAGTGAACGCGGTCGCGAGACGTGGGTGTAGTGTACTGTGTATATGTACGTGTGGCCATCGTTTGGCATCGTACCAACCCGCGTTTCTGGTCTCTTAAGCAAGAAAACGAGACGATACGGAGAACAGGATACGCTTTCGAACGATCTTACCAAGCTTTTTAATTGGTAAAATTAATATCTTTCGGCGATTTCATTTTTTTTTTTTTTTTTTTTGGAAATAGGCAACTTGGTAGAATGAACGAAGATGATTGAAATGGATAAAAGGAATTCTGTGTTTGGGAAAATGTGATTGGTGTGATTGGGGTTAGGTTATGCGCTTATTTGACAAAGATCATATTTCTATCTCTCTATTTCGAAGATTCTTAAGATTCCTAGGACTTCTATATCTTATTTTCTTAATTTTAGGTAAGTTCCTCTCTTATTTAACTTTTATCATAACTTCTTCTTCAAATTCTATTAATTCTTACATAATTGTGAAATTCGTACATGGTTTTGTTTGTGTGTCTGTGCACGTAAAATTGTATCATTTTCCTTAATTCCTTTCTACTTTTTCAGCATTACGAAAGAGGATTACTTAATCTGAAGAAGAAAAATGGCGTTCCAGTTTCTAAGGACGGACGAACAAACTGAACGAACAGAGATATATGAGAATATGGTTGAATGGATTCAACGATAGCTTCTGTTGTTTCAACCTGACGAATCCCGTGGCTCTTGAGTGCTTTTCGGCACGAGGAATTCGTAAATATTTCGCTCATATGCTAAAATAAAGCGCCTCGTAGAGTGTGTCAGGTCTTGTAAGCCTCGTTCGCTTATTCATCGGTTGTTATATTGAAAATCGAGATCTCCGATAAAATAACTTTCACCAGTTGATATATTTATCATTTTCTTATACATGCTAAAACTGCTGGGGTAAACAAAGTGACTAATTCATAATATTTCATCGAAAGTTTATAAATTGGCAGTGGTGAATTTTTGGAAATTTGAATAATATTTTTAGTAAAATATATCAATAAGAACTTATTTTTCATTTTACAAAATTTACATGATATGCAAATGATTCTAATATTAAAATACACAAAATATCTTAACAGATTCGTTACTATATGTTCGTGACGTAGTTTATTGGCATACATACGGTGAAAATGTTTACACTTGTATCACATAATAATGTTATACTTTAATTTCACGGTTCTCTAACGTATGTTTCATGTTTTAATCAAGCCTCATAGTCAAACAAGATAATCATATCCATCACTCATACGTAAGAAACAGCTATGTATACGATTCAATAAAATTCTTACAAAAGTTTCAACTGTTCTACTTCGTTCCATAAATCTGTCCTGATATACTATCCTTCAATAAATAAACTATATTTTTACACCCGCACTCGCAGAAGTAGAAAAATAAAAAATACAAACACAAATACATGTGGGAAACATGAAAATATCCTACCGGTGTGGAACTATTTTAACATTGTTTAAAATTCGCGTGAAAACAAAAAAAAAAAAAAAGAAAAAAGTGCGGCACGTGAGATACGATAAGAAATATTTCCATAAATTACAACGATAAATTGCTCTCGGTTCTATTTTATCTGGAGATTTGCACAACGAGTCACGAGTACACGCGACCGTTCTATGTACGAAGACTTGGAGTTGGAAGCAAGAGAACAGATTAAACCTATCACATTTCACGATATTGTGTTCTAACCGAGGCTTAGATCGATCCCCAGGAGGCTTTTCAAACTTCCACGGAAATCACGACATCCTTTTAATGGCGCAAAGATACGTTTGATCGATATTACGACCTGTATTTTCGTTCTACTTAAATCTTGGCAACTTATGCAGCGGCCATAAACGCAATGCAAGAGATCTGTCAAAGGAGAACCGCACGCGATTCGACTATATTCTATTTGTTACATTACCAGAATATTGTATTTACGCTTATAAATAGGCCTCTCAAAATATAAACTGATCAACTCCACTATCTATTAATTTCTTAATTTTTTAAGTACACCGTTAATAATATAAAATGATTTAAAATAAGAAAAAATAAATACGATGAAAATAATATAGGTAATCATAAACTTCAATGTAAATTTAATAAACAGCATTTGAAATATCGTCACTTTTCTGAGCTTTTTAATTTGTAGAGTTGATCAATGTAACTTCCGAAGGGTCAAATCCCAATCGAATTCGAGCAAATACAATGTATTTGCATTTCAATAATAACTAGTACATTGATATAAAACTCGTGTTTAACACGAAATATAAAATACTGAATATTATAAACATTAGATCTATTGACTTTTCATGTATAGTTATCTAAACGTAAAAGTAAACGTTCATGTTATCAAAGATATTGAAAAAAATCTGATTATTAGTTAGTTAGTTTGACTAGTTCTAGTGTAAATATTATGAAATGAATGTATTATTAAATTAATACATATGAAATATTATTTTACTAATAAGAAGTTACTTTCTTTCAAATTCTTTCAAACATCACACATTTAATCAAAGTAGTATCGACGTGAAACAATGCTCTTTCCTAGCGATGTAAGAGTTATCAATATCAGAAATAAAAAATTCTATATGTGAAATGGTGGTGTTATTTTAACCTGTCATCATAACCATATTTATGTATATCCTTACATATATATATTTCCAGCAACTTCCATCATAATTTTTTCAAAATTCACACTCATATGTCTAAGAAAATCATACGACTAATTTAATCATTTATTGTGACCAATAATGACATTTTTTAAAATTTTCAATTATAAATATGAACAAAATTTAATAGATGATATTAGGTTTCAAAAAAACGATATTTCATATGCAACTAAATGCATTAAAATATCGTAGCATTATCTTAATATTTATACATCACAGAATTAATAACTTATTAATTTCATAATTACTCACCACCCACTTATTTCGACCACCAATTAGACGATGCGTTAAATATAATCTTTATCTCGGATGTCTGATTCAAACATGGACGTAAGTTTCGAAAGTTTAAATGGCGTTGGGCGCGTAGCGAGAATACAGTTGGAACGCCATCTGGAATCGTTGCTTCCGGTATTGAGCAGCAGTAGAATGGCAGTTGCGCGCAAAAGTCTGTTTATTTACGTGCTGTCGATGATTAATTGATCGCGAAATCGCGTCTACAAGCGATATCCGATGAGCGAGTTCAATGGAAACGAAAACGAGATGGTGTAGAGGTGAAAACATAATTAAACAGATTCGCAGAATATAAAAGAAAGAAAACGCTAGTGAATGTCGTGACTGTGGAATTCAGCCTATCGTCATCGTTCTAACCTATTTCTCGAAACATCGTATTCTTCATTCTGGAATTTTCTGACGCGCTGTCAACGTTTGTTTGCCAACAGTGGTTCGGCATGATGCCATGTTCCCGCAAACGCTGAGCACGGAACCGTGTAAAATTGTTACCATGGCTGACGAAGTACTGCCGGCGAGTTTAGAAAAGCTCGAAATTGATCGTCTCTCATCGAGCTGTCCTCAGTAAGCATTTACCGCCAGAAAGCTCATTTAAAGCGCCTGCTCCTCGCAACTGTCCTATTCCAGTGCCTCGACATTCAGAATTCTATCGTGTGCGCTCGTTCGATGTATCGGTTCGTTGCGGTTTTGCGACTCAATCCATTTTCAACGCGCGGTCAAGGTCTTCGGTTGAAACCTTACCTCGTTTCAAGAGTTACGCGACAATTTCTTGTTTACCCATCGTATGCGTGCATCTTGGTGATTTGATTTATTAATGATGCAAGCACTCGTGAACACGCATTTTAATGATCGTTACTTCTTGTACTCGATGCTGCGAAATAATAACATCGACTACGATCCGTAAGCAAATGTTTACACATATTTCGAGCAAGTTAAAGGGCCTCCACACAGAGTCATCTACATTTACGAAATATTGCTCCTTGTTAATTTACGCGTTAATACGATAAAGGAAACGAAAATAGAATACAAGTGAAGTGTAATGATTGATGTTCGTCAAAATGTGATAACGTGGATTTATTAAATCTTAAATATAATTTCATTCAATTAGTGCCCCATTTTATCGTGGCTCCGACATGAATTCACGTAGTTGGATGCTATTGCATAAGCGACCGAGTATTAAACGTTTACCAATATCCGATTCAAGGTTACGTGGCAAGAATGATGAATCATCGCGAGATGATTTTAAATCATCATATAGTTAATGTTTTTGTAATGTTTTCAAATCTCTTTCTCGACAAGATTTTATTGAATTTTATTTACGATATACGAATGTTGAAAGGATCATGCGTTCCCAATAATTATTTTTATTCGTCGTGATGTTAATTATCAACACTGCTTTCTATTGTTTCAGTATTACACCCACTGACAAAGCGAAGCCGTCAAATCCATTTAGAACAACAAGTAAAATCGTCAGTTCTGATTGCAGTCATTTATTTCGAAGACGATTGATACCTGTCAAGCCAACATTAACCACAAACAGTCCCAGAGGTGTTAAAAGCACAACGAATTTTAAACCATCAAAAAATGAAAGAGTACTTGATAAAAATAAGAAAAACTCAATAATCAAAGAGGCTGTATTAAAATTAAATAATATTGGCACTAATTGTCTTAGTGATAATGTAGCAAATACATTGATTAAAGAAACATGTAAATTTAATATTTCTGGTAAGAACTCAAAGATTTTTGGCCATGGTACGGTCACAAAGGACTTTAAAACGCTAAATATTAGTGAAGACAATAGACAAGCTAAAGACGATACCAGCATTCAAGATAATTATCAAGTTAATAGTTTCCAACGTGCACGTAGTAATACGATGCCAAGCTTAAAAAGAGGGCCTGGGCCAGGTGGAGGCAATAACAATAATAATAATATTAACAATAATAATAATAATAGTCAATCAGAAGCTGCTGGCTCAACTGGTCAACCTTCAAGTTCAAATACATGTTCAGTACAAGCACGAATATCTCCACCTTCATGCGATGTCACTATTGACGAGCTTGCCAGCTACTTCGAGGAGTTTGTTCATATTCCAAAGAAGATGTCGCACATGGCAGAAATGATGTATATTTAATTATAATATATTGAATTGTAACAGACAGATTTCTTATACGGTTTTTCAATGACTAGCATGCAATGCAATGTTTATGCATGATTACAAGTCTAAATACTGTATGTTTGCTACAAATCCAATTTAATTTGGTACCTAAATTATATATAATATACAATAAAACAAAAATAAAAAAAAAATCTGTGTTTTTGTAGAGGATTACATTTAAATAGTTTTTTTTCTTTTTTTGTAAAAATGGTAAAAGAGAACAAAGATGATAATGTATTCATTTTAAAAAGCCATTTGTGTCAAACTATTCCATTTAGTTCAATGAAAAGATTTTAATGTGTTTGTTTTTTAAATTTTTGTATTATGAAATGAAACATTGGTACTAGAATAAATTCCTTGCAACTAACGTATTGTATTATTAAAACTCCCAACTTACTTGCGCGTTTATTAATGAAAGAATAATAATGCGTTATATGGATAAAATATATGAATATCACTTGACACTCATCTGTTAATATGATACATAATATATTTATCTGCATAGGCTTATGGTACTTAATACAATGATACAAAGTAACCATTAAATTACTTAATGATAATAAGCTTTGGTACGTAAACAATGACGATATATTGATCCGTTTTTACTTTAGGTACGAGTGAACCATGTTGACGCGCGGTGTGTATGATCTTGACGAAAGCCTAAATGCATTAAAAAATATCCATCTATTTGGTGTGACGACTGTTTCATTTTTTAACATTTATAAATGGTTATTAAGCAATTTCTGACACGTTAATTTCGTTGGTGGCCCCGCGCAATACTCAAACTCTGTATCAAAAAACATGAGGTTCGTCACTATATCACAGATTTATTAAAATTTCATTTGAACGGAGCCACAACGAAACAAATTTTCAAAAGTAGGCAAGTCAAACCGAACAAGAAGGATTTACTTCATATTTTACGAATTATAGAAAGAATGAAACTATCTTTTCATGGAAACTTGTCTCCAAGCCGAGAGACGCAGTGTTCGAAAAAAGAAATTCGAAATAATACAAAAAGGAAACTATATGGAACCATAGTACGTATTATAATCCATACTTAAAAGATATGCTAAAGCTGTCACACGATTTTACTAATTGTAAGCAGTAAAAATACTTATTCAATAAGAGTAATAAAAATAGAACTAGCGTTATGAGTTGCTACTTTGATAATTATGACGACGAATATTTATAGGCTATAGACAAAAAATTTAACTCGAAGATCGAAATACTTCAATTCGGGAGCCTTAATATAAAGCCTATATATTTATTCTTGGCAACGAATGGTCGAAAAAACGTTAAAGGATCGATAGCCTTACATAAACCAACTAGCATATTGAGTATACATACTTTGCTTTAAACTACCGAAAGCACAACGATGATAGAGCATTATTGCATTCGTGATAGCTCCATTAAAGACTGGAACATCTATACGTTACAATCAAGTTGAAACACGCAGCGTCTCCCGACCAGAATTCGATTTCAATGCATCGTGAAATACGTCGATGTAAATTTTTTGCTTGTTTTCGTTTTATTTAAAAATCCTTTGAAATTTATTATTTCAAATACAATAGAAAGGATATATACCTATATCTGCTCGAATCTCTAATTTGAATATGGACAAAAAAGTATAAAATCGAGATCGTTTTTTAATTATTATATATATATATATATAAATTACCAAATTTATTCTCGTGTAACAATCTCGTAAGAAAGATTGAAATTTCAATTACATATGATTCGATATCCTCGTGAAAAATTAGATCGAGCATATATAGTCGTCAAATACAAATTCAAATGCAGTTGATCTGTTCCTTTTGTCTAAACAATATCAGTCTCTAGATCCAGTGGAAAGGCCACATGATGCCCTTACCAGTATTTAACATTTAAATATACTACTCTCTTCGTCTTGCTCGGATAAAATGATGTACATGCGACAGTGTTGACATTCAAGATAGAGAAAATCAAATACATTACTTTCTATATATGATGGACATTATTTGCCACCGATTCTCGACGAATCGAATTCGTGCATGATTGTATTTCAATATGAATTCTACCAACTATGGCGACAACATGATCGTTAGCGAAAAATCTTGAGTGACCATTCTCCGTGAGAAACACAACATTTTGATCGGTATAAAACGCTCATAGAAAAAGTTTGTTGGACGTAATACAACTACATTTCTAACACTACGTAAACATGATGCTTTTTCACGTGCATTCACCGCATCATACTATCATAGAATAAATTAGTCAACTCACACAACAAAAGTATGTAGTGTTTGCCTCGCTAATTATAGTAAAAAACATTATATTTATTGGTATACTATGTAATTGTGGCAATATAATGTCGAGTTCGCGACGAGTCCCGGTAAACTTAAGCCACAAAAGTATTCCACATTCGAATCGATATATCAATTGTATCGATATCTATTTGGAATCATTCGTATTATAGTTTGTTACTAGACAACAAACACTGGTTTGTCAGACGTTGGTGCGTCCGTTTCATGAAAACGTTCGTTTCGTTGAAACGACACGATTTTCTTTCTGTTGAGCAATAGTTACGGGCCGTACAAGAAGCATGACATTTTATTGCTCATCTCTTAATATTTTCACGGCAAAATGCGCGTGAAAAAAATACCACACATTCATAGTTGTAACAATTCACTACACTCACGTACATAGTCGTCTTATCATCGCTCGCACTTTCGTACTTATATTTTATCATCTTCTTTCTCTCTCTCTCTCTCTCTCTCTCTCAGCTTTTATCCCATTCATTCGTTTAATATTTTTTTCTTGTTCTTATTCGTTTAAATGTTTTATATATTTAAAGTGTCATAATGGCTCACCTTGCTTATCGTGACATAGTTCAATGTACGCCTAGGGACTTATACGTCTAACGATACGTTCCGCGGAGGACGACCATGACGAGACAACGATATACGTCCTCGGGATCGAAACCCTTTCTTATCCTAGAAATATTCTTATACAACGAAATTACGAAAAAAGACGAGGATCTGTCGGTGTTTCACATCCCGAGGAGATTTACAACTACCTTCATGGGCCTATCGCCTAAACTCTACCCTAACTTGTCGTTTGTATGTTTAGTAGAAAATTTACAATTTTTTTTTTCAAACACTTTGTACGAGCAACATCGATGACTTAATTTTTACCTTCAAGTAGTATCTCTAGTATTTTTTATTTTATTTTATTTTTTTCTCTCGATAGGTTCACGTAGTTTCAAAAAAAGTTTGTCACTTCTCGTGGCGACGTGCATTTATATAACGTACTTACATATGTTTGTTTCTGTTATTAGTAACTTCTTCTTACTCGCGTCTTAACGAATTTGAAAAAAGAGGTCTAAATTAATACAATGACGAGACATATTCAGATGTAGGTACATTATCGACTCGCCGTAGAGAACAGATAGCTCTTGGCTTTCCTTTACAGATTGTGATCACAGTAAAAAATAATAATATATATATATATATATATTTATATATGTATATGTATATGTATATTCGTCGGAGAAACGAACGTGTGCTTTCGAATCGTATATTTGGAATACACTGTTCACAGAACAAAAATACACACATCGAAAAAGTTTTTCTCGTTTACGTATAAAACGTACTTAATCTCTCGTATAAAATATTGTCCTACTCGACGTATCGTTCGAAATCAAACGAAAAACTTTGCATATCCTAATTTATTATATCAATAGAATGATTGTATTTTAATACAGGCTTGTGCATTCAATAATTGATGCACAATCTGTGCACTTGGATTCGCAAGGAGTGAATCTAAAAGAAAAAAACAAGATTTGAATTTTAGGAAAAGTCAGTCGCGATTGATTCGAGATCAATGAAGAAGCAATCGCGCAGATTACATAGATGTCGCAACACTTCTGTTTATCTGCGTCGTAATCATACATTGACGGATTAATATAATCGATTACATTGTCTACCATTTAAAATTCTACTTTTTAGTTCTCAACTGTTTCCGTTCTACCGTCTAAACATTATCTTTTTTTTTTTTAATAATAAGATACCTTTGTCAAATATTTTTAATATACTCTCCAAATTGTGAAAATGCTTAATAAATAGCTCAAACGTTGAACGATTTCGTTTTAGATTCTATAATATATATCGAATACGTAGCGGGTAGAGAGATTCTATACTCTTATCTTCAGTCGCAACGTTTTGGCTCGTTATTAGTCGGCAGTTATCCACGATTGGTCACAAAAGTTTAAAGTCTCATCGATACACAGTACGAGCAAGACTCAGTTTCATTTTTTCGTTTCTCAGTTCCATGGCACACAAGATCATTGTTCTTGATCATGCTTCCTCGATGACTCTCAATTTTCGTAAAGATAACGAAAGAACACTTCGTAAATTATCCACGATTATCGCAGAATTTTCTTTTCCTTTTCTTCTACGTCTCTTTGTTTCTCCTTTCTTTTTTTTTTGGCAGCGTTTAACAACCATTGCTTCGAAAAATCTGGTAACGTTTACAAAATTCTTCGCCATCAAGAGACAGCTTATAAATAGTTCCTGTACCATTCTGTACTTTCGGTAATTCTCCTTTTTTTCCAAGTTTCCTTCTTTTTTAGAATTCATTATTCCTGTTCGCGCAGATAATATCTCTGCAGATTTTTTAATATAAAAAAGGACACGGTAAACAGAGTCTTCAGACGTATTGCTAGAGATCTAGCAATAAATACCATAAAACTCCATGGCACAGTTAATGTGCGCTGGATGGAAATGACCGTGCGGTACCAGGTGACTCTGCATGTGAGCTGTGTATCAGTCAGTTGGTGGTTCTAGATAGGGTATTTCGCTAGTGACGTTGAATGACTCGAAATAGTGATTAAGGAACTCGAACGTGGGTCGCTTCTCGGGGCTAGCATCCCAGCATTGTAACATTAATCGGTAAATGCTGTCCGGCAGCGGGTGATTCAATGGTTTAGGCATCCGATAGCCTTTATTGATCTGATCGATTACTTCGCGACCCTGCATACCTGTAAAATGAAACGAACGATCGAAGAAATAGCAATAATTATTTTCTATATTTTTAATTGTTCGATAAATTTAATTTATACAAACGTCGACTATTATGTAAGGACCACATCAATGAGAAGATATCAAACAATTACAATCTTGAACGCAAGTTAATAAATAGTGAATTAAAAACACAGAATTGCAGAAAATTAATGAAATTACAAAAAGAAGAATAAAACATAATTAAAAGTTAATAAATTAAACTAAACGGTATTATTGAAACTTACCAGGATAAGGAACTTGGCCATAAGTGAAGAGCTCCATCAGCAGCACGCCATAAGACCAAACATCGCTTTTGATGCTAAATCTGCCATAGACAATGGCCTCGGGAGCAGTCCACCTAACAGGGAATCTACTTCCCTGTTTAGGACAGTATTCGTCATCCTCGATCGCCCTGGCGAGACCAAAGTCGCAAATCTTTGCTTTATTCTTCTCGCCTATCAGGACGTTCCTCGCAGCAAGGTCTCTGTGTATCAATTGCTTACTCTCCAGATGTTCCATACCGGATGCCACTTGTGCAGCAATGTAAATCAGATCCTCGAACTGCATGTATTTGCCGTCACCTGTCCTGAGAAAGTCCAACAAGCTGCCATTGCACATGTATTCTTGCACGATATAAATCGGTTCTTCCTTCGAACAGATCGCGTACAACGCGACTAGATGTCTATGTCGGAACTGTTTCATGATAGCCGCCTCTTGGAGGAACGCCTCCGTAGACATGGTCCCTGGTCGCAACGTCTTCACAGCCACTTCGATTTTATTCCTCCATTTACCGTAGTATACCTCGCCGAAATTGCCGTGGCCTAATTTCCGTATCAGCTGTATCTCGTTCCTATTGATCTCCCATTTGTCTCGTAACTCGGGCCCGAGATCCCACATGTCCGGCTGCGGTTTTGGACAGGGCTTCGAAAGCACATGACACAGACCCAATGCATTCTCTGCAACAGTCACAGTTCGCAA
Organism: Bombus vosnesenskii; assembly: GCF_011952255.1. Classification (NCBI taxonomy): domain Eukaryota; kingdom Metazoa; phylum Arthropoda; class Insecta; order Hymenoptera; family Apidae; genus Bombus; species Bombus vosnesenskii. Next base: position 1,519,940 of record NW_022882948.1, read on the forward strand.
AGTTACAGAGGAATTTCAACGAAATTGTTGTTGCAGGGAACAGTGTACAGGTTGATGTGGTTTGAAAAAAAATACCGTCCAAAAGTTTCAAATCGTATGCGTCACTTTAGAATTCTATATGCTGTAGGAAACATTTTAATAAGACAAATAGAAGAAGATTACTTGTTAGTTACAGCGAACAAAAGTGGTTCTAAATCTTCTTAAGGCAAAACTACCATATTTTAAGGGCAGAATACATATGTAAATGGCGCAAGAATTATATTTTTACGATCATATATTTTTCGTAAAGAATAGAGACAGTAAAGGGGAAGAGATTAAAATAAATCACTAAAGATTCAATACAACTTACTGCTGTACGCCATAACAAGGGCGGGTAGGGTCGGGAATGTCTGGTTGGTAGCGATAAAGAATCCTCCATTGTCGAGCGGCTTAATTTTATAGTGTTTTACATGATGACCCCTTCCCTCCTCCCAATCCTTCACGGATAAACTGTATCCTCGTGGATTGTGCTCGCTGGGTCTCACCAAGAACGTTCCCCGAGGGTTTTCATCCACCAGAAGAAGCTTTCCAGCTTCTTTACGGGAGACATTCTCGAAAAACCAACTGCAGATGGAGAAAAGAAACAGAAAGGAACAGTGTCCAAGGTTTATAAATTTCAAACTTTCTCGATGATTAGATGACACGTTCGTTTGCTTCTTCCAATTCTTTTAATTTAATTTTATCGGTACGTCGCGCTTTGTTCCGATTATTCGTGAGCGTTTCGGTTCGCTTTTTCAGGACAGACCTGCGAACGAAGGTTCCGTGTCCTGATGGCGCTATATCTATACGTATCCTCGCTGTGTCTATGAAAACGACGAACAAAGCGCAACGTACTAATAAAAAGACGAGTGAAGAAACACGGACGTAACGGCGGAAAAATAAAACTTTAAAATTGCTACTTGCGTATGCGAGTTTTTCTGATCTTTTTATAAGACATCTTTTATCAGTCTATCATTTTTATCTATCTTTTGTAGTCTATCGCAAGATATACAGGGTCATTGGTAACTGGAGGTACAAGCGGGAAGGGGGTGATTCTACGCGAAAAAAGAAGTCGAAAATATAGAATAAAAAATTTTTTTTTACATTTTTTTAAAAATCTACAGTGAGATCCGTTATAACTTTCCGCTTGTACCACCAGTTACCAACCACCCTGTATGCTATATCTACTCATTGGTTTTGCAAATGATAATTCAACTTTGTAAAATTATACTATCTCGCCCCTTTAGTCGTTAAACTTTCCTTTTTCCGCAACTATATGACAACGTCGAAGACCGTTAAAAGAAAATTCGTAACGAAGGAAAGCAAGTCGAATGTATTATATAAACTGCTAATTGGAAAATGGAAGGAAGACTCACTCTTCGCTCTCGACCGAACGCTCCACGGCCACAAAGTTCCACGGGATGAGACCTTCTTGCAAAGTTGTCAAGTGTAAAACTTTCCACCAGTCGGGCTCGGAATCGTCCAATACTTCCATCCGGTCTCCCTTTACGAAACTGACATCGGTGCTCTCGCGCGCGGTGTAATTGTACAGGGCCACCACGATCTTGTTCGACCTTTGCGAATGCGCTGTTTCCAGAACAAATCAACGTAGAATGACGTACACGTGGAAATACGAACTATTTAAGGAATCGAATCCAAATTTTCGTGAATGAATTATATTGATATTGCACAGATTATTGGCGATTGCAATTGCAATTGACAGAGTATCGATCGACGAGATTAGCACGCGTCGATGAAATACTGCGGTCGTCGATTCATATAGAGTTATCGTTCGCAAACAAACTATCGTTGAACGTTAACGACGAAAATATTGAAATTTCGAATTTTAACGATTATTCGTTATATACATGTAAATATTGAAAATTGAATAGTTTCTCAATATGAATGGACAAATTTTTTTAAAAGACATTCATAGGGCAAAGTGACGAATTAAGTATAGAAGTTAATTACATAATTACATATGGTCTTTTTTTTTTACATTTTGCAAATTTTAGTTTGCTTCTTTTTGCTAATTCAAAGAAACATTCCTGTGAATTTACTATTAAATGCTCAAATAAATTAGAAGATATTAATTACAAACATTTGTTGTTCACAATAATATCATTTTAGAAATAAATTAATATTTTTGAGCAGTTGTACGAGTCCTTTTTATATATATAAATTAGCAATAATAGAATGTTTCAGTAATATTAGTTGCCATTATAATATATAAACTATATTCCTATGGAATAAATAAAAACAGGCATCATTTTGTACTGACTGTAAGCAATACAAAATAACATCTTCTTTCTTTACGTTCAATTTTTAGAAAATCACAAGAAATCTACAGCAAACATATAAGTTAAGCATACACGAATCGAGGCGTTCCTAACTTCGATTATCAAAATATAAAATGAAATTTAAATATCGAGGAATTTACCAAAAGAAAAAAGCTCACTCTTAAATCTATGGGATTATCTTCTACGAAGCTGAATAATTGAAACGAAACGATAATAATATCTTCCTGGTGGCAAATGTATTATTTTCATTAATTCACTGACAGTGAATCGCATATCCATTCTGAACTAAAATAGGTATAATAAAAGAAGTTTCTGTCCGTGTAATAAACAGATCAGCTCGGAACGTGAAGCATATTAAGCAAAGTAAATCGCAGGCTAAAATAGAATCTTAAACTAGAAACTTAAAGTAAAATCGCTATATTAAAAAAGTAAAATAAAAGAACATAAAAATACACACATGCAGGCTTAACGACAGGCGAGCTTGTTTTACGGGGCTGGTGAGGAATTTGGAGCTTACAAGGTGTCGGCCTCGGTCGTATGATGTCTGCCCTCGTTTGTACACCCCTCTGATTCGGGTCAGCAGTGTACCGATCCAAAGAACCTCCATTACTGTGTTTTGAGCTTAGTCCTGTATCTGCTTTCTTGTAACCTAAATAACCAAGCCGAACATTTGTAACGCGAAATTATGACAAACGATGTTACGTGTGACGTTACAGTTCAGACGTAAACGAGGCTGAGTGAATCAACGGAAACGTTATTTTAAAAGAGTAGAAAAATTACAGTATTTATCGAACTTTTTTTGACGAACTTGGAACAATTTAACAAATAATGTCATTAGCGAGATTTTAAAGTGGTAAATGAATCAAAGTACAAGAAATCTTTAAGAATATAGATGATAAAAATCTTTTTAATTGCTTTCTTCTCGTGCACGATTCAGATAAAGATATTCGCTATCGCGAAACGAGAAGGTCAGAGTGGAGAATGAAAAAATATTTTCTAATTCCCCCGTAATAATTCGAAGAAAGGTATCTAGAAATTCAGTCTACACGATTCTATCAGTCGGAGTCGATGGAGGAAAGCAATTAAAGTAGGATTAACAGGAGTTCCAGTTAACAAAGCTGGAACCATTTAATACTTTAATTAAATTACATCAAAGAGGATTTTTAATTTGAAATTAAAACTCCCGTACTACGGCCGTACTATTCCCTTCGAAATACTTTTAATAAATCGGATCTCTCGATGCAACTCTTTATTGCACGCTAAAAGGAAACGCAACTCGCCATAATTAAACAGCTTTTCTACTTCCACGATCTCATTTTACTCTGTGTTTTGTTGCATTTAACCGGGAACTTCCATTCAGGAGTTTCAAAAGACATACTTGAAAAAAAAAAGAGAGAGAAAGAGAGAGAAAGTGAAAAAGGGAGAAGAGAAACAAAACACGTAGTAGGAGTTTTGTAAAAGAAAACTCATCGCGGTTTCGCCACGAGAATAAAAAGCAAGATAGAAGGAGGCTACTCACCAAGGGGTTGAGGCTCTTGCCGCTTGCTACAACACTTGCCCATCTTGGATGTTGTGCTCGATGTTTCCCCTTTCGATCCTGATTCTACGCGCCTTCTATGCTGATGCGTGCCCCCAGGAAAGTCGCCATCTCGTGAACTCGGGCTGATACGGCGCGACGGTGGTTTCCGTTTCGACTTTTAGCATCACTTTCTTCTCTCCATCGCGTGTTTATCGAATCCGCGCACCTGCAAGGTAAACCAGAATTGTCGACCATGATTCCTCTTCGTCTTGTTACAGTGAGGCGACTTTTGAACGTGCCACGATGCATTATCGTAATTCACAGTTAAGGACGTAGGTTTATATATACATCGGGAAACTTTTTTCTGTTTCTTCACGTTCAGTTATGATTTATCGAATTAGATCTTTTTAGCGCCACTGTGCATTCGTATATTTATAGTTTGCCAAGTTTTTATGTTTCTTAGTTCGATCTAGGATGAGACGAATATTAATTTAAACAAACTGCTATTACAGTCAAGGTTTTTATGTTTGTTAGTTTGATCTAGGATAAATGAGACGAGTATTAATTTAAACAAATTGCTATTACAGTCAAGGTTTTTACGTTTGTTAGTTTGATCTAGGATAAATGAAACGAATATTAGTTTAAACAAATTGCTATTACAGTTGCAAGCATTTATTATTTCTCTTATGTTCGCTTATGGTGTTTTAAGTTATAATTATTCAGATGTGTTTGTCATTTCGAAATCTTTCATATTTGCAATTTGCAACAGATGGAATTCGTTATAAGCAATTCATTATCAATTAGTTCGTCGTGGATTTCTTTCGCGTTGACGTGATTTATTGAATTGCAATTATTAATATATTTATTATTTCTATTCCGGTGCAACTACATCGAGGAGGAAGCTGACTTATGAAATTGCTTTCGCCGCTCCCTAGCTTCCACCGGTGGATCATCGATCATGTTGTATTTAAAGAAGACTTAGAACGTCCGTGTTTTATTTCTCCTTGCCTTGTTCAACATCGTGCATCTTCTTTACCGGAGACTAGCGTGTTCCTTTTCGATGCGAGACAAATCAGGCATGCCGCCTGTGTTTCCGAGTAATACGTTAAATTAAAACGAGCGTAACAGGAGGACTCGGAGAATGCTAACCAGTTGATTGTTCGCATTCATAGACAGAAAAATGTTTTCTTTCCTTCGTTCGTTCGTTGAATACCTTTAATCCGTAATTAAAATGCTGGCGTCCAGTGATAAATATTACACATTAATTTTCCTGGATGCTTATGAGTCATTAACTCTCTTCCTCCCTTTTTGCCTTTTATTTTCATTTCGGATATAAATTAGAAATTTTTCTTGTAGGTAGAAGCTGTTATAAGCATGGATTGTTAGTGTACCATATCAGACAAGCTATTGCATTGACATGTGTTTCAAAATAACGAGTGTTAGTAAGTTTAATATACACTGTATAATCTCATTACACATACACAAAATTTAATAACCAAATAATAATTATTTAATAATAATTACACTTTTTATATATATTATAATTATTATATTATAATTATTATATATATTATATTAACAATAATTATAAAAATAATTGTTTTATTTTATTCGGATAAATGTCTCGCGGAATAATCATTTTAGATAAATATTTCTCATTCTGTTACAATTCTATGATTGTAAGATTCGAATGCACGTTCGTACCACTCGAAGTTCCTTAAACAAATCTAACAAATACGCAATCAAATTTCCATTGCGCTCTTTATTTCTTCCTAAGTGCAATAGACCTAAATACGCGTAAAATCTACCGATCCATTTCCAAGGTCTCTCTAAACGCGGAAACTTCCAAGGGACCTGTTAATTATTTCCAAGTATCAGTTGCCAATACCTGGAACGAAGCAAACTAGTCAAACTCGAAGCCGTAAATACAAACGTATAAACTACTATCGAACGACAATGTAAGCTGTAAGGTTGCAGGTTTTTCCGCATTGCTCTCGATTCCTTAGGGAAGACCAGTCTGAAAACAAAAAGGCGCGACACGATCGCGAAGTCACGTACAGACATTTTCTATATCCGTGGCTGTTCTTCCGATGAAATCGTTGCAAGGGATGAGTCAGATAGAGCCCTGTTTCAATGAAATTTGACGTGGTAAGAGATATAACGTAGATACGTAGATATGTTAACATGTATGTTATACACGGTTGATCAATATTTTTGTATTTTATTTGGAAAATGACTAGTTCTTTCGTAAATATATATATGTATAATATTGTGTGATTTTATCAAACTTTAAATATATTTTTGTCATAATTGATTAGTCGTGTGTAGCTAAAATTACTATTTTATATTATTTTAATTTATTGTAAATTTTACTCTACAGTTTTATTTTATTTAATCGTATCTGTATAGGATTGTTTGCGTTGTTATTTAATTATTATTCGTTTGATATGGAACCATCAGCAGGCGAAATTTCATTGAAATTCGAAAGAACCGTGTCAGATGTAGCATGATACGTAGGAAAAGCACGAGCAACAAGGATAAATAAAGTTAGGAACGCGCCTACAGGGTTCATTTAGAGTTTAGGGGAATACGACTATGTCTTTTGTCGTCCACGAAATACCATTACAACGTGCATAATTACGACGCGACGTTGCGAATTCCAAGTTTCTGCGGCGACCTGTTACACAAAAAGTGGAAAGCGACTTGGGAAAATCAACTTTACGACTTTTCATCTGCAGGCCTGCTGCAAACGAAGCCTCTTCGTGATCCTAATTCTCTACCGGCATAAATTGCACGTGATAGAAATTCGCTCAATTCAGACGCTATATATACGAGAGAAATATTACGAATTTGTGTCAAGAAGTAAAGCTCAGACTCGAGCAGCTTTTTATATTCCGTCAAGTGTTTGTTAAAGATAAAATTCTAGTCGGTTTGTTTTCAGATATCTTTTATACGATTTATTTAATATTGTTTACAAGTTTTAAGTAGTTCGTTTAATATTTTAGGGTACAATGTGTCCATTAGTTATCGAATTTTAGGTAGATTTCTTTTAATTAGATTCTATAATTAAGAGATAACTATTCTTTTTTATTTTTTAGTTGGATCAAAACGATTTTATATTAAACAAGATAAATATTTTGGAACGCGGAATAAAATATAGATCATGTTAAAATTACATGTTAGTATATATAATTATTCTGCGAGTACTCGTTTTAACTTTATGAGTTGAAAGAATGGGAGAACTTTAGACAACTTTCTTCTAGCGACAACTTGAGAAAAGGTCATTTTTATAGTAAAAGTACAATACAGTAAACTTCAAAATATCAATAACTCGTTTCTTAGATTATAACCATTTTACAAATTTAATTGTTGTTTCTATCTGAACCGAAGTTTTTTCGATCTGACACTTGAACAGCTTGCCTAATTGTTCTTTTTAGTCTTCTTAGTTTTAAGAAATTAGTCTTAGTTCTAGTTTAATGACGGCTTTCCTTCAAAGATTTTTGTAATTTACAAAAGTTTTCCATGTCGTTTGGATTCTACTTTCTTAGTATTTAATAATAGCCAAGTTGAATTTCTTACACGATCTAATTTTTATACGGTCTAATAAAGACGTAAAACAAATTACTGCCGTTTACCAGCACACTTTCACGAATTTTGATTATATTTGATACAAAGATGATCTACTGGCAACGCACTACTTTAATATCCTCTTGGATTAATACAGAGAAACAGTTTATTAACGAGAAGAATAGTTTCTTTTCTAGAAACGTTGTTTCATCTACAACAAGATCTCTGATGGATGTGGTGAAGAAATACATCGAATAAAATTCACGTTAAAAGTTCTAATTACCATAATTTTATAATTAAACAAAAAATCTAGAGATATTCTATACGTATCTTTTCGCTCATCTTCGTCGTTACTTCTTTTCATCGTAAGAATTTTCAAAAGAAAAGTTTAATAACGTGGCGAAGAAAGAAGCTTGGAAGATATAGAATATTTTCCTGAAACTTCTTAAAATTTGATAACTGAAAATACACATTTCCATATTCAGAAATATTCATCAAATATATATTGCACAAAATTGATATATTTTTTTTAAGAAAGTCAACAAAAATGTACTTGTCGTGTTCTTTTTCTTACGATCTTCGTGTATACTTTTCGAAACAAAGTTAAAGAGTTAAGGAACCTTAGCATAAAACGAGGAAGATACTTGCACGGTACTTTGTGCATAAACCTGCAGCATTACATAAACACGCAAAATGACGAGAACTCGCTCAACTTCCAGAGAGCTGCGGCCATGCATCGACGTCGATCGAAATATTTACGAGCCTCGTAGCCGTCTCTGTGCTCCTCTGACACGAACGAAGGTGCGAATGTTTCGAGATTCGTCGTGTGTGTTTAATATCCCGTTTGGAACGAAGTTTCCTCGCCTACACGTACACGCAAACTATCACCTGTCTGTGAGCAAAATTTTCGTACACGTGTCGTACGACGGAAATACAGGACGTTCTCTGATGGTTGTAGGCCGCTTTCGATGACCGATAAACAAATTATGGTGGCGGTGGAAGCGGGCAGAAATGAAATCACCGCTTGAAAGGATCACTGCCGTATGATAATGATAATGACGTAACACGAGGAAACAAAATTTCGTTGGGTCCAGTCTGAATCAGCTGCGAGCGAGACACGGCAATCAAGAGGACCGCTTGACTTATGGATCATGTACGTATACGGTGGTTTCTGGTAAATTTCGCTTTTAAAAGCTGACACTTGCGTCAGTTGAAATTAAAAAGGTATTGTATATAATGTCGATTTAAATTGTTAATTCTCGCTATGAGTTTCATAAAAGGAACTTTGTGTGGCAGAGAAATCGCAATAAAGTCGTCTCTTCCTCGTCTTTCGATCTGTTTTACGAGCAAAAGACTTACTACGAGTAGATCGTGGATATTTATGCAAATTCGTATCTTTGAGAGTATAATTAAAAAACTGGAACTTTGATAACAAATTAGTTTATCTATTCGCTATTGTAAAGGGTATTATACTTTTACATAATTTTGCATATTTAGGTATATATGCATTTTTCATCTCAAAATTGTCCATAGACGCGTAAAAATCTAATTACGAGAGAGAAGTTGCCGAGGGCCAAAGGAAGGCAATTCGAGTTTGTATTCGACGCAAAATTTTGTCAGAAACTTTGGTAGCTTGGATAAGGAAAACCGAAGGAAGTATTCCTGCATTTGACGTAAATCCAATCCTTGGATGTTGTACATGATCCAAGAATAAACTTAAAAAAGAAAGAAAAAAAAAAGAAAAAAGGATTTAGAATTAATACGAATTAACGTTAACCGAGGTGTAAAGCAAGCGATTCAATGAATAATTAAAGAGCGTTTAAGTAGGTCAGAAGAGATCTAGAAACGAGTCGGGTGAAAATGCTAAACGAGAGTCTTTGGTCGCGTTTTTAATCGACGCGGTGACGCGATGCGACAGGACAAATCCAGTTCGACATCGGCAGTAATGAATTTAGGACGGTGGTAATCGCGAGCAGAGGCACTTAAAATATCGGTGTGGTACTTAATCTTGTCGTACGTTCGACCGCGTAATTTCGCGCGTTGTAATTCAGGATGTGGTCCTACGATATTTCTCGTTAATACATAGGACCATGGCAATTGCTTTCCCTCCCGGACAGAGGCGACGAAAACTTCGATATTTGTGGTCTGCTCATTCCACTTTTGGGTTTAATTTCATTATAATTTAATAATGATTTAAGCTTTGAAATTATAACTCTTATATGTATTGCTTCTCCATATTTTTTTTATAAAATTGAACAATTTTGCACGTTACAATTAACAAATTCCTCCTTTGTATTTCTTGCAAGGTGCAATTAATTTCAACGTTTTAATTATCATTAATATACTCTCTTGTTTTTACGTTTCTTGTAAAACGAATCAAATTGTACCGATATAGTAGCTATTGTGGTATTTATTGGAGATCGTTAAAAGAAATTTACGTAAATCGCGTAGCACCACCGCGATCTTTAAACGTGCAATTCTATGAATTTTCTTTACGAAGAATCCGATGGATTCTTTTCACGAATAAGATAAGAACATATAATCTTAAACGTAAACAGTTTATTTAACCCGAAAATGCCAGTTTCAGAATGAACCGCAGAAAGGACATGCCGATGAAAACTGTGGATTCTTCATAGGATAAGCAACATGTACCGAAGGTCCTCTACATTTCACAAGCATCTGTAAACTCTAAACTCTAAACCAAATGACATACCGCGTTCCAGCAGCCTCGAGGCTTTCAAAAACCCGATCGACGAGGAAAATACGATGGAAAACCTTCAGTATCCGCACGTTTCCCGCCGTTCGCGGTCATTTGAGATGGGCAATGCCGAGAGCCCATGAAAAGGTCCCACGAAACGGGTAGAAAAGGAAAACTTCGTGTACGGAATGTTTCCGTAAATCAGAAGATGCAACGGGATGTCCCGCATACTCGTCGCGCCATGAAAGTTTTTAATTAAACAGCCCAAGGCTGCTGTATCTCGAATATTCGAATAACGATGCGTTGAACTTCACCTTGGGATACAGCGAATTCGTAACTTTCTTTTCGCAACATATAATGCTTAGAAATTTGCATGCACCATGTTCCATTTATACATTTTATTTCTATTGTATCAAATTTTTGTAGGCGTAGATAATTGGTAATACCATGAGAACATTACTATGAAAGTATTATTTACTAAATGACACTGGGACCTGATTGATCAATTAGTATGTAGATATATTCTGTAATAAATAGCACGGGGTGGAAATATATTTTGTAACCTCCTTTGTACGAAGACTACGCAGCAAGAACACGACAAGTCACGTTTCTTACTTTTCGCAGAAAAACTGTTTTAAGATTCAGGGATGATTTATGAAAATGTATCCCAAAAATAGCAGATTCAGGAACATGTTTAGTCGCCGGACAGATACAACTAAGTTAGATAAATATAAGTGAAAATTCGAACAAAGTACGTAAATAATATAAATGCGAGGGTAAGTTAGAATATGTCCTAAAAAAAAAAAGTCAGAAATTGAAAGTGCTGCGACACGAAGTTTAGCTAACGACAGACAGAGAAAGCGCAAGGCGGTCGATCTTGCTTGGCCCACCCCAGTGGCGAACCCCATGGAAACACCATGGCGCGGGCACAGGATAACGTTCATACAGGACTACACCACCACCATCATAGTAACACGTTCTCTCCCTATGTCTTTCTCTCTCTGTCAAATTGGTCTGGGCGCACATGCACATCATCAAAAACACACGCACAGAGAACAGGGTAGACGGTCGATATCCCACGGTTGTGCGTATATACACGCTATCTGATGGTGCTTTTATGTGACGAACAATGACGACGTTTCGTGGCAGGCTGCATACAGAAGAATTAAAATTTCGTCGTGGCGCACTTTGCTGCTACTTTGAACACAGATCGAAAATCTTACGACAAGATGACGATATAGAATCTTTTGGAAATCTTGAAACTCTCAGTAGACAACCAACATACGGGTCCGATAGTGTAACATGAAATGTTTCGCGTTTTGAAAATTTCTAACTCTTAACCTGTAGGTCTATAAAATATTTTAATGAATAAAAATTGTATATAAAGCAGGCGCGTAACTGCGTCATTATTATCACAACGCGAATATTTATGCAGATATGAACGAAAGAAATTATTTCATCCTATAAACATCGTAACGCGTACATTAGTTTCGATATTTTCTTACATTTCAATATATCGTACTATACGTTTCTGGTTATTTTATGGTTCTCGACTATTGTATTAGAATTATATGCAGATTACGCTGTTCGAGTATGGAAAATAAATAGTATCTGTAAAACAATTTATAGTAGATCCACGTAGACTTTTATAGCTTCATATCCAAACATGTTTAACGGTTTCGCGACTAAGGAATGCGGATTTTGTCATTAATTGGTATTGTAATTAATAGTTGCCAACCCAAAAAATTCCATATTTTCATAAACTTTGCCAGATGGACGATAAATTGGTTTCTAAACAGATATTTCTCTCGTCTAGCAAATGCTCGACGAGTATACTCGAGGTATTACGAATCTTTACGTATCTTGCCACGTCTTTGTGTATTTTATGTACATTTTAAGAATAATACATTATAACGATTAATGCGATTATTATCATGATTTTTGTATTACATCGAGATGCAAAATGATCGCAGCTATTTAAAGGTAGAAAGAAATTCATTTGGTATTTTTTTGACGTCATTCTTCGTGGTTGAAGAGAAACCATATTTTAGAATCTCTTTTTCTTCGCCCCCTAATTTGAATACTAATAAATTAAATACTAAATAATTAATATATCTTAGTATTCCTATTTCCAAATGACATATTATCCGCGATTCGTCAGTTCTTTTTATTACACGAAACCCTAAAAACACAGCGCAATATACGGCCTTAAGTGGGTCTTACAACCCTAAAACGTCACTCCTACTTACTCGATGGTTCGATTTACGACATCGTTATATGCATCCTGCCATATTCCGGGGAAAGGGGGCGAAAGGAAGAACAAGAGGGAGAATACATTGTTCAACGGGGGGGTGCGGAACTCCGAGACTACTTTTTCCTCTCGTTGATAGAAAAAGTTGGAACAATGGGTGTATTAAAGCTCGCTTACAACTTGAAATCATTCGTTTTGAGTTTAATCAGCGTGTATGTGTAGGTTACCATGTCACGAGAGTGACGTACTTGACGTTTTCGACCTTATCGTATCGTTCGTTTCGACGGCTGATGTGTTTGTCAAACGGATTGATTGTTATACGAGAAACAAGATATTTGAGGCTGCCAATAGCTAATCGTATGAATTTTATTAGCTTACATGGACAAAATAAAAATATTCATATTCCTCGAATCGTTTAAATTCAACTTTTTATGCATAGCGCAAACTTGAGCTAATTTCGTCAAAAAAAAATTCTGTACAAATAGTTACGTATATTAATTATTTCATTTGCTATAAAGTCTATTCGTTCGAAATAATTAAATAACATTTTTTTGAGTAAGGTACAAGTCGATAACAGTCGAGAAAAGATTATTTGTTTCAACTCTTTTAGCAGCTTTTAAATGATATCTTCTATTTTCCTCTAAACAGCTGTACCGAATATATTAACAAAAATAAAATAGTACCAACGAATTCATAAGAATATCGTGATCGTCGTAAATCGTTTAATTCGTACCACTGTGCAGTGAATTTATACAAATTCATTCTTGGTTAATTATATGATGGCTCGCGCGCGTCTTCCGATTTTGCATGTTCACGTTATGTTTATCGCTATTTAATTTTGGTTAATTAACGATGATGACGTTTAGAATTACGTGGATATTAGATTCCATGGTACGTGTATACATATATATATATATATATATATATATATATATTCGTGGAAACGCTAGAATTACATCTGTTAAATTAATATCCGTCGTTAATTAGAAGCACCGGTTTGTTTCGTTTGCGTAAATTGAATATGCATATCTCGTATCACTGGGAAAGTACGTGGAATGATATCTGCGAGGCGAGACGCAGACAGGATAAGAATATTATTTTATCAATAAAATATACTGTGCAAACGTATACGTGCGAATGTGTAGGATGAATATAGAAGAAACAGCAAGATATAGTTACTTTTAGAGACACTTACTATGTATGGGAAAATGACAGTGTTTACTCGAAAAATTAGAAATGGCAAGAAAATATATAGAACAAAAATATGGAATATTTTGTAGTAAGAAGATATCTTGAATTCTCTAACTAAAAGAATTACAACGTAAAAGAATAACAGTTTTTACTCGATAAATTGATGGAACATTTTATTTAAAAAAAAAAAAAAAAAGTATGAACAAGATATGGAATATTTGAAGACAATATCCTGAATTTTCTAATTAAGAAAGAGATGGTGTGAACGATTATGAGAAATTGCGTTAATTTTTAGTAATATTTATGTATAGAAAAATAGCAGATGATGGAATATTTGATAAAAAAAATCTCATACATTTTGTAGTTAAAACAAGAACTTATACAGGTATCGGAAATTTGAAAAACTACAGGGACGTTTAATAGAAGAATTGTTGTACCTCACAGATATTGATACAAAAAGGGTACAAATACTAAATAAAAACAGGCGTTATTTCTCGATAAATTGATCAGCAATTTATACTAACATTTATAGATACCTTTGTAAGCAAAAAAAAAAAAAAAAATAGCACTTTGCTACAATAGATTGTGAAAACCTATTTACGCTGTAACTATAGTCGGAAACTATTAAATACGGAAATGCTATTTCGATTTTCTGCTCAATAAAAATTCAACGGAATCAACAACCTTTGCAAAGAAGCATACGTGCGTATTTCAATTCTATAGAACGAAATTCCCTCTGTAATTGGAGACAATAGAAAAACAAAGCTTTAACAAATTTCGACAATCGAGGAAATTATTAGAAATTGTAAAAGAAATACACTTATATACAAAATTTGTCAATTACAATTCAAATGGACGAAATTTCAGGATTTTATAAAAAATGAAACTTGAAACGAAGTAAATGCAGTAAATACGAGGAAAGATCGACATATCAACATGGGAATTCAAGGAAACAACAACGTATGAATTATCGAAATAAAAGAGAACTAGTTTTCAAAGAAAAGAACCAAGTACTCGAGTATTCGAAATGATGTCCCTGTTCATTGATACATTTTTGTCATCGAATATCGTTTCACTACATCGTACGAGTGTTTCTTTCTATTGATTTATTTGAACACGTGCATTCTGTTTTTACTTTCACTGTCTTCACCGATACCATGAGGTTCTGAGGAATCCCAGAGTTTATAAAAATTTTCACAAACATCAAGTATCAAGTAACAAGATTCTCGACGATTTTCAATACTTTTACAAACATTAAGTTCGCATGATATTAGCATTATACGATACTTGATGTTAAGTATCTGGCTAATGTTCAATTATTATAAACTACATTCAAATATAAATTTCTCAATCTCAGTATCCCAGCAGAGGATCGACATACATATGTACGTCCATTTCATTGTAGTAATTAATACCACAATTATCGACCGATAATATGTACGCAAATATGTACGCTACACTATAATTAACTACTATAACTAACGCTAATAATAATTACAGATTATCGTTACAGTCTATATCTAATTAACGTATTTCGTTATGAGAAAAACAATTATTACGATCGATTACAGTTTCTTCTATTTTAAACTGCAGCCTGGGATCTAATAATTCTATTCAATTGTCCTAAGATCGTTGGACGTCAAGAGAATAGTACAATAGACGATAATAGGTCGTCTCTCTACCTCTACAAAAGTTGACCTTAATTTCATCAAAAGCATCTGTATAGCTCTGACAATTTCAAAACCAAAACCTTGAAATCAGTCGTTCATCTGATACCGAGAGAACAAAATTTCCAAGTTTATTAAAACTTTCTACGCGATAAATTCCACGTTCTACAAAGCTAATCCCATTTCAAGCCCATAAACTTGCAAAATTTCATCGTATCTAAGACACCCTATACACATAACCCAGCGAAAAGCTACCCACCGAATATACCAAATTGAGAAAACGCTCGCTTAGTACTCGCTTTACTTAGTAGATCGCTTTCAATTCCTAAAAACATCACCAAATATTCTCGATTGTTCCCTGGTAAGGAACTATCTATCGATGGTTTTCAATGCAAAACGACGTACATAAGCTCGCATTCATACATGTACGTATACATGCATGTACGTAAGTACATACATATATATCCAGATAATCCAGCGAGTTTTATCCACAAGCAGAGAACTCTAGGACCAGCAACCCCGTAGATTTGTCGAGCTTTTGCCCCAACCCTTGAATATCGTCTTCTTGAATGGATATATAAGCTCGTGATTTCGGGGACTACGCCCTTCCTAACCTTCCTACCCTTCATCCCCGACCGCCTCGGCGCGGCGCGGCGTCGCGCTCCAGGGGGTGGCCGATCGGACGTTATTGCGTTGCAGGGGCGTACGTAGGCCACGGTGTGTGCACAGTGAATTTCCCTCTGTCCGATACACAAATGAATTCGCCGCATCTAGTTGGCGTTCACGAAATACGATTACGCGATGATGAATCGTGCCGGGCAAATAATGTACTCGCGTGCCCATTAGAATGTCGGTCGCTAACGGAAACCCAGTTACGGGTCTCTCCCGATGGTTCTGGTGTATATACAGATGGTTTAAAAAAAAGCAAAGAGTGATATTTGAATCGTTGATAGGCCAAAGCGGTTACATAACCGTTGCTTTTCAAAGTTTTAGAAATTTTATTGCCAAACCATTTGATCGATGGTTGGCTTATGTAATTGCATTAATTTTCTTTGATCGATATCTTGCCAAGTTAACCGATTTGACAAATAAGCAGCTCATGTATGAGTATAATGAGTTTCTAATTTCGATACCTAGCGCGTAGCAATAAGAAAGTGTTTCGATATGCTCGCAGTTGATCACAAAATATATTTATATAGGTGTGTTCTTTTTTGGAGATTTCTCTTTTAGATTTACTACACGTAGTTGCAAGGGTAACGAGTAACGAGATCGAGCAGGAACACCTAGCGATTTCGTACGAAAGGTGAAAATTAATCTACGTCATCGACCGATGAATTGCAATTTGATGTTCGCACCAAGTTGCGACGCGATAATTTTACAATATGATCTCGACGATCTGTTCGAAACTTTAACGAGCATCGAAGTTTCGTAGCAGTAGTCGACTTTTGGGATGAATGTAAATTTTCTAGGTTAAACGTTCCGCGTATATTATATCGTATATGCTGTTACCGGTTCGCAAAGTTGAGTTTCATTTCAAAGTATTCTTCGTTTAATTCAAGGAATGTAAATGAGAAGCGAAAGAAATCGATGGACTACATTTTGATATTACTTTAGACGCTGTTAACCCAGATGTAGAATACGTTGTCTCCGTTTAATTCACCAGTAAGATATTAACCTGAATTTATTTTTTTATGCTGAAACCAACTCGATGAAATTATTAAGGAACAACATGCTGCATTACGGTAAGGATTGTTGCAAACTATTGTACACGTTGTATCGGTACTTCATCCTTTCAGGGATCAATATTTACGTTACTTACATATTGAGAGCTCATTATGTTCTACGAAATAGGCCAGGATAGTGCTTGACTTCCGACTTGTTAGCATTATGAGGCATATTCAAGCCAAAGTGGTTCACAGCAAATTGATACTTGTCATATTTGCAGGCGATTAACATTTATCTCATAATTTACTTCTCTATAATTACGTTAAATAGCTGAAAAATTATATACACTCGTATATTGAAATAAAAAATAAATCGATGTGCTTTTGAAAATACCAACTGGTTAATACTTTACACGACTATATAATATATATAAAAATATATGTTAAATTAAATATATAGTATATTTAATTAGAATATACGATATATATTGAATTAATGTAATATATAATTTAATATACGGATACGTTAAATTACAAAATATTAGATGTCATTAACTCTTAGTTGTGGAAGCCTCGGTCGATTTATTCGAAATCAAAGCAAACGTCCCTTAACTCCACAAACAGAGTCACCTTTTTAGAGATTAAAAAGCAGCTATCAGAAGCTGTAATGAGAAACTATTGCGCCTAACGTACGACTGATTAACCGTCGAACACACGGCACCGTGCGTTCTCATTTTACGGAAACGTCGCTTTTAAAAACCGTTGGATTGAAAATTCTTCCATTAACAATCTGTCCATCCACGCGGTCCTTATCCGCCATTATCTTTATTTGTCATATAAAATGAAATCTCAAAATCAAAAGTATTGTCCGTAAAAAGTATCGGCATACCACTGTACTTGTTACAGTATTTACGCATTAACACTAGAACTACCGATAATTAACACGAAGTTATTTCTACCAAAAAAAAAAAAAAGAGTCAAAATGACTGGTCTTTAAAAAATACGTAATAATAGAATATTTTGGTATTTATTGATTTATTACTTTCTTACAGAAGCAATTCCATGTTATGAAGTTTTTGGTATTATCAATCCATCTGGGATCATCATCCCTAAACGAGGGTTGACGAATTTATAAAATTGTAGAACCAGTCACTTTGAATGGTGTGGTATTTCTAGTGTTAGCGTCTAGCGATCGATCCGGAATTTTTCTGATATCTGATATCATTGTATCGAATGATACGCAGTAAAAATTTTAGAAACGTGTGGCAAGTTGTACAAAACGAGGAAATTGGTTAATTGGGGTTCCATAAACAGATTGCGGCACCCTTTTACACTTTGATAAGTACCAGCCACTTTGCCCGGTGTTGGTATAAGTAGCCTTGATACAAAATTATTTTCAGTTTGAATACATAAAAAACAAAATAAAAATTATATTATTCTTTTAGTTATCGTTACGAAAGTCATTACATCATTGTAGAAAAAAATATAACATGAAGTAGGAATTTTAAAATTAAATTGTAAAACCAGTCAATTTGGCCGGTGTGATAGTTCTAATGTTAATTAATTACCATTTACCATTTAGTTCACAGTATCATCGTATGATTATAAAAGTCAGAGAAAGGACTTTCAAAGGAAAGGAACAAATGCGTTTAAAGAAAATACTTAGTCGTTGAAACGGGGACAGAAGTGAAAATATTTTTTCAAACAGATACTTTCGTGAGCCAGTGAACATTCGTTCGAAAGCATTTGTTTTTCCCTATGCAGAACATTGTAGCAAACAACTTCGTATTTTTACTTCTTTTTTTGGCTATACTTTTAGCTGAAGTAAATACAAATACGAAGAGAAAGGGAAGTTACGAACGATGCTAGGGTTGCTTCTGACGGCACCGAATCCGGAGATGCCCCCAACTTGGACGAAAATTAGGGGTTGCAAGATAGAAATGGCTGCCTCCCCTCAAACATTTCGCGGAGGGACGTAGAAACGTAATTTGCAACGCCTTCGACGATGGCCTCGCGGTCCCTGCTTCTTGTCGTTGAAACGCTTCTTCTTGGTTGAGACGATGCGCCCACGTACCGTAATGTAGATCATATGTCTTCGTATAATATCTGTTTCTTTCACGTGGTAGACGCGATCGATAGTGCATGGAAATCAATGTGCTTTCCTAATCATTTGCGTGGGATGAGTCACTTTCGCGAGGGCTGTGCGTGTATCGACGAGTTCGTTCCATATGAAGAAGAACAGAGCTTACATGGCCGGACTAATTTCGATAAAAAGTACTGAAACTTTGATATTTCTATTAATAAAATGAAGAAAATGGAAGCTAAACAGAGAGATTTACTTTCTTTGGTATTACAGTAAGTACTCTGGAATTAAATTGGAATATTTTATATTTTATAATCATAGCGCGTATCCCCGTTTTTCCAATGAAGCATTTTTATGTCAGATTCTATACGTTTCATTGCCATAGTATGAAATTTTCGTAGCCATACGGAAATACTATTTAATGATACAAAATCTTATCAGTTATTATTTAAATGTTGTATTAAGTACAATGGTGCGGCAATACCTCCTATAGATGGCATATAAATCATGAAATTCAAGCATCGTGGAAAATCTCAGGATTTGCACGGGAACGAAACGCTCTCTAAGGAAATGATACTTAAGGAAACGTTCGCAAACAAAGGACGTACAAATTCTAAAACCGAAGAAAGTTCAACCCACGACAACAAACTGTAGCAGCGTTGAAAAAACCAATATCAATGGAATTTAATTTGTTCTATTTTATCTATTTTGACACTACGTTTGTACAGTACATTTACGATATAATAATAACAAAATAAATAAAAAAAAAGACAGAGCAAATAATAAACATAGGAAACATCGTTCAAAAGATACCCTTAGGCTACAGCTTCCAGCTTAAACGACATCATAGAGAGCTATCTCGCTTGCACAGACTATTCCATTGTAAATACCTAGCTTTTATCCAAACCCTAATCTTCGCGACGATCTACCTTGCCCGGATAGTCCCGTACCCTAACCACATATTTACGATGCGATTAGAAGGAAAAGTGGAACATCAGAGAATCTTCTGTAGTAGGAAACAGTGTCACCGGCTGATGAATAATAACAGTCGCCATATTGACTGGCAGACGTTGTACGACGCGACGCGACGATTCATTAGGTATGCTGGCAGTAGAGAAGATATACGTTTTAGAACGATTGCGGACTTCCTGTCGCGGATAATTAATCATGGTGCTAGTCTGGCTTGCGAGTGACTAAGGAGGCTCGCTTCGTAGAAATTTTCGTACTCTTCTTCGGTCGACGGATAAAAGTTGGCGCGCGTTTTTCATGGATCCCAGAAATACAGAGAGAGAGAGAAAGAAAGAGAAAGCTCAGCATGTTTCTCGAGTGGAAGGGTCGCGTCTGCCAGGCATTGCGTAGCCCGAAGGGAAAGAAGAAAATCACACGGAGGTGGTGGCAATTTCTTGGTCAGCGCTTCAACTATGACGCATTTGCATTTCCATCGAAGTTGCACCCAAATCTCTGACGCGTAGTGCGGTTGCTATCTTTGCGTCGGCCTCGGGGCTGGAAACGATCCCACGTACTTGCATACTGCAGTCCCCATCGTTCCATCTAATTCCGTAGATGTCCTCCAGATACTTGGGATACCCGTTTCGTTTCTATTTCTGGGCAAGTTGGCTCGTTATTGGACCGAGGCACGATCATTGTCTTTGTACTCGGTTGTGTGGAATATTTTATCGATACGATAGAGCAGCACCCTGCGATTAGAAGATTGCCACTGACGTCGTATAACGCAATTTGAGAAACAACAAGAGCGAAATGCTTCGTACGGGAGTAATAGCCGAAGATAGGTTTCAAGATAAGGAATACAGGAATTCTGAAGTTGAAAAATTATCCAAAGATCGATCAAGAAGAAATTGAAAACGCGGTGTCGGTGGGATTTAGTGTTCAGTTTTACATCATTCTGGGTATATATATAGCGAAGAAGAAAGTTTAGATTTTTATTGCTTAGAATGCTATTTTCTGTTATACCAAAGCAACTTTCCATTTAATTCAGATATTTTGCGCTCTCTTATATATCCTATCCTATACGTTCAGATTTACTTTCTTCAATGGAATCATATACCTTTCACTTCACTGCTCCATACAATTCGTCATACTTTTTATTTCGTTGATTTAGGTGTACTATCGTGTACTTCGTCGTTATACTATTGTACTCTCACCAAATACTTGTTGCAACTATACGTTTCTATTCTTCAAACCAAAGTGACAGATTCTAATAAATTATAAACGTGACATTTTAACGTGTCAAGATGGAATAGTTCTTCGGTTATTACGCTACCTTTAACTACCCTTAATCACTTTCAATAGCTTCGTATTGAAAAATTTTACGCGCTATAAACCGTAGAAAACCTTTCTCGAAACACGATATAAATGTAAGTACGTATACTGATTGTGAGTCAGCATACGAGCCAAAATTTATCGTGTTCCTCAATGGACCCTCAGACATTCGGATCTTCCCAACTAACCAGCCCAACACGTGAGCTCACGAATGACGTCAGCCGATCAGTTCAAACAGGGTCAAAGATCTCCAGTTGCTCGACCGATGACTAGAGTCCAATGTGACTCCCACTGGGATCATCGCGAGTCTCTCATTTCCATATTTCTTCGCAATAGATCGGTGAATTTATCGTTTCTCGTTTCGCGTCAGCGCAGCGGAAGCACGAGCAGAAATTATTTCACGCCTCGTTCCGTAACGGCTACTTGCGTCGTTCGAGCGAATCCTCCTCGTTCTGGGTCGAAGAAGCTCGCAGCACCCATTTCGTAGACTCGTGGCTTCGATTATTATTAAGTCGATTTTTTAGTATTTTTAATTATTATCAATTATTATTATATTTATTGTTAAGGATTACTATCAAGCAACACGGTAAAATCTCCGTTTCAGGGAAACACAGAATAGGGTGATACGCACAGATAAAGACACACTTTTATTTAACGAGACTTTCGAACTTCTTGCGAAACTTTCAATAGCAGAGATGATACACGGTGTCTACGATAGAACTCCAGTGATTGGAGAAAGAGTAGTCACTCGTGAAAAAGATTGGGGAATAGAAATAAGAAAAATGACAAGAATTCTCATCTTCTTATTCGATAGAGTCCTTGTTCTTGTTTAATATTAGACAGGAAAAGACAACAGGAAAAGAACAAAAAACATACGCATTTTAATCGATGGAAGAATTATAATTGTAATAAAAAAAAACTATACTCAGATACAAAAAAATCAATCGATTCCTAGCGAAATTGTAGAACGTTCGTGACACAGTGAACTTACGTGTAGTATACTTCGACAGAATAATGACTCGACTATAACGTTCAACAAGAGAGAAGATCAGCCGAGTGAAATCTCTGGGTTTCTTCGGGACTGTTTGTTCCGCATCGTTGGTCCACGTTTCTCCTGGTTTATCGGTCGTCCAAAAAGCGTGCTCCTTCACCGTACCTTTACGACGTGACGCGTTTTAGCAGGCTCTTTGTCCGAATGGGGGGATTAAACGTTTCGATGGAACCTTAATCGTGCGGTTAAAAATTGAACTGCGGATATTTGATCGGAAAAAAGAAAATGATCACTGATTTCTAGATACTTTACTTCTTTTAAACGGAAAACAGAATACACTTATTTATTTAATAGTTTTATACAAGCTGATCGTGTATTTGTCACAATGTTTTTGTACCAACTTGAAAATTGTTTACTTTTTTCCAATACGCGAAAAAGAATTTTACTTTTGCGAACAAAATTTCTTATCTGCAATCTTTTCCAAGTTAGCTCTTAAGTCTTAAGCTGTTGAACTTTGGAAGGTGATTACACCCCTCATACTTGAATTACCACAGCTACAAGAAAAGATACATATTTCCTACCTTTTACCGTTTTTCCAGCCTACGATATTTTGTCCAGCCGGACTTTACTTTGTTGAGGCGAAGAGCCTCGTAACGAAGGTACGTGATAAAAGTAATAAAAATTGTAAAAGTTAAGGGTCAGAGTTACACTTTATCATACTTTATCGTAGACTATCCGTGGCCTACCAAACACGTCATACATTAACACGTGGATCCTTGTAACTTGTAATTGGAAGGTCGACGACGGATCGTCATCTTGAACGTAACTGGTTGAAGAGACGCCGAGTGGACACACGCGGAAAAATCCTCGGCTCTGGCGATTCCAGTGTTTCGCGTTTCACCGAAGCGCAATTAATTCCGCGCGAGAACATCGCGTTACCGAACGAATTCATTAATTTCATCGACAATTTTTAGCGCGGAAAGACGAAGAAAGGGGAAAAATATTTCGTCGTCAATTAGTATTCCGCGCAAGAGCCTTGATGTTCGCGCTGAATTTCCTTCCTCGTGAAATTAGATTTACGTTATAATTAATTTCGTGCGAAAGATGAGGTTGAATTTTGAAAGTTGCTTCGTTAATTTTGTCACTGCCAGTATTTATTCAATGGAAATTTAAATAGAAGATATACCTACAAAGCATTCTATCTTTTTATCGTTTTAACTAAACTTTGTCAATATGAGTGAGAAATAAGCGAGAAAAAATTTGTAACCGGACAGCGATAATCGAACGAGCGACAAGCAACGAATAAAATTGTATTGCTTGTTAAACATTTTTAGTAGAAAATACGTAGAAAAATTGATATAGAGTTGGAGAAATTTTTTATGAAAAAAGCGCGGTAGTTCGAGTAAACAGAAAAAAAACTGTTTATTAACTTTATCGTTGACTTTAAAAGATATACAGCAAAAACATATAGCGGTCTATGAAAGATGACGGAACTCGCGCAGTATTGCTTTGAGAAGGAAAGCCAAGATGAATTTTAAATAACACGAGATTCAAATGAAACAGAGAGAAAATAATACGAGAGTGTGAAGAAACATTGTCTTCGTTGTTCCTGTTCGAGGAATATTCCTCTTATTTATGAGTTTAAATTTATCACGTGCCTTGACCTCCCCTGCTTGAAGAAAATAAAAAATACGACAATTCCTAGCTGCGACAGCATGTTTTCTTAATTAATTAGAAAATATTAAATAACTACTGTAAAAATTACAACTTGGAAAAATATATGAAATATATGTAGTCTGTTTAACTCGTTAATTTTAGATTAGATTTATCAGAAAAATGGAAAAATTCAAAGTTTTGTTATTTTTATCGAATGGATTTTTTAAATTTTAAATTTGTAAACTAGCTTTCGTCTGATATTTTTCAATCGATATGATTTTTGTTATATGAAAGCGATTATCGAGGTGAATTCAACAATCAACAATGTAATAGTATAATTTACTGACTCTGAAATATATAATGTATAAAGAAATTTCCTACAGCTTTTAATGAATTTATTGCGCAAAACAAGAGAATTTCGTAACTATATTCGACAAATGTAACGTCATAAATTTTCGAAATTGATATTTATTTTAATTCTTGTGTTTCAGCGAAAAATAAATCGCGTTGGTCATTGATCTCGTATACCTATAATATGGAAAAATGTACAATTGGATTCAAAAACATTTACAGGCCTATAGTATTATTTATAGTTAAATAAAACTATTATTTATAGTTATAATATATTATATTAAATAGTATTATTTAATATTTCCAAATTAACTGAAAAATCCACTGGAATTACGTTCTTCTTTTCACTAGTAGACACTGGATATCTATGCAAGTTTATATCGTTATGAATGCAACTAAAGAAATACAACCTAAGTAGACTAATGTCATCTATCCATCAAATCGTTTAAGAATAAGATCTATCAATTAAAATTATATTCTTTAAGATTCGTTTTAAGATACGAAGAGTTGATTTTCTGAAGATTTTCAAGATTAAAAACGCGTCAATTTAAATTGCAAATTGCAAAGACTAGGATGCGTTGATTTAAAATCCACAGTGTATTGTATTATATTTTTACGAGATTGTACAGTATAGTATAGTATAATTTTGTACTGACATTTAAATATATCAATATTGTATTAATAGATATTGAGTATTTAATTTTTATATGAAAATTAAATTTAGGTTAATTGAAATAAATATTATATTTATTGTACTGTATTTTTGAGGGGTTGTACAGTATAGTATATTATAGTATAATTTTATAGTAATATAAAATATTTAATATTATATAATAATATTGTATAGTATTATATTTTTAGGTGAAATGTACATACAAATGTCAGTGAATACTATAGTTTGGATATTTGCCTCTCATCCAGCAATGCGTTCTATGCATCGTCGCACTTTCAAATTTTCCTTAAACGCGCCAACACGTACATTTGCAAATTAGATTATTTACGCGTGTCGATAGTGTTTCTAATGAAACGTAACTCGCAGGTTAATTTCATTCCTTCGCGTCGTCACTGACGACAAGATACGCTTGATACGCGGTGAGAAGTTGGTTTCCCTTCGGCTACTAATTCTTCCTAAGTTTCAACGAAATCTGTGCGCGGCTGTGTAACTAACTTCCGGCTTCGTCGGCGTTAAAAGCAACTCAATTATTTCTTGAAACCTGGCGATCAAGTCACGGTAGTGAATTTAATATCGTGGATATCGACAAGGAGCTTATAAATAGGAGGAAACACGGCACCCTCCGCTATATCGATTATGAAATAAGAAGAGCTTTTCCCTCCCCCTGCCCTTCAGCTTGGAAACACATCTCTAGCAGCCATTCGCGAAGAGTTATACCCGTCGTAGAAAAGTCAATAGAAACTCGAGACAACTGCAGTGCATAAAATCAATAAAATCAGTTTTTCAAGTCTTCTCCCTGACGCTCTTGCCAGGTCCTCCGCGTAACCGCAGCACACGTTTATGCGTTCTTTATGGAAATGAGACTACGGTATTACGTTGATTACGGTAGGTAACAACGAAAGAAAGAGCGTGTTCGTGCGTAGTTGATGTAAAAACGGTGAAAATAATTCATAGATATCGTATCAAGACTGTAGGAGAAGAATATGACAATTTGTATTTTTTATTTCTTTTGAAAGAACAGTTTTAAAGTTCAATAATTATAGAAATTCTTTTTCTTTGATTTTTAATTTTTCGGTAAATTAACGTATTTCTGTATTGCCTTTTTGGCTTCAAAAATATTCCACGATATTAAGATATTGTTTCATTTATTCTCATATGACAAAGAAAGAAGATTAGTCTTCCTCTTTAACAATTATTTTTAAGGCATAGGAAGAGTGTATTTAAGAGGAATAAAGTCCAATCTGATATTTATAGTATTGATATCATTACGAAACTAATCTTACAAGAATTTCAAGTAATTTCGACTTATCGTGATAGAAGAAATTTGCGGATTTGTCACGGTTCACGCCACTCCTCTCTAGAGAAACAGAAACAGGTTTCGAAATTCATTAGGTTCAGAGATGCTAAAACACCGTGCATTTAATAGTGTAATAACCCGACTGAATGTATAATTTAGCACGACGTGTTTGAGCCTGCAGAAGTATCTACGTACAGTAACTTGTGTAAGTTTGATTAAACCAACGATCATGTTTAATGCTGGAATATCAAATGCCTCGCTAATATGGCTATATTTGTTTCTACGATCGTAACAGGTATACCATTAGTTAAATACGACAAAATATGCATTACAGATCGAATTCTATTTTTTGAACCATTCCATGCTACATACCTCGAAGTTTACCAGCTTTCAACGAATAACTAACAAACAAAATACATATTTTTCTCTATAATTCTGGAATCTTACAAATTTCCATCTGTAACTCTGCTCGACATGGTTGAATAATAATCGACAGACAACATAATAATCGAAACTTTGCGATATTCTCGAGTAAAATTTGAATTTTCTCTTAAAGGGCCGAATTAATTCACTCGCCAGCATCAAACGACAGAGATCAAAGCAAGATTATTCTAATTTTGCGATCGTTATCATAACTATTCAGCACGATTCACGTCACGTGCACAAGAGAAAATACACGCGTAACATCCTCCTAACGATAGACCGACGTTCTGCGGCAAAGAAAACGGGACATAGTCGATATCTTGATCGAACGTAACACGAAAGATCAATCGAAAGAGATAACAACGGCTCATGGTCGGAGCTGAAGGGATCCATCGATCGGATCGCGACAGATCGATGGTCGAGACGCGAGTCCGACTCGTGTGTTTCGAAGGCGAACGTCGACCTCGTTTAACCTCGTGACTCGGTGACGTCTACCGTAGCAGGTACCAAGCTGCGGAGAGAGGGTTGTGTGTTCCATGACTATGACTAACAATAAGTCACGGAACATCCGTGAGTCACGAGAGCTAGAGCCAGGTCAGCGTAGCCCATCGCTTGCCGACGAAGAATAGGACGTCGTTAGCCGCGACTCGAGGAGCTCGACCCGCGGCTTTCGAGCGCCACTTAACCCTCGCCGTGTCGCGTTACGCGCCCTTGCGTTCGTGCAGGCCTCTTCATCGACCCAAAATTGTGCCCAACCAACCGACCAATCGGATCATGGGACCTTTCTAATGTAACTCTATTTTTCAGAAAGGATCGAGGATTTGGAATTGTTTCTTTGGCTTTCGATCGTATTTTCATCGTATTTTACGAAGACTCTATGCGTAGTCGGTCGCAACAAAATTCGAACACTGTACACTTTTAATTCCTATGTTTTCGATAAATGTACAAGGACCAACAGAGATCTATCGCGCTATGTTACATTGGACTATGTAGATAGACCTTCTACGTGGAAGAAACTTTTGAGTTATTATATATCGTTGTTTAACTATTAACCCTTTGCACTGCTACGTCGAGTGTGACATCAGCTTTTATCTCAGGAGCTTCTTTGTCGAGTTCCACTCGATATTTTTTCAGTGTTATCTTTTTTTTGTGAAACGTGCGAAAGAAAAGCAGGATTGTATCCTGGAAATTGTTTCAAGGTATATCGTACACTTAAAAATTACAAAATACAACAATAGTGTGACTATGGTATTTAAGTCTTAAATTGTCTTATTTTTTAGTTAAAGTAAATTGCAAATAAAACACTTAGACGCGTTAGGAGCTACTGGTAACGAAATTGAAATAAAATTCGGAGTGCAAAGGGTTAAAAGAAACACGAAGAAAGAAGGAACTTTTGTGTGAGAAAAAGTTTCGCTCGCTGGTACTAATTATACGCGTAAAACTAAACAACAGCTAAATTATACGCACAAAGCTAAAATTAATAACGATTATTCACGAAAGTTTAATATTTAGTTGGGTGTGTCATATGTTTGACGACGATGCAAATTTCTTGGTATAGTGGAAATAAGTTTCTCGAACGATCAACAGGAATTTGTTTCTATTCTCCTTCCAAACACTTCAACTTCGAATCATAGTTATTTCTATTAATTCGAATCTGGAAAACGACTCGTAGATCTTAGCTCGATCGAAAAATAAATCACGACGGCTGAGAAAGGTTCTCGCCTTCGACGTTCAGCCATTGACACAACAAGTTTCCAATCGAATCCAGACTTCTTCCCGACTTTTTACTTTTTCCCCGAGTTTTCCCTCCAACATTTTTAGTTTGCGAGTTGCTCGGTCGGTCGAAAGAGGAGTTGCTCGCGATAGAAAAATCGCGGCACGGGAAAACTTGAGAAGAAAGCGGTGTTCAGGACGTAGAACGATATTCCGCACTCTCGAGAAACACCCGATTCAGCGACTTTCCTCCGTTTCGCATTCTTCTACGTAAGTACACGTGACGCGCATGTAACGTGCCGCTCGGCCGTATAACGAATTTGAATGTCATCTTTCTCGCGTCTAATCCGATCGTACGATGACCCATAACACTGAATATATGTGGCTGAATCGTAGGTTCGTTGCAATTATTTTTTTACAATTATAAGTATCTTCTTTCAATGAAGCAAACGATGTATTACGCTTTTGAGTTGACAACTAAGTGATTGCGGATTTTGTCAATACAACTAATGACAAAATACGCAATCACTTAGTTGCCAGGATATAATCTAACAAACACGAAGATGGTACCCCGCTGGGGGTAGCCACCCACATGATAATCAAACAGCCAAAAAATTCTATCAAATGTCCAAATCGGACACATTGTGAATGTAAACAATTAAATAAAAAAAAAAAAATTAGTTGCCACCCCAAATGTATAAAATCTACCTGTCAAATTTCCTTAAGGACTGGCAAGAACTATTTTACCGATCGAATAACTTGAAAAAAATGGAATTATTATATCCGAACGCAGCGTCCAGGGACTATAGGTACTGTACGTATACCCTTCTCGACCATACACACGTACAAACGCACGTAAAATCGATATCACTTATACGAGCAGCCTCGCAGCAATCATTTCAACTGTGCTAAAAAAAAAGAAAAGAAAAGAAAAGAAAAAGAGGAGAGAAAGAAAAAGGAAAGGACGAGAACGGCCCCGATGACCAAATGAATCTTCAACGGTACATTGCACCTATTGTTCGAACGGTGGAAAATTGAAGTCGAAGCTGCGAGCCAGCTGATTAAAGGGTCCCCCTCCAATTCGGGCTCGTTACGAGATTGCTCGTGACCTTCGGTCAATTCCTTCGGGACAGAGGGTCAAACAAAGGATCGATATCCGTAAAAAAAAAGGAGAAAGAGGACAGGAGAAAAAAAAGGAAGAGAAACGTCGAGGACGCGACGACGAGGTTTTTTTCAGGCACGTGGAAATTCCTTTCACCCGGTCAGCAAACAGAAGACGAAGAGAAAGAAGAAGAGAGGACGGAAGGAGACATAGGAGAAGGAGTAGGAAAAGAAAACGTCGAGCCATTTAACCGCGGAACGAGGTCAAGAGCTTTTCGCGGTTCCGCTTTCAGCCTTCCAATTCTTTGGGGATTAATAGACCGTCCCGTGGGAACACAGTCGCTACGTGATCCGTTGTGCCGTGTTACGTTCGCCTTATTGAAAACAAAATCGGCCAGTGAGCCAGCATGGAAAACCGAATTAAACTTTATCGCCGCCTGCTACAGGAGATGACACGAGAATATTTCCGGCGAGCCGAGAGGTCTCGAGTGCCCTGTGCTTGCTCAAATTTTCGTTCCCCTGTTTCGAATATTCCGCGTTCTCGCGGTGCTGCGAGCTTCTGACAGGCTCGTCAACCGTAATTATTTTTCTCTTTCGGAATTTAATTACGCTCGCTGTTTTGCAAGGAACATGCTTCCAGATCAAAGGAGTATTCTGCGAATAAATAAAGAATCGTGCAAATGGACGAAGGATGTACAATACGATGTGCATAATCCAAAGAGGGCACGAGTCTCTAGCCTGGTTTTCGAGATATTCCTCCTTGAAACCAATTCGACTCGATAATATCACAGTTACATTAGTTATATCGGTTAAGACAAAGTTATTAAAAAATACACAAGGAGCTAAAAGGATATCCATGCGATATAGAGTGAAGCATTTTGCATGGAAGTTGTATTTATAACCTTCGTCCTGAAAAACCAAATAAACGCAGGAAACGATACATAACACACAGTGTCTAGAGGATTTTTCTAAATGTTTCATTCAGAAATTTCCAAACTTTTGCGCCTACCTATAGCCTACCGTATAGTAACATATTTAGAAGCGATAATTTCAAAGAATCTTCCATTCCAACGCGTGCAATCGATCAATTTCAAGATAGAATTACGATAAAAAAAATAAAGAAAGCGTAAAATTATCTTCGACCGCTAAGCACTAGTTTTTGTCACGGCCTGTATCCTCTGCTGGTCTACTAGAATCGACAAGAAATCGACGGTTCCACGATTACTTTTAATTTATCACCAATTCCACTATTAAGTCCAGGCAATTGTCGATCTCTGTTCAGTTGGTTAGCCTCGTTCCTGCTTTCCTCTCGTTTCTTTTGACAGAGTTTCGTTGGATTCGGCGTTGAGGGCGTCCGGTGAACGGAACTCGCCTCCAATCGTTCCAAGAGTTATATCCTCTGAGAATTATAACCACTGGGGGAAACACAACCTCTCGTAGGATATTAGTAGTTGAACGAGCTTTACCTGCTGCTCTCTCCACGGGGTATACGAGCGCCAAAAGTGTCAAAGGTGGCCTCTTTTCTTTCCGCAGTGTTAGAACACAAAAGGAAGATGTCCATCTTTGGAGAATTACTGACCTTCCGTTCCAGAAACAGCGTGAAACCACGTCGAGTTTCGACCTTTCGTTTTCTTCTTGCCTTTTATTTCTTCTTCTTTTGTATATTTATGATATCGTTGCGAAGGATGAAACACGATAACGGTGAATTATGTGCACTTTGACCCTTAAAGGTCGATATATTCCTAGAGTCGTACGTACAACATACAATTAGATTATCAGTGAAGCTTTATAAACGACGACTTGCGAGGTTACAGTGTTGATAAATCCTCTCGTAGAATAGGAATGATAAAAACAAAGTTTCGCGAATAAATTTTACCAACTAGAAGACAACGGATTATCGTGTTTAACATTTTTAAATTTGCGCGAGAAAACAGCCAGAAATAAACAACGAATGTTCATGTAAATTCATAGTTTTACAGGCATAAATAAAACAAAGTTACTGAAAGTAGAACGCGAATAAATGTTTTTTTCTTTTTAGACGTTCTACCGGATACATAATATATTTACACGATCTTAGTTCTAAATAATTATTGAAAAATTATCGATTAACCGCTTTTTCTTGATCATTGGGCGATTATTGATTTTACGAGTTAAACAAAAAAACAAGTTGCAGCTTGTAGCTTGCAGAGTAAAAATGCCATGGAAAATGCCATGGAAGAAAAAAGACTATACTGATCCATCAAAGAAAGGTGAAGGTTGTTAAATGTCTTCTCTTCTGTAGATTATGATGCGTACTCTTAGTACCACCTACATTTTTTAATGTTTCTGAGTAAGGATGCGTGTGAATCGGTCAGATGGATTAAAAGCATACGATAAACAATTAATTTTAGAAAAATGTCATTGAAGTTGTTTATAAGAGGAATCGATATTTCAAGTTGCACAAGTTTCGTTACATTTATAACGTAACTAATTTGTTTCAAATCAAACGAATATATATTTTATATGAGAATTCTTCTATCAGACAACACTACGTAATAAATTTATAAGCGAGTGAAAAAAGATGTAATCGTGTATAATTAAAATTATAATTGATCATGTATTAATTGTGTAAAAGTATACGCAATTTTTACATTAAAATCCTTCTTCTCTATAGATTGAACAAAATTGGATATCCTCGATCGAACAGAAGTTTCTCTTTTATCTTACAGCTATTTTAAATCATTTGGACGGCGCAATTACTTACAATAAAAATAAAGAAGCTGGAGCAAAAGCCAAAAAGGCTTCCACGTGTTAAACGATTAACTATAAAAATCAGAAATGACAAGACAGGAATATGAAATGAAATAAACAAAGATAATGTTTGAAGTATTTAAGAGCTGAATGGCAAAGGATGAAGTGAAAATGTCCGAAGAATTTCAGAGAAAGCTTCATGAATCGAAGTAGAGTGTGGAAGACAACGTTGATGCGATTATTTCCAGCAAATGGAAGACAGTAGAATCGCCAAGCGGTCAATTGAAAAACATTGAAAGGACGTGGAACGTCACTGAAGACTATCGAAGAGATTCGATCCGTCATTAAAACGATCACTCTGTATCTGTATTCATTACGTACTTCGCGTACGGACGTTTTATTTTATCGATCGTTTCCCAAACTCGTTTCCCAAGCTCGTTTGTCTCGAGTATTTTAAGCAGGCAGGTATTGAAAATCATTGGAAGGACTTAGGGTAGCCTACAAAAGCCCATTGAAAATTCTAATCCACGCTCGAGTGTCCTTACAGAAACGCCTTTCAGTTGGAAACTAAGATTTTGTTCTCCGAGAATTCCCACAGGGACTTTTATATACAATTCTGAAGCTTTTACCTTCGTTTCGTGTTACTTTGAGATTCGCGGCACGAAAGAGAAAAGGATCAAACTCGATACTGCTTAAAAGTATGGAAACAACGTTGAAAATGTATCACGAACGCTAATACGTCAATTATTACTAGACTGCGCATATTTATGCAAATTCGTATCTTTGTTGTACCGTAGTAAATTGAAGAAATGAAATTTAAGTAGAAACTTGTCTTTGTCTACTAAATGTAACAAGTACCTTACTTTACATATTATACGTAATTTTCCATTATTTTCTATGTTTCTGTACCTTTAAATTTCCCATAAAAGCATAAAAATCCGCAATCTAGTCGTAATATGTATTCCCCGATATTTAATACAAATTAAGAAATCTTTCAATTAATAAAACTTTCTATTCCTTTTATTTCCTAATTATTTTATTATAAATCTATTAAATATAGGACAATACGTTAACATTTATAACCGACAGTCCGCCTATATGTCTGCCACCCTATAATTAGCCACCGAATTACGATTTACTGATGGGAAAAAATAATTCTTTAATCGCGAGAAATATAATCGACCAAGCATATCACCTTTAGGGAAATATTAAGGATTCAGAGCGCGCTATAGGCGTTGCTAGTTGCTAGCTTATCTAGACACGTCCGTGAAAGCACGAGAGACGACGGCCAAGGATCCTCTTGGCTCTTGCGTCTTTCGCTGATTTCCAATTTAACCGCTCAAGAACTATCTAACTGGTATTTTACGTTCACCAAGTGATCGCCCAAAGGGTGCATGCTTTCACAATAGGAGATTTAAGAGTACTTATCGTCCTTTTCCACGTGATAACGTATCGCTCGCTCAAAAAGAGGGAAATAATGTTAAAGATAACGCCCAGAAGCAAATTTATATAGTGGATCTTCCGAACACTGGATAACCTTTTTCATAACTTTCAAACGTTATTATTTTACAACATGCTCGCTGTACACCTAAATCGCGTCTTTGTAGATCGTTTAGTTTTTCTTGAAAAAGATAAAATTTGTATTTGGGTTCGGATAAGAATATCTATTTTAATACGTTCGTTGATCAATACGAGACATTAAGATAAATTTAACGTATATATGCATGTTGCTCTTTTCGAATAATTTGCTTGGAAAATCATGACGAGATATAACAAGGTTCCTCGTTAACGCGTAAGACGAGAATACATTTGCAAACTTATAAACCGAATAATGTTCGTGGCTGTCTCATACGTTAATAAGGAACCATGTTACGTTTCAGAATATAATTAAATTTATCTCATTCACGAGATTGTTAGATATTGTATCGATGAGAATATGAATTCAATTAATTTGTCTATAACGTTTCCAAATGCAGGATGGTGAGATAATGTTAGTTTTGTCAGTATCCTTTGGAATAAACGAACTAGTTCTTGAAAAGTAGGCAATGCAAGAGTCTAAATCGACGATGAATTGTATTATTTATTAAATTATAAAAATTATTTTTTTGAAAACGTTGCAAGGAAATCCGACCACGTCTGAATGAAATATGATTTGTAATAATCGGTACGATAACGGATAATTAAATATACGAAACAGGAGCGAATCTGAATAACGATTTACCACAATCGCAATGTTATGAGTCCAAGTAATCGTCATCGGAGAGTGAGATCCAATTGATCGACACACGTAACGCGAAAACAAAAGCAGACGAGCGTTCAAACGGTATTTTAGTCGTCCGTGTTTTTCCATTTTCTAAATAAAGCCGCATTATAGCGGCGACGATCTACACAAAAGCGGCGCAAAAATGAATACAACCGGGCAACACGATTACAAGCAACGAAGCATACCTTTTCCCACCAGCCTGACAAAGCGTCCACGCGTAGAGAAACTTCAGGATGTCGCGGGTACAACTACAATCCCATTGCAACCAAACAACATACAGATAAAGAGAAAGAAATAAAAAGAGAAAGAGAGAGAGAAGCAGAGACATAGAATTGGATAGCGATAGAGACGAGTAACGAGTAACGAGAGAAGAGAAAAAGGGATGGCGAAAAGGATGGAGACGAAGGGGATTCGTTTAACTTTTCCAACATTACGATTCAATGGACAACGAACGACGCGGCTTTTGGAAAAAAACCATCGATCCTGGCTCACCTTACTGGTTACGGGCTCTCTTATTTTCTTTCTTATGTTTGCCTCTTCTTTCGAACGAACGCGTAAGTTCGTTCTCGCGTTTGGTCATCGAGTATGCGAGTCGCGTGTATAAGGGACTTCCTTCGTGCACTGACAATCATCGCGTGGAACGTAGTCATCGTCTGCGACGCTCGAAGACGATACCCAAGTACGTGACGATTTATGTGAACACCGGAAGCTGGTTGAACGTGAGATCGAAATCGCCGGAATCGATATGTTCGACT
Source organism: Bombus vosnesenskii (assembly GCF_011952255.1). Taxonomy (NCBI): domain Eukaryota; kingdom Metazoa; phylum Arthropoda; class Insecta; order Hymenoptera; family Apidae; genus Bombus; species Bombus vosnesenskii. Next base: position 1,555,131 of record NW_022882948.1, read on the forward strand.
GATATATAGATTCTAAGGGTTGTACGGTTTACAGATGTTTTGTTTTTGAAATGTCGATTTCAAAAATTTCACAACTCGTACAATGTCTTTGATTTTCTAGCTAACGCGAGATGTGCAATTTTTGATATCTCAGCTGCTTCGATATTTTCCTCCTTCTTTTTTATTAGCGCAATCGCCAAGTTTCGTTCGTATTTCATCGAATCTCTACACTTGTCGATTGTTAAATTCGTAATCAATAACGCGCTTACGTTCACGTCGTGTTCAGTTTTAGAACACGAAATTTCCCACTTAAATCGTTTTATACGCCGTTTTAAAACTAAGAATAAGAGAATTCTCGCGGTCATTACACGATTTTAATTCTTCAACATTCGTGTATGTGTTGGGCTGGCAACTAAGTGATTGCGGATTTTGCCATTAGGTGGTATTGACAAAATCCGCAATCAATTAGTTGCCAACCCAATAAATGTGTACACCTATTTTACGATTCAATGTATATGTATGCTTAAAAATTTCATGTATGTATTACTACAAATTCTGCCAAATGTCCAAATCGGACAAATTGCGAATGTAAACAACTAAATAAAAAAAAAAAAAGTGTTACTACACGACATATGTACGTATGTACACGCCGAAAGAAACAAAGAACGAACCTCAATCTGAAGTTCGGCTCGAGTTCAGCTTCTATGACACGCGTCCTCCCTTAGCCATTGGACATTTCTGAAACACATCGTTTGCTTATATTTAGTGATTGTCGTGTGGCTATTGTATTTTAAGGCGTTAGAATACACATTTTTATCCAAATATCATTTTTGCATTCGATATTATTATTATTATCGTTACTTTTGTTGATAACAAAATTACACGTAACACTTGAACTCGAATCTTCTTTCAATTTTCTCTATTCAAAATTCTCTTGTAAGTGCCGTAAAAGATACATGTATGGTATTTTGTTCTTTAGAATCTCTGCATATAATGTTAATAAACGCGTATAATGAAAGTTGCCTTGATTATTCGTTATTTCCCACGAACCCACGCAAATTCTTCGAAATTTCATTTTTTAGCAGATTAGATTTACAAGATAAATACAATAAAATTGCTCCTATTTCTTAGATTATTCGTAGAAGATATGGAATTCAACCAAGCAAATTACACGGTGAAATCTTCTCCCTAGAGACACATATCACATACAAATGCGCTATGCTCGTCGTTTCTCGCGAAATTCTGCTGTTCCCTTTGCATTTGGTGGGTTACGATTGGCCTGATAAAAACTCATTAAAGTTTCAAATTGACCAAAGAACCGGTTCTTTGATGTCTTCCATAGAGAAGTTCTGCAGGAAGGGAATCTGCAAGTTCCGTTCAAATTCTCCACCATGTAAATGCCATACTTACGATAAAAGTTTCCCGATCGAGTGTTTCGAACTTGAAACGCGGCGATGTCCGCGTGAAATACGATCGTCAATATTCTTGCTTAAATTGAATGAAGTTATTAAACGTCCAGATCGAAGGAAATCAAGAACGTACAACCTTTGTCTTCCGGATATTACCATTGCGGATCGAGCTTTGTAATATTTAATACCTCGTTCAATTTCTTTCTTTCGAAAGATGTATACCGTGTGTACAAAATTGTTATAAGTATATTTAATTAAGAGACAGTCTAATTTCAACAATTAAAAATTCAGGAAGAAAATTATAAAGACGACGAGGAGAAAAGTTCTATAGAACGATGTTGGGAATTTTCAAATCTCGATTTTGAAAAATTTACAGGCAATTAGAATGGAATTAATGTTACTCGCTGGAATTTTCCAAGTCGTAAGCTACATAATACTACGACCAACGAATTCTTTTATATCCTTTCGGTTTTCTATTTCTTTCCTTTCACAAGGAAATCTCACGTGTTACGAGTCGGTTTGGTCGTCGTACGTACTTATCGTAAAATTATAAAATGAAAAATTAATATGTATTTTATAACGTATAATTATTGGCCATTAAATTACCGCGTAAGAATGCAGCACCGACACAAGCAACAAAGCTTAAACGCAATCAAACTCGCCACACACTCTCTTCTTCCACGTTGCTGCCAACAGTTGCAGGCGTTGATATTTTCATACTATCCAATCACGTTCCTCCACTTCTCTACCCTCTTTCAACCTTCGATGATCGTGTAAAAAAAGAAAGGAGAAGATCAGATGAAAAAAGTGAATCTGCGACGGTGATGGAACAATGCCTGGCACAGATAGTAATATACGGTGGTGCAGAAAAACAAAGGACATATCTCAAACGGGTTTTCTTCCGCCTATCGTAAGAAATATATCGTCGTGGAGCGCTTCGGGGGTTCTTGCGAGCAAAGTCGCGTGGCTTCGTGTGTATGCCCCTGAGAGATCGATAGCCTCTCCCCCGATAAGGGTAGAACGATTAACGTGGTAATGACGTAGTGAAGGAGTGCAAAGGCCCTCGAGGAAGACTCGACGGCGGCGCGGGGCGGCGCCTGGAAAAGGGAAAGGTAGGATTCGACCGACTGCGAAACGGGGAGAGGCTCGTCGGCTTGTCTCTCTCTCCTCCATCGGGCCGTGCTAATTTCAAATCTGCTCGTTGTTCCGGCCAACGCGCCGACAAAGCTTTGATGCCTCGGTACGCTACAAAAAACTAAGATAAAAAGGAAAAAAAGAGGGGAGAAAAGGAAGGAAAACGCGACAGACGAGAAGGAAGAAGAAGAAGGAACAAGGAAATTGCGATATGGATGAGAGGGGAAGAGAGAGGAAAATGTACAGTGTCAAAAATAAAGATAAACGTTTAAGGATTTATATCGAAGTACAGCGAAGTTATATGGAAGCAAGTTATAGCGAAGATAGTATAGAATGAGAAGAGCAAAGAATATCTGTAATCAACATACAATAGCTGTCGAGAGTATTCAAACGCTAATCAACATACAATAACTCACAAAGTATTGGAACACTTGTAGAAACGTTTTATGGATACACGACGGTATTTATCGAGCGAGAAAAATATGACACTATCGAACTAAAAAAAAAAAAAGAATGAAAGAGAAAAGTCACTATAGGGAAAAGTCACGTTCGATGTACTAGCGTCGATTTTTAGTGAAATTTCGCGGTTGAGTCGCCCCGCTTTGATTACCAAACACACCCTCGCCTTTTTTCTGTTGCTAACTCTCTTCCGGTAAAGCGTTTTTTTCTTTCTTTCTTTTTTTCGTCATGAATGATCCGAGTGATATTTTTAGAAGCTGTCGTTGCTCCATTTTCCTGTCACGATCACTGGTCGTTTCCGAAATATAAACGTACAATAGAAGGATGAGGGGCGAGTGTGTACGAACTGAATGTAGATGACTGGATGAAGCGATTCATGATCAGTTTTATAGAGAATATTTGTTGTCGATACGATTTGCGAGATGTTCGAAAGTGTGGAAGCTTCTGCAAGCGTTGTTTGGTGAGTAATCGTTTAAAACACGTGGATTTTTTATTTGAGAGGATCGTTGTGGATAAAAGGAAATTTCCTCTATAAGAAGAGTAGCCTGATCTTCTCGATCGGATCTTTATTCCACGATAATTTATTAATGAGATTTCTATTAAAACTTTAGAAAAACCGTCAAACTACTAAAAATAAGAAACAGTTTTCATAGAACGATAATGTACAAATAAAACAACTTTTCATCGAGCAGCGAATACTTCTGAAAAAGAAAGAACGGTGATACGTGTTTTTCAATTTAATTTAATATTGTATCAATGCAATCGGCTATGTAATCTAAATTGAACGTCCTATTAATGTATTCCCTCCTATACGTATTCCACCTAACTTCTACAGTTTATCCTAGATATTATGCACGTGTGTTATCGCGCATAAGCTCGAAATATAGATAAACGCAATAGATAAGAAACGAAATAGATAAACGTGTTCTTGTTTTATTCCATATCGAGCACATTAACATATTCTATTGAGAATAAAAACTGAAAATATATATATGGGGGAGAGAGAGAGAGAGAGAGAGAGAGAGAGCAACCGTTTCCATTGTGTATTACGTTAGTCTTTTAAATATCATACTGTATGTATATCGGGAATTTCGTTGCATAATCGGATTAAATTTCCCATTAGCGCGTTCCACATATAGTTTGTATTTTGTATAACAACGTATTACTTTGGATAAATTCTGTCAAATTCAGAATAGGATTATTATACGTGCCGTATCGGTAAAATATTGTATTCTTTCTTTTAATACGAAACTAACAACTGTTGGGTGTTTTTGTATTTTAATTTACATCGATGGTAAGGTAAGCGTATCCCGAGGAATTTTCAAAATAGGATTATTATCCACGCTGTACCTATTAATGAAATATTGTGTTCGTTCTTTCAATATGAAATGTTTAACTTTCTCAGTTTGAGTTTCTCTGTATATTAATTTAAATGGCAAGATAAACGAATTCTGGCAAATTTAAAAATTATTCTCTCTTTAGAAACAATTACAAATTTTTAGACATTCTAATATTTTGATGTATACAATCGTTGGTTTTCATTAAAATATCGTACGATCGATATAATGGCGTTGTTAACAGCCACGGAGGTATTCAAATACATTGAAAGATTCAGACACCCATGGACTGACAGACTGCAGCTGTTTAAGCATATTTATATTCTTATCAACACGAATAAAGAAATAAGACACAACAAGTATTATAACGAGTATTATTCTTTGGATATTTTGTATATTTTTACATATTACCTGCATCCTATAAAGAATTCACAGTCTACTAATTGTACATTACACTCTCGTACAACGTTTAAAAGCCTCATATAGAATACTGAAATTCCACAAGTACAGAGTGTTAGAATAGGAAATCGGATTCAGAGAATCGTGTATATTTTACGACTAATTTCTATGTTAACCATCCACTTGGAAAACGACACATTCCCCAGCTATTAACGACAGCGAATGCATTGAAATTCTAAGGCTCCATCCACACTATCGTTTCGTTCTCGGTTCCATCACATCCCTGCGTGTCCACAGTTGTTTTCCATCCACGTCATCGCACCGATCCGCCCTCGATTCGGTCAAATTATTATCCCGTACTTTCAATTATACGTACTCACACCGACAGTAACGACCGATCTCACCTCCGATCCCGTCGCTCCAACGATTCTTGGGAAGAATATTTTACTGCAGCGAGATCGGATTTGTTGGAAATTGATCCGATAACGTGAACGCACCACATGCATATGCAGATAAAATAATATATCAACGGGCGATTGTAAGCGATAAAACGCAATATATATCTCGCTTGTCTGTGTGCTATGTCGTAGCGATTAGCGACTGCCAACTTACCATCAACGCACGACACGTGTAAAATCCACGAAAGACAAAATAATTCACAGTTAACTGAGTTTGACGAGTATACACGTCGAACGAAAGCTTTATTTCGCTGCATTTGACGCGTATATTCGTCGTCGCTCCTATCTGATCTAATCCCATGACAGATTTCTGAAATTAAATCCCGCAGTTGACTGGTTAACACGTCCTCGTCATATAGCAGAAGCAGAAACGTTAACAGTTAGACGATATCTTTTTCATAGATGAATGACATTCCGTTTAAAAATCTATTAAGAATTTAAACAAACTGAAAATTAATTAACAAAGAATGAAGAAAATATGAGTTTCTATTAGGCGAGCCGTAGCAACGCTCGAAAAATCATGGGTTGCCTGACGGTAGATCGAGAAACGCGTTCGCTCTTCGTTCTATCGACTCAGATTCGATCCTGCTGCAAGCAAAATATTCTTTCCAAAGATCGTCGTGGAGACGAGATCGAACCAGGAGCGAACCGATAGTGTGGATCGAGCCTAAAAAGTCGAAACGATGAAATGCAATTTTCCTCGCTAGGATGCACTTCAACTCGAGAAACGCACGGCGACTACAAAATGAATCCCTCAAAGTAGAAGGTATTCGTGACGATAAACTTTGCCAAGAACAAGCTTGAACAGTCGTTAACTTGTCAGTGAAGACATAACGAGCGTATACACGCATACAGCTTACGTAGTTACGCGCGTATTGCGTGGCAATTAGAACTAGGTGCTATTGGTCCAACCAAATTGTCGATATTTATCCGCTAATGGAACCATATCGTTAACCAATTGGCAATCAACGTTAACTAGAAGATACTTCGAATAACGAATGAATCCATTTTATGATATGGATCTTTATTCGAATTATTCGCTGTTCGTGAATAACGAATTAATTAGGTCAGTACTGAATACGTATGGATCCTGATGAACGACCTAAATATCAACAGTTATTTGTAACATATTAATGATTTGACGTACATGACGTACTTTTCTCTTATATCGAAATTCGAAGACGAATATATCAGCCTCTCGGATATCAAATTTTCTATGAAGTTGTTTATTCCATAAAAAAAAAAAAAAAAAAAACGAAAAATAAAATAACGAGGAACAGGTAACGTGTAACGTCTATATAACTTGTATATGATTATAATAATAAAGTTAGTAAAAGAGCAGGAGACTTTATTCAAGCAGTAAATAAACGAGTAATAAATAACGAATGAAACTTCGTTCCTTGCTTCGATAAACGAATAAATGCTTACAAATAGCATTACAATTAACAAAATAACGAATGAACGATTAATAAATAAAGTTGTATTTCTTACTTAATAGACAAACCAATAAGAAGAAAGAGAGAAAAGGAGTTATAACGAAGCGATGGATGGTAAGAAATAAAATTACATTGACTATCTATTATTCGACTAAAAGTTCATTGCAATAAATTGTACACCGTGAACCGGATACACGCATACCGATGATTAGAGACAGAGGTGAAAAAGTTGACTGATCGTGACGGAATGGCAAAGGTATTATCGATCGATAATAATCGTCGTTCGATCTACAAATTTATATTCAATCTCGACCTACATACAGTCAGCCGACTTTCGTGCGGTTGCACCATAAGGAAAGTTCCCGGAGAACTGAGAAAATTGCCAATAAATTTTCGCACGCGCCGCTTCCTCGCGTTACGTAGTCCGCTGTCGTTATTAATTCGGTCGTTGTACTCGCTACAATCGATCGATTCGTTTCCAGAAGAACCAACCGGTCGCCGATTTGCACAACTCACTCTGTGTGTGTATGACGCGCACAAAATTCGTTTCGTCCCTTTGATCGATTGAAATTGCGCGCGCGGCGTTCTGTTGTTGGCCACTGGTCGCTGCCCTTCGAAAGTATATTTCTTCTTTCATTTTTTCGATTAACAGATGTGCGAGTTGTCTTATTTGAGAAATATATTTCGAGTTCGAGGTTTCTTCAGTTCGTTGCAATGAATTTTCTCGACAATGAATAAAAATGTATTTTTATTCCATTAATAAGAATATATTAGCGAAGATACGATTTTCAACGATAAACATGAATACATATTTTTATTTTATTAGTAAGAATAGTACGGTTCACGTGTATTACATTCAAATCGAAGAATTCGTGATAAGAACCCCGATTCGTGTTTTTCGTTTTCTACGAAAGCGTCTTTAGTTTTCCAACGTATTTCAATTTTTTTCAATAAAATATCATTCGTACTACGCGATTACTACAAGTGTATTTGTAATTATATTTCGATAGAATCGTATTTAAATAAATCATGAAGCTGTGAAACTATTAGATGAGTTACTTTAATAGAACGGCTTTAATTCATTCGACAACAAATCAGAAAAACGTAGATCGTTTTTCATAAAAGCAACTTCGTTATATGGTAAGTCTCAAAGTAGGTCTAACTCTGGCTACAAATTTGATTACGGTTATATTTGTCACAGAAGAAGATTGTTTACAGAAGAAAGAAAAAAATATTACGGATATTACAGGAAAATACAATATGATAACAGAAGATATATTAAAAAGAAGAAAACAAATAGATTATATCGCACGACACGACAGAAGGTTAAAGTATACCTGCGTATTTTAATACTTCCTCGTAATGAAAACTTTGAGAAAATATAAAAATTCTGCGTGGAAAGTTTAAAGAGGATGAAAAAACACGGAAGAAAAATATTGATTGAACGTATCAGAAAGCTTGATTGCTTCGAGTCATTTTAACCGTGATCGCAAGAGAACACTCCCCCGGCATTAAGTTCGCTAATCTCTTCCTCAAAGCTTTTTAATCTTCAGCTCGAACCCTTTATCTGGTATCGACAGTTTGTTGTACAACGCCTTTGTAATCGGTGCTCTCCGTCGTATTATCGTTCGCGATTTACTTTTAACGGCTGTAAAATTACTGTTAACGGCCCTTTCATGATGCAGGAAGCGGAAGAAGCAAGATTGAACTTAGGTCAACGGTACGCCATACCACAAGTCTAACTAGCCTCAACTTTCCGCACGAAAATTTATCATTGTTTAATACGGTTAAGTTCGTTGTTAATGACCAGACAAGAGACACAGCGAGTTCATTTTCGAAGTTGACCATAAAATTTCGTGATTCAGTTTGGTAACTACAATAGTGCCATTTATGCTCCTTGCACAATTACATATTCACGCGAGTTGATATCTTCATAGCAATGCAATCTTGAAGGTCTATAGTCTATTAACGAATAGATAGGAATTTTGGAAAATGAGAAATGTAAGAATCATAAACAAATAACGTAGTAATAAAATGTAACAAAGAGCGATAGGATTATACGTATGTAAAGGAATAAGTAAGAAAAGAAGGAGAATATTGAAAAAGGGTGAGAAAACAAGACGAATACTTAAGTGTAAATAAGAAAATGTAAAAATAATAAGAAAATAATATAATAAACGTACGAAATAAGAAAGTTTGTAACTATAAGAAAGGTAAAAAGATATTCTTCAAAAAAAATAGATAAGAATTCTGGCATGGTTTTGTATGAATGAAAAAGAACTGATTCTCGTTCTCGTTCAGTTTTCGTACGCGACCTACGGTAATACGGAAAATCTGTCTCGAGCACAGGTTGGTTCTAACGACGATTTTGCAGGTTATTGAGTTCCGTTGTGCAGACTTGTCGCGCGGTTTGCATACTGAAAAGACGCTTTCACACGACGATTCGTGAACGTTCACAAGGATGACTGCGATTAAAATAGATCCAGCGAGAGTGAGGAATTGTTTCCATGCACGGAGTGGTTCGCCGGTAAATTTGAAACGCGAAATGATTGAAATAGGCGAACGTAATCGACTCGTTTCAAATATCATTGCAATTCTTCCAGTGAAGACCGAAATCATTCGAATCGTTAAACTTTGAATGCGACTAACCTTATTTATGCTAAAAATAGATTTGTCTGCACGATGAAGAAGGAAAGTACAGGAAGCTTTATACTTAAATATCATTTTGATGGAGTAATTTTCAAAGCTGTAAATTTTTTATCTATTAAACGGTGAATATTTAAATAAAGAAACTATGCAAAATAATTGCACAAAAATGACCAAATTCCTATATTCTAACGAAACTGAATGCTACGAGTGAAAATTTGGTCTTGTTTAAATGTAAATAACCACATCCATAGATGTTGTATAGTACAGAGTCGTGACACGGTTCTCAATGATCTCAATGATCTAAATGACTATGATTGTAGCGGAAAGAGCATCAATCTCCTCGAAAGAACAGCCGAGAGAAAGTTCAAGCCAGCTTATTTGTTGAGACTGAGCAATAAACGAAGGTAGTGCTGCATAATTTCGAGCCAACTAGAGATCCAATTACTCGATCCTAATTAATCACTGGACTACATACTGCTTACTGCTGACTGACAAACAACTCCTGACAAGTGAATTCTTGTTCTCAAATCCTGTTTTCCAACATACTTGTGCTTTAGACTGCCTCCTCTCGACAAACAGCTCTTGTGCTAATAACTACCAACGAATAGATGCAAACTTTGCTTCAAACACTTCCATTTTAACTACTAAAAACTATTTCATTGTTTAGATACAAATGTAACTTTGCCTTTGCGTATAATATATTACTAGACTGTGGATATTTATGGATTCACGGTAAATCTTTAAATATAATATGCAAAAATGTATTGAAATATTTAGACCATTTGTTGCAGCGTTCAATAGATCAAACAATTTTCTGCCTACTTTCCGTTTCTTTAATTATATTCACAAGAATCTGAATTATCCGCAGTCTATACACATAGCCATTACTTTGCTACTGCAAACAATAAGAACAGAAATACATCTTGTAGTTACAAAATACAGAAAATACTGTGATACTTCGCTATTAAACGTGATAAAAATTAACAATTCCATTTCGCTATTAAAAAACGATAAAAGCTACAATTATATTTCGTTAATACGAACGATGAAAGTAGAAATTAAACAACAGCCTAATCTATTTTCAAACCTCACTGTACGTACTTTGAAATATGAAAACAGTGCGGAGAAAAATGCCCTTTCTTTTTCACTACAGTAAACTGGTCTACAATTATTCGAAAAGCACCAAAAAAAAAAAAAGTAAATTCCAAATACATCCGTAAATCATCCAAATCTAAACGATTTCTCCTCGAATACCTATTCAAACATGCAATCGTATTTTCAAGTTATCGCGTATTCAAACGGGAATAAATACGTAAGAATGGATATCGGAATGAGTAAACTTTGTCGATTCACCAATGTACCTGGACTTCCCAGAATAAATATGTATGCGGATAAAACGACCATTCAAACAGAGCATCGAGATTCGATCGTTGGATAGCGAAATTTTCGTTAGCTGATTCGAGGTTTCCGGAACAGTCGGCCACCACCGAAAGGTCAGTCGCTCGATGCGGAAATCGTGTCGGTGCTGTGGCCAGTCGGCGAAATAACGAAAATTCAGCGACGTGTGTTGGAACACCTGGCTGATTCGCAGGCTGAGAAGGTGCTCGCCCGCACGAATTTAATTCTTTCGAACCGAATCCAAATTTCATTCTCAGCCTGTCCGCCTTTCCCGAGTAATCGTCGATCCGTGTGCCGTACCGGAAACTCGCCACGACAGCGACGTTCGCGTTTCGTAATACACTTGCCCATGAACAATTACCCGCGAATAAAAAAGCTTCTGCTTTTGGATCGTACAACGAAATTTACTTTTCCATCAAGTTCTACGCGAGGAATTTTTAGGACGATAATTAAATTAGTGTTGGCCGAATTTTCATTACGTGCTATATTTTATATTGTTCGTCCTATTTTATTTAGTTAAAATGTCCTATCTATTACCTCGAAACTGAAGAAATCTGAATGTTTATTATTTTCTTTATGCTATCTTTGTTTTTCTTCGATTTAAGATACTTAGCCTTATTATTCGTTTTCTTTTTCTTTCGTTGTTATTGGCTTTTTTTATTGTTCTTATTTAGACGATACGAAACACTGGGAACTTCAAATATTTTAACATATCTAAAATAAAAATAAAATACATATCTGAATATGTTTGAAATAAAATGAAAATATGATAACATTACTTAAGTGATAATATACAAGAGATCATTCGAATATAAAGTTACATGAAGAAGACCATTTTCATGTGAAATATGTTAATAAAATGGATATTTCTTCGTCAGAAGGCAATGTCCCCCTAATGGAAATCATACATAGTATTCTATACTCCGTCCACACACATCATGTACTAAGTACGTATTAAATCTTGATTTCGTCAGCGTCCAATTCATGGCCTACCCTTACGAGCCACAAAATGTGACCACATGTGTCCCACTAATTTCATCGTTATGTGTTATATACTGCTAGATACAACCTAATAGCACGCGCCTCTAGGTCGTGCAATAAAATACATCCTACACATATTTCCATATTGTACTGACATTATAAATGTGTAGGTAACGAATCGATTAAGGACTAAGCTGATATACCGGAATAATTAAAATTTCAAAGTATAATGACGCTCAAACGAAAATATTATAGAAAAATACGGGCTGCAATTTAGGATAGAGATGCAGTCACATTTTCCAATCTGAACAATATACAAATGTAGATAAATTTAATGACAGTACGTGATGCTGCATTTCGAACGATGTTTATGCTTTTAAAGGAGATTGACGTTGGAATTTATTTATTAATCAATTCAGGCGTAACTAAAAAAAAATAACACAACCGCTACAAATATGTAAACAAGTATCTTTTTCTAGACATTAAAAAAATTCAGAAGAGACGAAGAGATAAATTTTATCTTATAAATAACGTATCGTTCCTATGTATAATCGCTTTAAAAATATCGTTAATTCTAATTAGATGAAAACGTACGTGTGTAAATAAGCGACAACATTTTAATGTTAAGAATAAGAAGTACCCAAGTTCGCGCGTCATTTTATTCAACGGTTCAAGAGTAAAGACTCATCCATAATAGGATTCAATATTCAAATACTTCAAATGACCCCAACCAAACACTCAATCGTATTGAAACAGGCAAGCGTCTCGTTTCTCTAACTTAAAAGGAGCGTCGAATCTATCGGTGACAAAAAGCAAAGTAAGCTGTTTGTCCGAAAATAGAGTCTGGTTGTTCAGTGGCGCGAAAGAGGAACGCGAAGAAGCCCGATCGGAAAATAATCCGACGGATCCCTGTCGCGTCAAATTCGGGGTTTCTAGAGCACTCGGACACAGTTTTTTAAAGGTCGACAACCTTTCCACCCTGCGTCATTGTTGAGTTACGTTGGTACTCCCGTTCGATATCGCTAAAATGCTATTAGGTCGATCCCAAAACGACTTCCTGGCGAGTTTTCGCAGCTCTTTCCAACTTCGTTTCCATCTGCTTCGCTTTGCCCGTGAGCACGGTTTCCAGAAATTTACGAGACTTTCCTAGGCAAACTCGGAGAACGTGTTCCCTCCAGAAACGAAATTCTACAGAAAAAGCGGAGGGCGCGTTTGCGAAATAAAATAGCCGTAAAGTTTCTCAGCGACAAACAGTTGGTTCCCTGTCGATGTCGTTTGTCCCAGATTGATTTTGCAACTCAGACGACCGTGCTTCCATTTTGTTTGATAAACGCCGATAAGTTTCGACGTGAATAACGATCTATACGTGTGTTCGATCTAATTCTACTTTCTTGTTTCGCACTATGGCTCCCTCTTACGCGATAATTCAGTTAATAATAAACGAACTCTTGATGTTTGCGTAAATTCATATCTTTACGAATATACGAGCCGTTAGCAGGCTAAAATCATTAACTACACTTTTTGAAATTTTTGAAATCTTCCTGTCAGAACTCCCGATCGATGTATATCTTATAATAACATATTTTAATAACATAATTTCATCGATTTTGTCTACTTCTTCTTTTGTGAAGTAATACGTATATCTCGCAAAGTTCTGGGATTATGCTGATATTAAATGCTGAGATTTCTTTGACTCACAATTTTTGTTACAGTGTTCATCAACTTGCCCACTTCGTGGCTAGATCGTTCGCTTCCCACATGCCACGGGGCACCGTGTCTTCGAGTGTTCACGAATTTAACTGAGTGTACCTGAGTATACCCGAGTGTATTTGAGTATATCCGAGTATATCCGAGTGTACCCGAGTGTATTTGAGTATATCCGAGTATATGCGAGTGTACCCGACTGTACCTGAGTATCCCGAATGCATCCGAGTACACCCGAATCATCGGTACAGTGTAAACGATCCTCTGTGGCAGACACAAACATAAGAGATCGCACCCTTGTCGACACTCCAAAACTAACATGCATGACTCTTATTGCCAGAACCGCAGTAGTCCTTAAGTCCTTATGAGTATCACCACTCAAACCCTAGGCCTAAGCCTAAACCCTGATGATACATTCCCACTATCGGCGATACAATATTTATTGAAATAGAACGACGAATAGAGCATAGAACTCATGATGCATTGAGCTAGACACGCGTGTCTCCTCTATAAAAGAATCGACGTTTACATATTCATATCCACGCACCAAACTTTTGAACTCTCATCCGTCTAGGTACAACTGTAATCAAGGAAATAGAAGCTAAAAATAGAGGTTCATTGCATCCATTAAATATCACAGCCAGCAATCTACTTCGAATATTTTCCTATATTATGGTATGTACATCTTGTACAATTTTACACCTTTGAATTTTTCATAAACGCATAAAAATCTATAGTGCATTAATAATATTACTTCGCCAACACAAAAGAACCCTGATTTCTCTGTCACGACAAACATCCAATACGTACAGTGACTTTATCTTTTCGCGAGGTGACACCAGGAAGGCTTCCGGTTATCGTTCGATCTTCTTCGACTTCTTTTCTGCGTGCAACAAAGACAAGACTCTCCAAGGTACGTTGTACGTTCCTTTTGTCTAAACGCCGACATTATGGCTGACCCTACTTTTCCCTACGCCACTGTGCAAAAGGTTGGAGGGTAAAGTAAGTAGGCACTTCAGCGAACTATTGATAGCACTAGCCAACCGTGGTCTTTCAAAGATTTGTCTCGCTCTCTTCTGTTCCCGGTTCGAACCTGGTTTCGCCCCTCTTGTTGCGTGTGTTACACACACACCAAGTTAAACACCCGTTCACAGAAGTCTTAACTATGTAACGGTTGTGTTATTTTCATTACTAACTAACGATCTAACTAGACAATACGCTCGGCTTTTATTTCATTCCGTATAATGCCTGTGCGCTCAATATCGCGCTGGAGAACGATCGTTGCTCGCCGTACTATACTACCAGCCCGAGCGTCAGGTTTCTCCTATTGCTTATTGTCAGTGGAAGAGCTATGAATTTTTTAGAACACTCCAATGGTGTGTTTCCAGGATAAAAATACTCTGCTTTTGCTACAATTCCATGTTATCGAGATATCAAGGGTTTTTGCGTTTTTCCGCTAATTACACGACAAATGTTTCATTCTTCCCTTTTTCCTTTTTTCTCTTCTTTTTTTCGTTACTATTATAGTGGTTAGAAGAAGTATTCGCATACGCTCTTATTTTTTAACGCAGACTTCGAATGCGATTTCGAATATCTTATAAGTTTTATTTCATAACTTTTATGGAATACAGGAATCTTTTAATTTTGTTTATCGAATATTTCAGCAGATTAATTGAAAAACCATTTACTTTCCCTAAAGGACTTTTCCTCGCGAATAAAAATTTCCAATTGACCAGTGATTAAAGGAGCGAGTGATTCAAGTTTCTCAGATACAAGAGATTGAAATATCCAACCGCAATCTTACGCTAATTAAACGAAATATTCAGCCAGGTGGCTTGTAATTAATCGATGAATGTGCGCATTATATCTTTGATTTTGCGATACGTACAATGAACATTTTCTTGAAAATAAATTCACGACAAGCACGTGTATTATTTCGATTGTACGCGTACAATGTATACAAGGTAGGTGCACAGGTCGCAAACCGCATGCTCGATAACGAATAACCTGCCATATACAGAATATTCGAACAGAGTCGAGGCGAACGCGTACGCGTTTCGCCGTAATTACGATTCTCGATATTGTTTTCGGTCGCATTATTAGTTCGAATTCCGGCGAAAACCACCGAGCATCACGGGAACGATAAATCGATGAGATCCTGACGTAATAGGAATCGATTAACGACCACGCACAGCGTGCTACATATTACTATCCTTATCGACGTTTATCATTGCAAGATGATCGCACGAAGTTTAAAAAAAATTGCTTTAATCATTAAATACGTGCGATATTGATAATACAATTGGTTCTGAAAAAATGATTCCGAATGAATAAATGTTTGTCTTTCTATCCCCATAATATTATTCGACTTATATGCGAACATAAATATCCATCTAATTAAATTCACTCGTTTCCACGATGCCTACATATATATGCGTTTAGTATTATGAAATAGAATGTTATATACGTAAGTGCATTGTACTTGCGCGTATTATCTTAGAAATCTATCGATTTAGTAATTTTCTTTAATGCAACGGTAGAAGAACGTTAAATAGAAATGACAAATAGAAATCTTATAAATAATTGAGAGCAGAAGGGGAAAATTAAAAATAAATTGCAAACAAGCTAGAAATGAAAGCATGGCACTCGGAAAATCAATAGTAAAAAGTAAAGGAATAAAAATACTGTAATTAGAAAGGAAATAGGAACGTTTCCAATAGATTGAAGACAAAACGTCTTAGGATTTTTTCCAGCAGTATAATCGATGTCTTGTTTCCAGAATACAAACAATCGTATCGCTCGTATATAGGGGTGAAAAAGAAAAGGAAACGAGCCGTGTAATACAAACCAGACACGAAACCCATATGCTTCAATTTCCGTGCACTACCCGGCGGAAAAGGAAACAAAACTAACGGCGCGCGATTAAAAACGGATAGTATAACCCTCGTGTTTAATTTCCCACCCTTGCCGTGCTATGGCAGAGCTGATTCGACTGGTAGAATCGAATCGAATCGAATCGAATGAAACTTCCTTTCTTCCTTTCTCGCCAGATAGATAGGACATACAGAGGAAATGTAGATTTAAGAGTATCGAGGAATCAAACAGTTAGAAGATGTAAAAAAGCATATACTTATGTGTCATCAGAATTATTAAATCACCCTATGAATCATATCTTTGTAATATGTTATATCCTGTATACTAATGAAACGTATATCTTTTAAATTGTTACGTAAACGTTATCTACTGATTGCTAGTAACAAATATAACAATAGCATATCGGTAACAATAATTAAAACGATAGATAATCACCGATGATATACAAATTACATAAAACCAAAGAATCTCCAAACTTGTCGAGGTGTATATCAAACGCGTTGGTTTATTTATTAAAGAGACGAGTGATAAAATTGCAATAGTGTATGTTAAAATCACTGCAAGTACAAGTACAGAAATAATGTATACCAGCCGTAATCGTCGCTCGCTCAATGCTACTGTTCGACTCTACGCTCACTATTCGACTGTATGGCTCGCTATAATGACTCGTTATTATGACTGTCCTAGAGAGCACGTTCGTCTATTTGTATCGACAAGTGTTATTACAAAAAGTCCAAACGTAACTCCGGTTGACGATTACAAATAACAGCGATAATATTTTGTCCGGAGTTCATTTACCTTTGAACCTAGCAAACCAAAACAACGTTGGTATTCCAAGGTACAATAATATGAGTCTCTCCCGATACAAATGTTCCGTTGATTCATATGCCTCTACATTGTATCATCCAAAGGCAAAATTTCAAGCACTCAGCAGTATTTTCATAAATCACGTTTTAACCCGAATTCAAAGGTTCTCACCAATCTGACCGAAACATTTGCACGATCCTGCTGACAAATCCATATTCGCCTGTAGCTCCTCGCGCAAGTTGTCCAATATTTTTCGTAAACAAGCATCAGAGCGGATGCACAAGCGACGCCGGGATACGCATCGACCGAACGAGTGCAACATCCAGTTGCCAGCAAGCACGAAACACTTCCCTATAGTTTATCCCGCTTGCTCGTCTATTTGCTCCCTATTTTCTGGCTGGTGGCACAAAGTTCCTGCGCGATGCATACCGGGACCGTGGAAAGTTGTTGAAAGAACGGGAAAAATGGCGCGGTAAAAAGCGGAGGACGGCCGAGTTTCCGTCTTCCCGTTTTATTATCTAGTCTCCGTGTAATCTCTCTACCCTTTCTTTATCTCCCTTCTTCTCTTTCTGTCCCCTCTTTACCCCTTATTATTTTTTCTTTCCTTCTTTTCCCCTCAGTCCCGCTGGGATCGTGTTTAACATTTTTACGTGTATTCAACTGGTTGCCGTTCAGCAGGGTTTCGTGCTCGAAAACTTTAATAAACGAGCCATCCAACCGTTCGTTCGCTCTTTTCTTTCTTCGTCTCGTTTCCACCCTCTGTTGCTACGATGAAAGCGACGCGAAGGCGGAGGATCGGTGACTCTGTCCTCCTCTCGCGCGCATTAGCGCGCCCCGCAACTGTGCTGTTCTCCGTCTGTCCCGCCGCTTTCGACTCTTTGGGACACACGATCGATCGATATCCATTCCCCGGGGGGAGACGAATTTTCGCACGGCAACAAGATATATCCGGAGGAAATAGGCCCGCGACATTAATAGACACCGGCAACATAGTAACACCCTTTACGTCTCTATCGGTCTTGAGCGGGATTATCACGATTTTCCACGAATGCATATATTTATAATATACAGAGGTATCGAGTTGGATGATAGGGTCGTTCGCGTTTCTTCAGAAAAGCGTCGAAGATCGTTTGCTGTTGTGTGGAATTTATTCAATTAGCGACGCGTTTTATTATTCTTTATAAATGCGTTAACGATTTATATGTTGTATATTTTGAAAGATTTTTACAGATGCATCTCAATGTGTATATTTTTATATTTTTCAAAGTATTTTACATTTTCGAAATATCGAAAGAAATATCGTATATCGTTAATTTGCTGATTCATATCGATTTATATCGTCTATGGCTTCATACAGTTAATTACTCACGTTCAGACTGTAATTTCAGACTGTAGTTCTTATTTCTGGTAATGGATTCTCTTAATTTATGGTTGCAATCAAACATATACAAATGAAATTAAAATACAACATCAATAGTATCTCTTTGTTTAAACTGAGTATAGTTCATTAAAATCCACGTAGAATTAAAAGTATTTTCTCGACAGCTTAATGTATGAAAGTTGAACAAACGTTCGATTAATTAAAACGAAATTGGCGCTTGAAAAAGAACATGTGTACTTCGATTTGTAATTTCTCTTCTTCATTTCTGTGAAATCAATCTAACAATTTGAGAAAATAACGTATGATATAATGATTCTTGTCTTATTTCCTAAAGAAGAATGTTCGATATAAATAATACAAATAATCTCCTTGCATTGATTTCCTCGATAAAGAAAAAGCTCATCGACACAATTTAATTCGATAAATAATTAAACGAACCATTCACATCGTCGTATTTGTTTAATCAACAGCAATGAAACCTTATCGATTTGAAAGTAATCAATATAATGGAGCATCTTCCGTGAAATTGTGTTTTAATTTTCTCACCACCGTTAATCCTCGAAGAAATCCTTTAATCTGTTTTTCCTTTTATCCTAAGTCTTATAGGACACAAGAAAACAGGAGGGAAGGAAGAAGAAAAGAAATACGAACGGTATATTTTTAAGTGGTCTCAGCTGGAGTTAGCTCTAAGATTAGATAATAAACTCTTCGTTTTCTATTTCATCTAACATCTAAATCCTACGAATTCTCTCTAAGTTATGACTGTGTGTTCTTATGTATACATAGACGATTTAACATAAACATCTAAACTCGAATAGACAACCAATCGAAAAGTATCAAGAATGGAATTTTCTCGTAGTCACACAATTCTCCTCGACTCTGCAGATAAAAATCGAACTTTCGAAAATTCTCCGATTCTTTTGCAATACTCCTTTCGCGTATATTTTTCGTTAAATAACGTAGTTACGCAACGAGCTATTATTTCCTGATTCTATTGTAGAAACTGATTAATTACAGTAAAAAGTGTTTTAGCTACTTGCATTTAACGAATAACTAGGATATAACTAATTTTTATCACGATGTTTGCGATGGATAGAATATATCGACAGTGTATAAAGGGACGACGAAAATAACAAATAGCTTATGGTAATTGCAAACGTTTTATTCCCCGATTAATCACGTAACAATTACTTGGTCCTACAATTAGTAACCGAATAAACGAGGACGTTAGATAAAGAGGAAAAGCGTTAAAGCAATTTTCACCATCTTAATGTTTTTAACAAGAAAAGAGTCCTAAGTGTTTCCTTCCTATATCGTAACTTCTTTTGCTGTAGCATATACGCACGTCACTATGCTCTTTACCGCCACGTGTAAAATATTAAACGCACGAACGTTTTGTAATTTTACATTATAAAATTATAAAAGATACATTCAATAGTATTTTAACAAAAGATATTATTACGAATAGAAAACAATATAATAAATCATGTTCAAAATACAACGACTAGTATGAAATAAATTTTTTAGAATTTTTTAAAATTTCATGACGCAAATCGTTAATAAGTAAACATATCGTACATTACAGCCAAAGACTTTTATCTCATCTCCACTACACGATAACAGAAATACATTTCACGGCCCCTAAAAACTGTATCAAACTGTTTGTTAAAAATTTCGCAAAAAAAAAGCCAACGCAATTTCCCAAAATCCCCACAATTATCGGTCGTACCATAATAATCTATTGGAAACTTCCTCTCCGAGAGAATTCTTCGCCAGACTAGCAGGCGATCGTGCAACAATGTATTAGGGATGATCAGCGAATTCGAGACACGTTTTGTCCAATGGCCCTGATAAACACGTGCGACCTGCCTCATGGATCAGAAAAGGAAGAAGTCTGGACGTATTCCTGGCTCGGAATACGGCCGACCATTAACGAACTGCCCCGTGTTCAATTGAAAGAACGCACAACTTCGCCAGGGGTAAAATTCGTGGAGCACGTGGTCGCCAGATGCGCCTCAAATTGGTCCCAGAAATCATCAGGCCTCCTTTATATTATATTATGATAACTGACTAATGGCAAACAATTTTTTTGTTTCGGCGGATTTTCAGTAAAGTATTTGAATCGCTAAGCTCCTTTAGCTTTTAATCCTGTTACATTCTTTTACTTATTTTCGATCTAAAGCTTCCAACTAGAGTTTTCTAATATCTTCAGTCGAATAAAATACGAACAAAATGTTTACCTTCGTTTATCAGAATCTTCAACGAAGCGTTTGCATTATCCCTGCTGTATTCTTTCGGTCACTATATTTTTCTAACATTGGAAAATATCTTCGTAATAGTCTCTAAAATATCTTCAAAATAGTTGTTTTGAACGATTCACGAACTTATGTAAATCACTCATTTTTAATTTCTTGTGGGTGATTCAATATACCGTATGTGTGTATCTATATACAGCTGGAAAGATTTCAAAAGCTGCAAATTGTTCAGTGCATATTTCAATCGTCGTAGCGTAAACTATTTTGTGCTATAGTGCAACAAAAATGGTACCACTGCATCCCAAGAAGTTAAAAGTTACAAATGAGCAACGATTTTGTACTATTTATATTATCGAATCTCATGAAAGTTTATTGAATCCTACAGTTCTGTAAATATAAGAATTTGTAATTCTCGAAAATTTTTCATTGTCATATTATCATCTTCGTACGTTCCATTCCGCCCGTATGTTCTCACGTATGCACTGTTTATCGTCAGCATGAATAATCCATCGGACCACCCGGTGTACATCCCGGTGTGCATATACGCGTTGTTCCGCTTTGCTCACCTTACAATAGGATCGAATCTTCCATGCATTCATAAAGGACACGTGGTACGTACCACGTTTGCGAACGTTCACTGAAATCTCAGATCAGCCAAGTTACTTTGGCAATCGTAATGCAAACTAGTTTGTTTCAGTTGATTCGCAAAAATCTGATTTATCGATCGATTGCTTGATTTTCTGATACGAAACTGATTTTTGTCAAATTTATATAAATATTGTTGAAAAAAATTCACACAGAAAGAACACTTGCTTTCTTAAAACTCGAACGATCCTCAATAATATTGTCCCCTTTTTAAATTGAGCAATTCACTCATAATTTCTCTTATTATTACAGACACTTTAGCAAATTCTACATTTTCAACTCCTTCGTTGTTTTAGTATTCCTTGCGGAAAATCAAATTACTTAAATTCGAATGACACCAAGTCACTCAACTTTACTTGTATAAACACAAACTCGAAGTGAAATTATTCCAATTCGAACAACTTGACCAAACTAAAGCCTGAGTAAGCCTTTACAACAGAATCAACTCTTGAAGGCATGTAACTGGTTTTCTAAAATCCTGTGCTTAAAGAACACGTGGTTTCGTGCGTAGAATTCATTAGAGGGATTTGTTAGAAGTCTAGGTAATCAGAAGTTATTGTAGAAGTTGCTATTGTATGGTAGAGACTTTTGGTTCATAGAAGTGAAGAAAGTCACGATCGTTCCTAAGAAGCTTACGCATAGAGATTATAGTGAGAAGGGTAGTTAAATTGATTGGTAGAATTGACAGATACTTTGTCTATGCCTGGAGAAATTGATAGAGGTGCTAAGCTCATTTGTTTGATAATGAGATGGACTCGTAGCATCGAACACACGACTGGTTGTATTCAGAACTTGTAGTTCGAGGATTTATAATTTCGTGCGGTGAATAAATCTAATGGTTTTATCGATGAGCAATAATTAGAGAACGAGATTGGTATGTAGATCGAATATAATAATAATAATTGCAAAAATAAAAGGTCTAACGCACCATTTTTACGGGTTTACTATTTTGATCAAAGCTGTTAAAACGGGAATATGTATAGAGAATGAAATTTTCACCAAACTCTTTATAAACTCCGCTGAAACTGTTTATAGCTGCAAATATATTAAAAAAAAAAATCGATTTCTCTCGATGATGAAGGTTCGTTTAAAAAAGAAACCCTTGGCAAAAAAGAATTAATAAGTTGAGCATGTTCGTGTAAGCCCGTATGCAAATAACGCGATTAAAGCGGTTGAAAAAATGGAGTAACGACCTGCACACATCGTCGACGTCGAAGTAACTCGCGCAGATAGGCCAGAAATAATAATCCATGGCGAAGGTAAATGCACGGAGGAGAGGTTGAAAACGTGTCGTCGACACGTGTTGCACGAACGATACGACTCCTCATAAAATCATCGAACGCCTCTGCGAAAGCCCGTGAAAACGATCCTGTTCGCGACCGATTGGCTTTTAAAGCCACGATGAAAATGCGATACGCTTAACTCCACGTTGATTGCGCTTCAAATATAGGTAGAGTGTTAGCAATGAACGTGATAAGAAACAATTTAATTGCGTAACGGTACCATTTATGTATACAGTTTCCCAAAGAAGTTCCTATGAAAAATTCAACGTGATATTCGAAATTCGTGATGTCAGGTTGGTCTAATAGAAAATATGTTGCAGCGCGAGAGATCGTTCGTGCGAACTTTTACTCGACTGCCTCGTAGAACAACTTAAAGCGATCGAGTCTCTTTAAAACGTTCTGGAAAGGACCAAATTAGGCTTGTAGACTTGTAGAAGAAACGAGTGGCTACTTGACGAAGTTCTGGCGATAGACTGATTCGGACTGACGATAGAACGATGTTTGAAATTAGGCAAGTTGCCGACGGTGGACACTCGAATTTTCTGATTTCGTATTTTCTCGAGATGGAGGAGATGGAGAGAAAAAGTGCTTGGCGAGTGTGTGTTTCGAAGAAGCCAAAAATGTAATCTCTGCATACCGGTCACATCAGGTAGCGAAAGGCCTTGAGGCCTGATCAATAAAACAAGAAAGCAGGCTCGGTTTAAAGGAAGAAGAAAGATATAGCAATTCCACAAAATTTCCTGTCATTCGACTGTCCTTGGTTATAAACAGTTGTAGTTTCCTTAAATTGTTTCTGAAGACTCTCGAAGGTTTTATAATCGTATTGTTGCGTTGCAACGAAATGTTTGTTTGAAGTTTTCATTGAAACACCTGAATCAAAAATCCCTCGAATCTCGTTGTTGATAGTTGATTTTTTTTTAATGAAAGCGTAGCAAACAATTGTTTACTTGCAAAAAATAAAATAATTTTAATGAAATTTTCATTTAAAGAAGATGAAAAAATATAGGTATAAAAATTAATCTGAAAATTCTGTAATTTCCAAGAAATTACACTTACTAAAGAAGGAGAGATTATATTTAACATGCACAAGCCTGATACAATATCTATATTTTCTTGAATTTTTCGCTAATTTTGAAAAACTACCTTCATAATAGTTACGTAAGTTTTATTTCATGGTAATGCCGGCGGAAATAATATTTTTATTCTTTCCTCATAAAGAAGAGTTATTGTTCATTCTTATGGCCAGTTGTAATCCGAATGTTCGCCACAAACGTCTATTTCCATTTTCCCAGCCGATGAAACTTAAATATACTACTTAACAAGAAGTTTCATAGTTTTACACTTTAAAGCGCGAGCAGTTTGAAACTTCTAATAGTCCCATTTACCGGTGGGGATGATGTGAAAGAAAAAAGAAGAAACATTCGTTAAAAGAACGAAAACGACAACCTTTGCACCTCGAAGTAAAAAAGTAACAAAAAAATCCAAGGATTCTCGTATTCAACGTTTCTCTGCATAAATTTCCGAGCTTTCTGCTTCCAGTCCACGTATTCGTTTGCACAATCCTAAATCTCTTATTCATTAGGTAATCCTAGTCCATAATATTTTCTGATATATACCATTAATATCTAACAACATTCAACTTGAAGGTACATATTCTCATCGATAGAGCTTCATCATGAGCGAGTATAGAATACAAAAGTAGCAATATCATTAAACGTTGTAGGTACACTTATCATCCTTGAAACGTGCCAAGATCCCTCCATTCTACCAATAGAAGGCAAACTACAACGCTTGTCCCTTCGAAGATCATGTTTTATTTATTTCCCTGGCTTTTCCGGTCGCTGACGTTTCAGCATTCTCAATCTACCTTTTCCTTCACTTATATGGTGTGTGTAAAAAAAATACTTAGCTAGATTTCTTATTTATATAACTTTATAAAATAAAGAATAACAATAAAAGAAAAGTAAATAATATAAACAATTCGAAGTGTATTTTTAACCTATTCAAGAACCTCATCTATCTGTATAAAATTCCCACGAAAAATTATAAATTACACAGCCACTTCGTTCGCTCAAAATCGACAATTCTAACGTTAAGTTACATTTCATTTCGATAGCTTCCGCCGCCAAGAAAATCGCAATCACTTCGTCATCCTTATCATATTGGGCAATGGTAACGTGCAATGTGCTCTACGGGAAAGTAAATCGGTCGAAGAATTTTTCCATTATTAACTCGTCTGCATTACACCGGCTATTTCCTTCGTCCTTTGTTTCCCTATCTCGCAATTTGTTCACCACCTTGATATTACACGATATCGCAATTCGCAAATACCATTGGACGTCTACCCTTTTCCCTTTCAACCCCGTTCCTTTTAATCCTGTCTTCCCGTCTCTTAAGCACGCAAGTCTACAACCGCTTTCCTCGTTTCATTTGCAACTGGGTCGCAGACCTTGCCACAGAGAGAGAGAAAGAGAGATAATTATCGACAAATCGATTAAGAAAAATATGCAAATTCGAAATGATATAAACGACCTCGTATCGGAAGTACATATCGTGATTTTTCATCAATCTTATCTCACCAACGTTTTGCTTACCTTTCCCGTTCACTGTTACGTCAGAGACAAAAATGTCTTTGTCGTGAATCATTCTATAATCACATTATACTACACGTTAAAACGGATAATGTAAATACAGTATATTGGAAAAGAAGGAAATTGTTGTGCTTCGAAGTGATTAACGATGAGTTCGCTTCTGTGTATGAAATATTTCTGTTTACCCGAGCATTTGAATCATCTGTGTTTCTTTGCTTTGATAATAGCGTTTATTGTAATTTGAAGTTCAAACGACTGTTTACTTGGAAAACCTAGCGAGATGATGTCGAGTAATATTTAATATTCCGAAGATATTCCGGAGAATTTCTTAATCGATCTTCACCGAATATTTATAAAAAATAATTTAAACGTTCATTATGAACTTTCGTTCATATAATACTTAAATTAATACTATAAAAGAAATACTTTGCATACAAGGATTGATTGTAAGTACTTAATACAATTATATATTATACGGTAAACTTGAAAAATAATTTTCTTCGATCGATTCTTAAAGAAAAAACAATTACAAACGCATTTGTTATTTGTTGGTTATAGGTAAGCATATTATAAATATTCGCTATAAGATCTGCCTGTATAAATACAACGAATTTCCACCAAATATTCACACAAATAACTACACCAGTTGGACGAGGATAATTGCGAGCGCAGCATATCGAAGCCAAAGAAGGGAAGAAAGAAACGTGTCGGTCCATCGAAAATCCCTTGTGGCCAGACAAGGCATATGATCAAAAATCCTTCATTTGCCCGTCCGTTACTCGGTATGCGGCACGAGAGTACGAGAGCGACCACGGACACGAGACAATAGGACACACTCCATGCAACATGTGTTACCAGTCGAGTAAAAAGAAGGAGAGAGGGACAGGGTATACAGTGTTTCTCGTGTCCCTGTATCCTTGCGCTATACTGGTAATACACACTGCGTGTGCACGAAAGTGGCAAACAAGCGGTAAAAATCGAAGGGCCAGCTGGGCCAGTCCGTATCCTGGGTCCATTGTCAACGTGCTTATTACAATCGTCCATAGTGAAATTGCTGTTGTATACTATCCCTTCCATCATACAAGCTGCATACAGGCGACATAATGGCACGTCGTACGCAATTTTCGTTTGCAAGATTCGACGAGTTGTTAATACATTTCAAGTATTACTTCTAATCGAGGAAACACCCAACAGATCTCACAAAGGACATAATCTAACAAACACGAAGATGGTACCCCGCTGGGGGTAGCCACCCACATGTTATATTATTATACCACTGAGCTATAATATTTTACCAAATGTCCTACTGGGCAAATTGTAAAATTTAAATAAATAAATAAAAAAACTTGTAATCGAGCATTAAGTACGAATGCCTGTATCCATCAGTTTGCAAGAATGTTGTTTATAAACAAGCTGAGGGCTGCTTAAAAAAATTCCTTCATAATATCCGAACGATACTCGGAGATATTAATTTTTTCGTTACATATTAACTCTCCAAAATGAATTTTATGTTGTCTTAATATTCTGCGGTTCATAATAATCCAAACGCTCTATTCTATTAAATAATATTATGATCTCGTAATATTCCAATGAAGAACAAAGTCACTATTGGAATTTTGAACACCATCTCTCATAGGTATCCGGAAATTTCCAAAATGTATAAATCAACGAGAAACTAATATCAAAAACAATATTTACGTAATTATATGCTACGTAACTTTTTACTGAATTTGTCCAATATAATCGTGGCTATCTTCCCTCGTTCGAATGTTAATGAAATTTCAAAATGTTTTATATCAACACATACTACAATTTATACGTATTAGGTTGTTCGAAAAGTTTCTTTCGTTTTATAAGCTGATAATAGATGAACAACAATTTGTTTTATATTATTTTATTGAATCAGGTATGATCTATTTCTATTACTATATTCGTGCATAATTCAATAAACTAATATAAAACAAAAAACATTGTGCGTCTGTTATTTCCTTATAAAACGAAAGAAACATTCCGGACAACCTAATATAAGTTCTGTATGGTCGATGTTTCGACTGTTCGCAGGGAGACGCGATCTCGAAGAAGCGCGCCAGCGGGAGTCGTAAATTCCCGTTACGATTCGAATAATCGACGCCACGAATCGATCGATCCCTTATTTCGATTAAGATAATAAGGATGGATGAGTATAACGCTGATATTAACAGGTTATAATATATATTTTCGACAATCCAATAACTTCAATATTTGATACAATTGTGCGTATGTTGACTGCCAAACTACAAATGAGTACGACCTGAGACTCGTTTCGTGTTGGCGACTGTGATGAATGATTTTGACTCGATTGACTGTATGTTACTCTGTCGATTGACTGTCTTCGACTTGACGACTCTGATGACTTGACTTCTAACTCCTTCTGTTCCTCGAACTGTTTTTAACTGACTTAGACTGTTACCATGGAACCAGTCTAGAGATGTGGCGACTGTTCTGTAGTTGTCGCTCAAGACCAGAGAATGAGTGAAGTTCGTTCTCGTGTTATCGCGGAGAAAAGCTCGGGGTGGGCGTGTTTGTTGTATGAAGAAAGCGGATTCGTTGCTCACACTTTTCGTTAGGAAAATGAGGGTAACGAACCGCGATGCCCATTGGTTATGACCAACGTTATGAATGAAGATGGAAGGAGGAAGTCTCCTACCAACGTGGCTCATGGGTGACATTTTTCATGGGAAAACCAGCTATCTGCGTGATTTTTAAGAGCGAATAATAAACCTAAGGACTGTTCTAAGGACCAGCCATAAACCGAAAATAATTGCAGGATTAAAGATTCCGTTAAAAAAATTCTGTTTATGGTGGTTCCTTAGGTTTATTAAGGGTGTGTATAACGGTGCGTGGCATTTGACGGTCATACAATGAAGGGCGTCGCACGGACCATCTCACGCGACGTAACAGTCGATGTTGAAATACTCTCGTGAGCCAGTGATACGAACACCTGGCACTCGGAAGAAATTCCGCATTTAAGGGGCGTGTATGATTTTTGGAGCATATGTTTAGCGAAGATTGATAGCGCGAAACGCCGCACCCGCGCCACGCCGGCACCGAATCGAGCACGTGCGTGCACCGGTGAAAGAAGGATCGCGTGATGAGGTGTCATCAGCCTGGCGATGCTCGCCGACGCAGGCTAATGCTTCTAGCGTGTCGTAGTGAGCTTGAAGCGTCGCGCGTGGTTCCATCCTCTATACCTATACTCTATAGTATTTAACGCGGTGCAATGCCGCGGTGACGCTTTCAACGGGAAAAACGCGAGCCTTTGAAAACGAAGGAAATATGAATGGGTGTCGGAGGACTGAATCGCGCGAAACGAGGAAATTTGAACGGAGTGGCGGGCATTTACGTTCGAGTAGACGGGCAAATTTTTGTGATACGGACAGCAGCGTGAAGGAAATACGACTTTTTAGATTTTTTTTACCACACCTACGTGTCCTATTTTTAATATTCTTTTTCAGGATTTTTGTTTGTTATTGTATCAGATGGTGTAATGTACAGGGAGTCTCAGAGATCGTGGTATGGCGGGAAAGAGTTCTTATAAAAATATAGATTTTCACATACGACGACTTTGGTTTTTGAGAGAAAAGATACTGAAAGTCGATTATGCGGATATCACGATCCTGCTGCACCGTTTGTCGATTTCGTGGAATTTAGTTTCAGTTTCAAGAGATTTAAGATCGATGGTAGCTCACTAAAAAGAATAAAAATAGTGGATAATATAAATAATGTGACGACAATTTCGATTCTTTTTTCTGGGTAATGACAGGGTTGCTGGAACACCTAGTACGCTTCTATGTATGTGACAAAGTAAATACGGCAAAGCACGAAACATTCAACTCGTTAAAGCAACATTAAATCTGTGAACTGTACAAGACGATAAATTCTTTATCTCGGAGAAGTTTCGAGGGAAACCTAAACTAGAGGCCATCGGCGACGAGATTACGCTACTATCCAAGAAACAAATTAGCGTTTCCGTTTATAACCTCAATGAAAGTTGGACACAACAGCGAGTTTAAAATTATAATAAATTATTCTGTTCTCGCTGTATTCTAACTTAATCGTGCGTCGCTTAACCCTTTTACATCTAGTGATAAAGTATGTATCTCGTGACGCAACGTTATGGACGAGACACTCTGGGGTTCATAAATATCCAAACACTTTGGTCGATTCATGGTAACCATATTTAAATTTGATTAACGTGAACATACGAATGACGAATTAATAATTAGCAGCAGAATTTACTATTCTTCTCTAGAATCAGTAGTTTAAATTACTTATCGAAAAATATAACAATAATGTGTCTTACAATTCTAATCGTTTATATACTATACATTTAGCTGCACATTAAAAACTATTTATTCTATTCTGCTGCTAAAAACTATCGCTTGCATGAACGTCAGAATTCTTCCCATCAGTTCAGAAGAAATAAGACCTATTTGCATTTTCACTGTCTGTAGTCGCACGTCGAACTGGACAGTTTCAATGCACAAAGCGTGTCTTTTGTCTCGCACGTTAATTTAATAAAAATACGTCAGTGTAGATGTTAGTCTCAAAAATATATAAAGCTTTTGGTAACGTCTTATTAACCATTAGCCAGTCGGAATAAAATACGAAATGCTGCGTAAACCGCGAAATCGTTTCGTTTCTCTGCTACAAATGTTCACGATCCTTGGTAATTCCAGTGTTCGTAAAACCATATAGGATAGATAAAAGAGCGAAATCGCGATCGTGTTAGCGAGGCGTATTATCGAAATCTTTCTCGACTCCGGGCCAATCGTGCGCGAGGAAGATCGTTTCGAAACGAACGTTGAAAGCAGCGAGAACATCGACTGTCGAACTGAAATCGAGTCGAGAACGGATCGAAGATGCCAGCTGACTCGCTCCGGACGGCGGAACGGCCGCATTGTCGACGAGATTATTGCCCGAGCCGTCGATGAAATTGTACCGTTCACTCGACTCTGTCAAGCACCCACTCTTCGAGCACGGGATCGCGAGTCGACCCTCGCCACCGACCCTCTTTCAACCACCCAACCCCTTTCGACCAACGAGATTTCCAAGTTGTTGCGACGCTGATCGTCGGACGAGTCGACGCACTTGGAAAAATGCATTTAGAATATCGACCGATTCTCCAGACGGACGAATAAAGGAGAGGCGCTTAATATAAACAAGAAACGAGGATGTAAAGAGTTGAGAACGTGGTATTTCATTAAAACCTTGGACATTTTGTAGAAACTCGATGCACGATAAGAGAGACGTTGACAAGTGGAGGGAATTGAAGAAGATTCACGATGATTTCTAATTTGGAATCCTCGATAATGCAGAATAGACTGGCAGATTACGTATGTATGTATACTGAAGTATTGCAATACTTGTAGATAAGTTTTATGAATGTATTATGTGTGTTATGCGAAATATTTTAAGTTGTTGTTATGAGATTCGAATATGATGATTATATATTGTTCAAGTTTGAAACAGACCTGAAAAAAATAGGAATTTGAAGATATTTGATAGGAATAGAAATCCTCGATTACAAAAAACTAAAATAAAATACATTAAACTTTCTAATCATAATTAATCTCATATTATCAGGATATTTAGGATGAACCCAAAACTGTATTATACGTGAAAAATAAACCTGAATGGTCTGAATATCTACATTTCAATTACTGCAGGCCATCCATTACGTTCGACACACCGTTAAGCGTATACAATACAATTATTTGCATTCAATACAGTTTCAATGCGTCTCTACCTCTTCTATATCTATTCATTCTACTCCTGCATCACATACCGGTCCATAAAAGAAACCAACAGTTCACAGATATACCGCATCATCGGCAAATAAACAATCGCCCTTCCCCAATCCCCACATATGTATATAACTTATACGAGCCACATAGTAGCAGTACTCGACTGTGTAGCAATCGTCACAATCGACAAATCGGCTGCAACTTGTTAAACCTAAGCCTAACGAGCCTCGACGACAGAATACGACGACAACGTTCACTTCTCGCCATCCGACTAGTTTCGTCCTTCGTATTGTCGCACATGGCTTGCTCTGACTATACAGGATGTTACAGAAAATTAAAGTTAAAGTCCAGGGACTTTTTTATCCATCGAATAAATAGACTTAAAAAGACATATAGAAAATATATTTGAATGTAAAAACTATATATATTACCTGTGTATAAACCGTTCGTATATGAGAACTTCGTATAAAATGTTTGTATATCAGAAGTGTATACGAATATTTATATGCAGATGAAAATGTTTCTAAAACACCGTCATTTAATATTTAAATGGCCCGTCAGGATTTAAAATGACAATATCCAGTTGCCCCCTATCGAAAGGACTAATAAACACAGGTTAATGAATATCGTTAACTTCCGAGTTAATGGATGATTCTAGTTATGAGTTTGATGTAACATAAAACGTATGACTTTATTGCGCGTCTATCTACAACTCATCGAGTGGGTGGTTAGATCGAAGAAAGTAACCACGACAGATATTAACATGTACAGTAATGTACAGTAATTGTACGATTAATACCGCACTTCTTTTAAACTAACACCGCATGATTTTAATTTTATTACTACTACTATCGCGTGATCCTAAAATCTGCCCTACCTTTTTGAAACAGCCTCTATATACGCGACAAAGACAGAAAGGTGAGTGAGAAAAAGACAGTGAGAACAGGGCACGAGGAAAAAAGGGCAGGTGAGAAATGTTCTACGTGCCATACGCTATACGTGGGCGATTCGCTCGATTAATCTAACGCCGCCGTGCTACACCTCCGCCTGAGTCCGCTCGTTATTACGGTTAAACTGTACCCCGGCTGGACGTAATACCATACAGCGGTGGATAGAAGTGGAAAACGACAGGGGAAGTTGGTGGTATCCTTCTGCTCGACGGATAGGGAAGAACGTTCCTCTTCTTTCCAACCGACGGGGTAAACCTCTCTCCCCTTTCTCTTAGTTTACGGACAACAATTACACTTAATATCCCTGGCGAATTATTATTTCACAGCTTTCCGATGGAGACACTGCAAGTTTCTCTCGCGTCGATGCTTTTACAGAGAGTGAGAGAACTGCGACAGCTCTCAATCAATAATCGTAATTGGTGGCGTCGTCGCTGGAAAATGCCAGTGAATATTCGTTAATTTTCCGCGTGCGCTCACCCACTCGATCGCCCGACAGTTTAATTGGAAGTATCGCGTCGGAACTATTACGAAACGGATCGAGTGTAAATGAAAGCTGTTTCCTTCGACCTTTCGGAGTAAGGGTGGTTATTTTATTCTCTGAAGACAGAGCTGTATCTCTTTGTTCTTAGGTCAGTTCCGCGCGAGATGCTTGTTTAGAAGTAAAATACAAGAAAATACGTGGTGCAGTATATGCATTTATAAAATAGGATAACTTCGTGTCGATCGTTCTTTCTTAATTGGAAAACAATTATAAATAGATAGCTATAAACAACTATAAATATCTATATTGTATTTCTTACACAAATAGAAGAATCGGAGGACTCGTATCAAAAATATTCCTTGTTAGTCTTTGCTTCAGTGAAATGAAGCGGAAGAAGACACCCTATATAGCATTCTCAACTATTATTCAATAAGTTGCAATATTATTAACAGGCTACAGATGTTTATGCATTTATGAACAATTTTAATGTACAAAAACATACAGATTAGATAGAGATATGCGTACATCGTCATCGGTATAATAGTTACGAACATACCTTATATCTATATCTGTATACATACACAGTAGTGTTTGTATATCGAGTAAAACAAAGAGAAGAAAAATGAAACGGTCATTCAGAAGCAACTCGTAAGCTATGGAGTCGAAAAATCTAATTTTGAAAATGTTTGTCTGTTCGCATTGTTATCGCGTGAAAACTACCGGACGGATTTTGGCGAGGTTTTCTCTGTTCTATAGCTTAGTGTCCACGAAAGAAAATAGGATATGTTTCGTCTCGATCCATTTTGTAAAAGCTGAGAAATAGCCTGGCATCTGAGTTGTATACATTCCGAGATCGAACCTTTTTATAATTGAATATTGTTTACTCCGGAGAATAACCTAACTGTTAGTATAAAAAATATGTGGCTATCCCATTCATGAAAAATTCATCCGCTTAAATATTTTTTCTTACGTTAGTAGTCCACGTGAACGAAGTCACGCACAAAAACCAGTAGATACTTATAATGATGAAATATCCGTATAAAACCAGTCTTACGATTAAATTCTTATATATATACAGTAGGGATAAAAGGTAGAGACGCGAACGTGTTACCGGTACGCGGATGTTACCGTGGATCACACGATTCCTTTATCGCTTTCTCCTTTAACACGCGTACGATTTTCTGTATGATGGGTTCGTGTCGAGGACAGCACAATGTGCCAGCAGGATCGCCCACGAGAGAGAGCCTCTCGATAATTCAACGGGACAGGGCGAAAAAAATCAATAGTACAACTACCCCGATGGGGGAGGAGGTCCCCTAACTCTAACGTGCATATATAGACGCCACCGGGGCCAGGAACGCTTTTTCCACCTCGTATACTTAATGAGCACGGCAACCTATTTGCGCAACGCGCATGGTTTAACACTCGACGATACGACGAGCCGTAGGTCAAGCGATCTTGCATGGTTTTTCCTTCCTTTTCTTTTTTATTTTTTGCTCCATTTTTTGTTTCGTTCGTTGGTGTTTTTCTTCGAACGAAGACGAAGAAAAATAATAATTTTGGTGTGAGAATGACAAGGGGAAAAGGGAGGGATGAAAATAGGGGAAATTCTGATTGAAATTCAGATTTGTTAGAAATTGAATTTCTTGTGAGTGGGATCGTTTAAGAGCGAAGAAGTATAACGTGCATTTTATAAACACGATAACGTTCTTTCCATCATTTTCCACGCAATTATATTTTTCTACGTTAAAGAATATTTTACAATTGGTTTGAACTAAATATGAAAAAGATCGTATCGGTATATGTGATTTCTCGCTTTGATTTGATATCGAAGAATTCTATATTAAAATGATAAATTTCATTTTGTATTAAGAGGCTTTTATTTAGTTGTGAAAAGGAGTGCTTTTGATCACATTGATACATTTGTATGCACGCGTGCATTCGATTGTCCTGGTATGCCCACCATAAACGTTCTTGGACCACATTAGCAAGCACGGTATCCATTAATGGTGGTTAATGTTATTCATACCGCGTAAGGTAACTGTAAATATTAGGCGAACGTAGAGTGTTTTCGCAAATGAATCGGTAATTGCGCGTGTAGTGAGGACGTAATTAGATCCGTGAAACGTAGACGTGTTGTAATGTTGATAGAGTGACGTACGAGTCATACGAGTGGAAAAAATATGCAAAAATTATACATATTTCTAGGTAACGCTGCAGAACAAAGATATCACAAATTTTACTACTATACAAAAAGAAATCAAAACCAACATTTTAACTTAATTTTAATTTTTCTAATCAGATACACAATGCACATACAAATTGAAATTGATTATTAAAAAGTGATAAACACAAATTTAAACAAAATGCACCTGCATTTTTAGGTAAAAGAAATACGAACAGGGATATCACAAATTTCACCAATGAGCAGCAAGAAAATTCACGCCGATATTTCAATCTAACTTTGATATTCGCAAACTAAAATTGATTAGTTAGACGAAAAATACGCTTCATCTGTAGATCAATCTCATTAAAAGCTCTTGCCTTACTAATTATTACCAACTACTTGCTGAAAATATAACAATATCAGTCAATCATTTAAGTTGACACGCTGTAAACGTCGTCCTAGATTCGCAGAACTTTCGAATAGCTCCCGCGGAGCGTGAGAGGGCGTAAAGCATGGCGTCTAGCAAAGAAAACAATTACGTCCCTCGGAAAAGTTTCGAAAACGCGGCGGAACAGGCGGTGGAACGTTGGCCTGTCAAAGGGCTTTTCATCAAATTTCTGAGGTAAACAGTCCGGGCGCGGCATGGAAGCACCGGGATTCTTATACAGCGGAACACGGGAAACGAATATCGAGCAACGAGATCGACCGAGCCGTGAGAGAAACGCGAACCTGTCCCTTTTCCTTCGATAAAACGGCTCAAAGGAATTCCTGTGCACCTTGTTTCTCGTTAGGAAAGCGGAATCGCGAGGCGCTCGCGTCAAAGAACATTATTTCCCACCGTGAAGAGGAGAGAAGAGAGCGAGAAGAGAGCGAGAAGAAAGGAAGAAAATGTGATAAGAGGTCTCGAAGCTTTTTGTGCCACCGCTTATACACAGGAAACGAGAGAGAAAGAGAGAAAGAAAATCAGGCAGACTTGCATGAGCTAGCAACAGCGGAACGAAACGGAACGGAAGCGTTTTCTCTGCGTGACGCGCGCGTAAAAGTGCGTATCGATTTGTGAAAGCGAGAGTGATGCGAGTTTAGGAGCTATTGCAAGATGGGGTGGTTATTTCAGTCGCCTAAGCTTCGACATCTTGAAAGTCAATCTTCAACTTTACGTAGAACAATGATAAGAGCCAGCGTTCAGTAAGCTTAACGCATTCGCGTTGAACATGGGAATAAATGACCAAAATTACTAAACATGTAGCGAAAGACAAAAATATTCGTACAATCGATCCATTGTATAATATTACAAAAATGGAAGGAAATAACAATTATTGTATTTACTTAGGTAGACGAAGCGATTTGATCGGTTGCGAAAAAGAACAGAAATTCTTGAGGGAATAAAAATTGTTCACAATCAAGTTTAACGAGTTACGAGGCAAATTCATTTTCAGATCTACCCTGAGGAATCTAAAAAGGCAAATTACTTCCTTTCACTCAAATAACTCAAATATTCTACACTTTATTCTATATTTTCTTTCTATTTTTCGTTTTGTTTCTGTTTTTATCTTTCAGAAAGTTACCGTCAAGCTCGACGCGATGAATCTCGTTAACTATTTCGAGGGTGAGCGAACCTAAAATAAGGATGGTTTCGAAGGAAGCTTCACAGGGGACTCTGAACAACCCCTGGAGATTAGGGGCTAGGGAAAAAACACGGGGAACGGACCGACGATCGATTTTCCCGAAGGTTTTTCATCGGCAATCGTCCTAGACGCATTGTTCATTGCCCCGTTTCTCCTGTCTTTGACCGACGTTGCAGCCACCAAACGGTTTAATCCTCGAACAATCTACATCTGTCGTGTTGTTAAACGCATATTACATATACGTATTATAATTAGGATAAATGTCCTTCTAACTTACTAGACAACTTAATTTTTGCGTGTACAGGACATATTGATGTTATATATCGGGTTATCATTGGAGAATTGCGTATAGCGAATCTTCACGCGAATGGGCCATCGTTGTTACGTACTATAAATGATATTTATTGATACAAATGTGATTATTACAGAGTTTAACAAGTAATAGCGGCGTTTGGATAATCGAGATATCGATGACAATGAATTTAGGTTCGATAACGAATCCACGGTCAAAGGGATGACGAATGCGATTTGATACACGACTCTGGTGTCACTCAACGTACTTGTCCACTGTACAAGTAGAACTTACCGGACTGAATCTCAGTTCAAGTGGAACTGCCCTTATATACTCCTCACTGTACCTCTCTGTACCCCTCGGGTCGATCTTTGTTTTTAAGGAGAGCTATATAATTACTCCATACCTCTGTTAGGTACACGTCCCTTCCGTGACCGTGGCTACTTTCAACGATTCGTTATGTCACTTCAAGCCCAAGCTCACTGTCATAAATCTCGGACACCCATACTCGGATTAGATCATAAACAACTATTTCTCAGTTTTATTACTTAGGTACAGCTATAACAAAAAGTCTGGACTAGAGTATTGGGGACCTTCCCAAACGTTCCAAAAGAAAGGCCCCCATGTCCTTTCATCTCCAACGTATATTTTGTAGTATGATAAACGTTTAATATTAAATGTATCGTCTGTTGGAATAAATTCACGCTGCCTCTGGAATAATCGAAGCTATGCGACATAGATAGCGAAATTTGACGAATTACCAGCAACGCTAAATTCTCTTGCGTAGCATCGTCGATATAGCAAATACAGCGTCGCAAATATCGTTTGCGAATTACAAGTCTGTTATTTCTTTGCCTTTATAGGAATCGAAATCCCGATTGAATAACATGTTTCTATACGTGATTCTTCATTCTATACTCTTCTATTTAAGTAGAAGAACTAAAATGACAATTATAGAAACAGCTATTCTATTGATAACGTAGAATTAATCGAAACTGGCACAATTTAACGTGGAATTACCAAGTCTAGATATTGTTTTATATCGAATGATTGGGCACTGGCCACGTTCGACGCTCGATAAATCGATTCTTCGCGTTTCAGCATCTCCATTGGCCGAGCGAATAATTGAAAAGCTAGCCGCGTCAATAACGTGCGGAATGATATTCGGTGGCCCGTGGACCGTCTATCTACGAAATTGTTCGAGAATACATATTTTGCCCTGTACAAAAGAAATTGTCGCGTCTCGTAACTCGCGCTTTTGTACATGTCCGATGTTGCGTTCGACAAACACGCCATGCCGCGTGCTCGACGAACAAACGGAACAGGGCAAATATGGGGGTGCAAACGGGAAAACAGGGTGATTCGACGGGTAAAGAGGAAAATAAAAATTACGCGTGAAACACCTATCCATATATGTATCAGATACATTCTTTCACAAGGTCTTTTTTTCCTCTGTAACGATGATTTATTTTTCATGGTGATAAGTAGATTGCGAATATTTATGCAAATTCGTATCTTTGTCGTGGTAATTATGGGGATAGAATTTAAATAGATATTTTTGCGTTAGATGTTCTATTCTAATCTTGAGTTTCGTTTCTGACGTAGATAAACAGAAATGGCAGACACAAGAAATACGTTTGTCATAAATATATAAGTCTAACTATCTGGCTACTTTATCATTTGCATGATAAAGTTCCTTGTAGAATATATAATTTTATGTTTATAAATGTTACTCGCATCGTGAATAAGAATAAGTCACGCAACTGGAGCAACTACTAATTTTAACTTAACGTAGATAGATCAAAATGGCAGACAAAGATGACATAAAGATATGGCTCAAGCATGCAATACTTTTATTACTTTTACGAAACAAGTCCTTGTGGGATGTTCAGTCTGATTTTCGAAAATGTAAACTCGCATGTGTCAAGATCTTCGATCTTGTTATAAATACAATGTTATATTGTAATTATCCAACTTTTTTTTCTATCAATTTTATAGCAGAATTTCTTGCAGAAATTTCTAATTTTATTTTCGAAAGTATTATTCGCATCTTGTGACACGAGTACGTATCTATGTAATAAACATAATTGAACTGTATGAAAAAAAAAACGTAGTAGACAGGCGTTTTCGAACCCAATTTCTATGAAATATCGTGCTTGCGCGAAAGAAGCTGTTTCACGTATACGGCATGTATAAAGTATCATCGTGTTCTCACTTAAATCGCAATTTTTTTGTATTCCATCGTACATCCCGCGCTTAATGAGAATGGAAATTAAATCTCATTTCAGAAATGGAAGGGAGCTACGTAGAGTGATATATTATACCAGCAACTAAAGTATGAAACCATTTGAATTTGTTGTTTGTCCCCTTTATGGCGGACTAGCGTACCTCATCTGATTAAACCGGCGACGATCTGCTATACTGATATGACTGCGTCCCTATTTTAATTCGTGAAAAGTAGATTTCAAAATGTTAAAATTATTCGTACTTTCATAAATATAAATACCTATTATTATTATTATTATTATTACCATTTAAAACGAATAAACAACATATTTTTACAACAAACGAGAACACAAGGATTACAGTTTTGAAGAGTTTCTTCGTTAGAAAAAAACGAACGTTGTACATCTTTTTTAATGTTTTCAACGAAGATATTTGCATAAATATAAATATACATTTTTACTATTTTACATTTTGCACGTAAGTACATTTATTCGTGTTTCAGTAACATTCGCAAATCTTTTCACAGGAATAATCAAACTCAAAATTCTTATATTGTATTTTTACCTATCATTATCTGGTCATAAATAGAAAACAGAAAGAAAATTTTAATATCGTCTCTTCGACCATTTATCGCTTTTTTCTGTATAGATGAAGAAATACTCGACAACAAGCATAGCGAAGGAATAAAATGTGAAAAAGGAGGACAGATTTAAATCAAAATTCCGTATCCTTATCTGAAAACGCGACTACAAGCAGCTCGGCCAGGGAAACACGTGAAATTGCCTACTTCCGCGATACAAATGCCACTGTAACCAAGTCGACGAGGCCTCCAAGGGCACAAAGGACCGTTTCCAAGGAAGGAAAACTCGAGGCCATGTGTCCCCATCCTCTAAATCGCGACTTTCGACGGATAACTGGCACGAATCCAGTGGAAGCGTTTGCACGACCCGCGTCGACCGGAGGTGCTACGTGGATTAGATTTACACGCAGTTCCGTCTAGCTGCGCAACAACCATGAATAAACCAACGAGCAACGAAACTTATATTTATAACGAGCCACGTTGAAACACTATACAATGGTTAAGTTGATATAAAAGATTCCGCATGCAAACGAGCTTTCCAACTTTTCGGCTGTATCAAGTAAATCGATGTGATTATATTAAATATAGATTGGCTTATATTATACCCGAGAAAGAGGAATCGCGATTTTATTAGACGTTTTTATCGACAATTTTATCAGAGTTTTGTACTATTTGTTATCAGTGCAAAACCGTGTTCCGTATATAAATGAAAAAGTTATGTGTAAGATATAAAAATAATAAATTATGTTACTTTTATGTACGCTACGACGAATTTATCACAGCTATCGCGTAATGGTGTAACAATGATTATCTTTTTACTTGAATGATGAATTGAATGATCGCGATAAGTTAAGCTAATGTTTGATTAAGTTATTTCGTTTCTAAATACTCCGTTTCTTTGTGTATACATATATATTCTACGTTTTATACTATCGTAATATGTTAATAGTATGTTAATAGTATAATACTAACTATTATACATATATTGGTCGTATCAATAGTATTTTACTATAACTAATGCAATATTAAAAAGCTGAGTTCAAAGCAATTTTCTTATATGGACAAAAGCTAAAGCCAAGGATATTATGGTCTTTTATAATTTCATCAACAAATAACTTTATAAGTAACGAAAGATTTTTCGTACAAAAAAGCTGACTCCAGATACGGATTTCTAAAGGAAGAATAAAGTACGTACTTTCCTGATTTTCGAAAGTTAGTGTAATCGTTCATTCGCGACAATGAAAGGCACGAAAAGATCTCCCCTTAATGGGCGCGTTTCAGTGCTAAATGGCGTTGCTCGTGAAAAGTGGTGTTTTGCATTTGAAACACGCTCGAATAGGACGAAACGCAAAGAGAATATTTCGAGAAATCGTAATAAAGAAATTCTTCCCGGCTATACCGGTTCTTCTTTTTATCCAACAACTTCTAGGGAGACCGTCTTAGGGCAATGGGGAACATAGTCATTAGCGAATGGAAGGCTTAAGTGACTCGATACGGTCTCTACGAGATCACCATCATAATTTGATCATGAAATATCTAATGTGTTAAATCGTTGCACCTAATTAATATGATTATTGATTTTGTAAAAACATGCAGTAAGAAAAATTTACGATACATCATCCTTCGACCATATAGAAATTTTTCAATTTGATCAAGTTGAGATAGAAATTTTCATATTCGTACGATCGAATTTCTCAAAAATTTCATTTTCTTCGATAATTTCTGAAAAAAAAAAAAATGATTTAACTCATCAAGAATCAATAATGTATTTAATCAGATTTAAGAAGATTTCAAACGCAATCCCACGCATCTTCCAGATATGTACAGATTTCGTTACAGTGATATTTTAGTTCCAAGCTTCTAACGCTGTTTTTGACGTAAGCCTATTCAGAACACCGACACAAATTCATCTTGTCGTATTTAAAGATACTTTGACGCAAGTATCGTTCTTTTAAATGTCGCTGGTGGGCGGAGAACGCTAAGTGTCTGTAGCAAGACTAAAATGGTTTTGAGTTAGCCATGCCTGATACATTAACATCTTTACTTTTTTCTTTACTTCGTTCACGTGAAATCATACGCTTTCGTCTTTTCCCCGAACATTTTCTAAAGTATGTCATTGCTTATTTCTTGCAACGTAATGCACAGACCGTACGATGAATACAGAAAAGATAAAGCAACCTCTTCGACGAATCTTTCATTCCGTTCCCAAGATGTTGCTTTAAAACGCATGATTGTATTATACGTGTGCTTGTTACCTCGTTGGTTTGGTAAAATAAAAAAGAAAGATTAAAAAAAGGTAACAATAATAGTTACAATGTTCCTTACTATAAAACGCGTTTTCTAAGGCTTTCGTTTACGATCTTTTTACTACGAATCTATAAAATTTGTTCCATCAACGTTTTATACAAATATTTATCCATATTCCAGTAACATACACACATTTTTTTAAAGAGAAATAATTAGAATTGAGGATAGTGTAACCCTTCGAATTCACACATTTTTTACGAGAATCAATGATTAAAGAAATGGATGACATTTTGAAGTTTGACTATGACAAAGTAAAAAAAGGAAAGAAAATATGGAAAAGGCTAAAAGATTTAAAATCAATTTCAGTACGTAGTATAATGATACGTGTACATATTTGGAGCCACCATCGGTTAACTGTATTTCAACCATTCAAAAACCATGGTAAAGTTAGTAGCAATAATTAAACCGCAAATTTCTATGCAAATATCCAAATTACAGTACACATTTTAATATTTAGATAGTAAAACAAATTTCTGCTTAAGTTCCATTTCTTTAATTGTACTCATAAAAATATGAATTTACGTGAATATTCACAATCTAACGATCGTAATAATAATAAATAAATAAATAAAGAAGAGATTCCTTCGCAAATTTCTAGCAATGGCAAAGCAAAGTAAAATCGCCTATTGTCAGAAATGTACTATAGCTTCGATGACCTTAATCGCGAACAGTGGCAAAACAGTGATTATTCCGAGATAGAAAATGCTGCTTGCATCGTCATACTCGCTCTCCCGTATTTTTATTAACGATCGCGATGCTTTCGCGTCGCTTTGTTCAACTAGATATTTTAATGTTCGCATAAATTTTGTTCCAGCTTATTTCTTTTTATTGCTTTGCATAAACAGAAAAGCCTCTTACGCATTCGATATTATTATTACAAATTGGAGGCATTAACAAAATGTCAGAATTTCTCATTTCGTTAATTTCAATCTTTCATTTACATATTTATCGAGCAACGTCGTCATTCGACTTCGAATGAAAAACTCTACCATTCGACGAGTTTATAACGTGAAATATGTGCTCTGATACGATATGAAACAAATCTGCATACCGTTCTGTGTAAACAATCATCTGTTCAGAAAGAGGAACCTAAAGCACATTATTCGTCGATGCTTTCAAACTCGAAATACATTTTATGCAACGCTATGGCTCGACGGACTCATGGCAGAGAATACGATTTTCATAAAACAGTCAAATGATCAATTTACATTCCATTATTAATGGTATTATTGGTATCTCTACTATGGCTTTTGAATTTTTATACTCTTGTTTTGATAAACAAAAGACTTTTTACAGTTCTTAGAAAAAGTTTAATTGTAGCGTGAAATTTATTAAATGTATCAAACCTTTTAATGATAAAACAATACAGTTGGGTGAAAAATTCCCTAATTAAAAATAGATAAACTACGGCAAATGATGTATGATTTAAATTGTTAATGTTAAAAAGGTGAATCGAAGATAAGGAAGCAAATTTGTTGAAATAAGGCTTCTCTTTCGATAAAATCAATTTTGAAATTGTATCAAGTATGCACGCGGTTATAATTCCGATAATGTTAAACCAATAAATACTGATAACTCATATCGATAACGAATTACTAGACTTATACTAAACTATAATCGACTACGTTAACGTAATGTTCAAAAATATATGCACGAACCGAAAGGAAGATGCGACACTTAAATCAGTCTTCCATACGAAAAATTTTCATCCTGATATGGCACTTTGTAACCTTTTCTTTATACAAATATCTAAATCTTTCACACAAACGTACGAAAAATGCCAAACTAAAATTATATTATCAACTTGATATATCACATTTATCAATATAAGAAATAAATTACCATTTATATAGCTATTATTATTCAAACAGCGCTAACTGATAACGACGATAAAACGTTTTATAGATATCCATGAATCGTGTTTCGGAATACGACCAGTAGTTTGTAGTATCAGCGTTTCGTAGCACAATGTTATCGAACGTGAACGATAACGGTCAATCCACGTTGCAAAGTAGGCGCGTGCGGTTCTCCGGTGAAAGCTCGCGAGCGCAATGTCGCACGCGCGTGCCGGCGACGCCACGCAACGACAGATTTACAATTAAAGAAAGTTTACGGCATGCGCTATGACTATATACCTCGCTACGATTCCCTTGTGCGTGATTTCTGGGCAGACCGACTCTATCGAATCGAATATCCTCAAATTAGATAGCGACTAAATTACAAAATTTATATCAAAGAAATTAAGATAAATGATATTTAAAAAAATATATAACGCAAATATTGCTCATAAATGTACCTTAGTAAATGTCATAAAAATCCTCTAAATATTAACTCTTGTAAATCTATATTTAAATTTCTTAATGGAAAACTATGATTCTATAATTTCAATTGTCTCTATATTTTTAATGATAATCTAAAAAATCTCTAAATTATTCAAACTGTTTAAATTTGAATTGTAAATTTATAACATCTCTATTTCGACTATTCTGATTATTTCCATAGTTCTAGCGTTGAATATCACATTTCTGAATTGAAATACATACAAGGTTGGGTTGAAAACCTTGAATATATACACCATTGTAAATCTATGAAATTTCTAGGGAAAATTACGAATCGATTACTTCGACTATTTCAATATTTCTAGTGTTAATCATTCTAATCTCATACACGCCTTGCAAACTTTTAAAATGCCAATGAAAAGTTATGAATTAATCATTTTGATTATTCAAGTGATTCTAAGTGCTAATCGCGCTTATAACGGTATACATATGAACCAAACAAACGGCCGTTCCTCGTAACAAACCGAGAAGGATACGCATTATTGGCTCTCTTACTTTCGTCCTCGTCATTGCCTCTGTTCTGTTTTTCACGGTTCACTACCGAGATCATTCATTGACAACAATGTTGAACGATCACGGATGGAAAGTAGACAGGATTTAATGGGTGAAAACTAACCGAGTTTATAATAGGTTCGTGGGACGCGAAACTATCGAAACTCGACTGTAGCTGCGACGATAGCGATTATCGTTTTGTTCGATTCCCCGTGAACATTTACGGCAGCCACCGTAAACCGACCGAGCGCGTTGTAACGCGATAGTACCACCCGTTTACGAGATGTTAGAAACCCATTGGCAACTAATAAATGAGATTTAAATATGCATGTATTTTGAGTAAACGCTATCTTTCGATTTCTTACACTAAAATGGATGACGAGTGCACTATTTGTTTTACGCACAGTTAGATTAAAATTTGGTCACCGTTTTGGATATATTTTGTCATCTTCAAAGGTGCTTTGTATCTATATAATTAATAGATACAATAACAATGTTTATCGTATGAAAATAAAATGTATAAATATGATTTTATACATTTCAATTAGAATAAGTTACAATAT
Source organism: Bombus vosnesenskii (assembly GCF_011952255.1). Classification (NCBI taxonomy): domain Eukaryota; kingdom Metazoa; phylum Arthropoda; class Insecta; order Hymenoptera; family Apidae; genus Bombus; species Bombus vosnesenskii. The sequence goes on from NW_022882948.1 coordinate 1,600,118, forward strand.
AATTCATCAAACGTTGAATTTTAGTCAATTGCGAAAGAATACTACTTAATTACTACAAATTTTCGCTACAATATTTTTTACCGTGCCATTTGCTATTTATCTGTCTACGTGAAAAGCACTTGTTTTGATTCGATACCTTCTGTTTACAGTTTTTGTAATGATATGTTCCAACACTGACACAAATATTATTTAGACTAAAGACTCGTGTAAATGAACTGTTATAGAAGATGAACAAAATATAATTTCTTAAGAAAAGAATGCTTTCGAATATAATATTCAGAAATTACCACCAATGTGCGAAACTAAAGGTCAATGGCGTTCGTTTGTTTATTATGGTGAGCACTCCAATAGGTATACATATCTGTACGTATGTCAAACAGCACACACGGCTATCAAGGGAAACTTTTTATGCGAAAAATTCAAATTCTTTTTACCTGTGTTACAACAGAAGTTTCGGCGTTCTTCGAGTAATCCGCGTTCAATGGAATATTCAATGAAACATACAGCACATTTTAACACACGTCGGAACACACTGTGCGCAGCCAAGAGTCAACGAATGCACCACGAGCAGACTGACAGTTACCACGGGTTGTTCATTATTAGAAAATCTGTCTTGCAGGCTGCTCTTGCGCAGCCGGCGCGATACTACCGACTTCCTCCCCTCTACGAGCTGACGCCATTTGTACCAACCAACCTTCCTTCCCTATAGTATTCGTATCGTTTATAACCGTATCGACGAAATACGGAGCCCCGACTCTACACACGAAATCCAATGTTTACAATAATATATTTACATCTACAGGATATCCCAAAATTGATGGCATAAATGAAGTTGACTAATTGTATACGAAAAAGCAAGTGGAAAATATAGAATAAACTTTTGTCATTTGAGATTTCGTTTTCAAAAAAGTTGAATTTGAATATTTGTTTAGCATATGTGAATTTAGCTAATTACCATCTGGGTACAAGTAAACAATCAGCAGGAGATTATTCCACATGCAAAAATAAATGAAAAAAGTAAAATAACACTTTTCTGTTTAAGGCCTTGTTTTCAAAAAATTAAAATTTGAATGTGTTTAGTTAAGAATAGACCTGGTATACGTGTACTTCATCGATTTTCAAATTTTGTTTTCACAGAAACGAAACGACCTACGAAGAAATTTTGTTCTATATTTTCGACTTACCATTTACATATTTTCATACGTAGACTAACCTCCTCTCCAGCACGGAATTAACCAAGTTCAAGTATATGTATATACTCGATAAATTTTCAAACTCGATTTTCTCGAAAACGAAATATAAACAAAAAACAAACCTCAAATAAAAAAAATTTATTCCGTATTTCCGACTTACTTTTTCGTGTAGAATCATTCCTACCTATCTTATTTATACCATTAATACTGAAACATCTTGTATAAATTGTAATTTGAATATAAGCATCGACCTATGAAATTTTATAATTTCAATTAAAAAATTTGTAGATAATCTTCTTTATAACAAAAATCATTATTAATATATATTAATACTCAATCATTTTCTTTACATTTTTTATAGAAAATAATTTATATCAGTAGAAGGAATAAAATTCGTTTAAAATGATTGAACTGTCAAATTTTGTAATGTTACAATCATATGACTATAAATATCATAAATGTTGTGTTTCTAAATTTGGAAAATGAAAAAAATTGCCTTAGAGTTTGTAAAAACAACGATAGTAATTACAAAATATGAAACTTATGATGTGATAATCCCGTCTAGAAAGTGAATAGTCTGTGGAAACAGACAACCTCACGGAGGTTGGCTGAATTTTCGCAAAGTGAATTTCACTTGAATATTACATATTATTTTCTTCGTCTTAGCTTTGGGTGATGAAAGATTCGCATTATAGTTGAATTGTATGTTCTAAAGTGAATTCGTTTCGGGTACATTATTTGGTGTTATTTGCTATTCTTTAAAAAAATATACAGCGCTTCATAAAAATAAGATATCATGGCGGTACCTACTACCGGTGTAGGTAAGTATTTTATGTCTGTTTTACGGACCAAAGATGGGAACAGCAAGTAGGTCTTGTACTTTTACAAATTTCAAGAGTTAAGGTTAATAAATGATATAAATAAAATATCGTTGTGAAAATTACATCTACGAAATTTCGGTAAAATACAAGAGCAGACGTGTAATGTTATAATAAGTTATCACGCACAGTAAACGTGTATAAAACTAATCAATGATTCGTCAACGTTTCGAAAATATCAGTATTATTTTGTTTTTTTTCATATATATAAAATTATATATATTGGCGAGGAGATTATGAAAATATGAACAAGAGGCAAGTTACACTATGTCTAAAATCATAGAGTCATAACCTGTATTTGTTTCACTGGTTTTAATTAATAAGATTTCACTCATAGTTCCGTGGAAGATAACTTTAGTTTTATGTTTTTAGTTGTGCCTCGAAACTTTCGTTTGTTAGAAGAATTAGAGCAAGGTCAAAAAGGTGTAGGTGATGGTACAATCAGTTGGGGCTTGGAAAACGATGATGACATGACTCTTACGCATTGGACTGGAATGATAATTGGACCACCTAGAGTAATTTTTTCTAAGTTTTTAATTCTACTTCGATAAATTAATTTCAGTTATATTATTTTAATTATCTATGGAATATCTTTTTTGTTATTCTAAAATCTTTTCATGAATTTGTATTGTATAAATATAAATCAGAGAATTAACTATGTTAAAAGTCAAATAAAATTAATAAAACTAATAACTGTTATTATTAATAACAGGAAAATATTTTAATATCACTAACCAAATACGTTACTTATAAAGTATATGACATTTTTTAGACACCATATGAAAATAGGATGTATAGTTTGAAAATTGACTGTGGTCAGAGATATCCAGATGACGCTCCCAATGTAAGATTTTTAAGCAGGATCAATATGAATTGTATCAACAGCACTACTGGTGCAGTAAGTATCACTTTTTCTCAGTTTCAGTGAAATAGGAATATGTATTTGATTTTAAATTTTATAGGTTGATAACCGCAGTGTACCAGTACTTGCAAAATGGCAACGAGAATATACAATTAAGACAGTTCTTCAAGAACTTCGCCGTTTAATGACATTGAAAGAAAATATGAAATTGTCTCAGCCTCCAGAGGGTAGCACTTTTTAGCCTAACCACGTGTAAACACAACACCTCTTCCTTTCTGCGGTAGCATGGGGCGAGATACAATAAAGGTACCAAATAATATTAAATGGGTGCCGAATAAAGACATATACTAAGAAGTGACATCTGTATAAAAAAAGCAAGGGGGATAATGACTATAAAAGTTGATTCAGTGTTTTCAATTTAGTAAAACATTTACTTACAAAATTCATAAATCATTTACTACTTATTATTTCTTAAATATGAAGCATATTTCATATACATATACAACATAACATATATATACTTGTATGATGTATATATATGTTTATATGTGTAAAATTACTATTTTCATTTTAATATTTTAAAACCATGCACACATATTTAATTTAAGGAAATGCTGTTTCAGCTTTTTAAGTTAATACAATCTAAAACAAAAGTCATATTTTGATTCTTAAAACTGGAAACACAGACTGTGTAATAAAAGTAATAATCACTAAGAATAACTTATGCCTTCAAAGTTTTTTAAATGAAACAAAATTGCCTGAATGACATTTCAGTTTGTGCATAAGTGCCATTTCATGATTTATGGAGGTGTCTCAGTAATTACTATTGTAGACAATTCTAAATTTTAATAATTTATATTTCTGTGTGCTCATTTTTATCAAGCCTTACTTTATTTCTTCTCTGTTAGTCGTTATTAAGATTTTAGCAAATAGCAGGTTGTTGAGATCAATATTTAATGTAATAATGTGCCTTTTTGTGCAAGTAGCATAAAAGTGAGCATATATTGAGCGTGTTTGGTTGAGACATCATCCAAGAACGGCCTCTTATTCTATAAAAAAAAGTATTTCTTAACTGATAAACAAATTATGTTACAATTGAAAATATAAAGTAATAACTTGATTTGTAATAACATGTGGTTAATGGTATAGTGTTTTGCATCATTGTATACATCAATTTATGAAGCATTAGATTAAAAATGCTTAACTTTCCATATATTCCACTATTTATATATTAGAAATATATTTTCAGTTTCTTCTTGTGATTATAGTGCAGATATAGTGCAAACATGTATTATTTACTCTTTGATCAAAGCTTCATAATTGATGTATTAATAAAATCATACTTAACTTTTAATAAATATCCAAAGTACCATAAGTAGTTTTTCAATGATTAGGGAACCAGGTCTGAATGCTAGTGTAATTCTATCATGAATTGCCATGAACTATACCGTTCCCATAAAGTTGTATACAGAGGGGAAGAAAAGTTTTCCATAATTATGTTACATTTTAGAAAAAAAGAGAAAAAGAAATATAATCATAAATTATTTCAAACATAATATAATTTTTTGAAATTTTATTGTCCAAATTGTAGCGATGTTGATCCTTACTTTTAAAGTAAATCCAAACCAAAGTATGAGATTTTTAACACAAGTTCACATTTATCGTGTAATATTATTAAATTCTCAACTACCTGAAACATTATACATACCTCTTCATTAGCTTTGCATTTCAGTATTACACTATAAGTAATGTAATAGTGTAATCCAATTCATACTAATAAAAATATTAAATAATTATTACTCCATGTCGATGAAGTCAAGCTTAAAAAAAAAAATAAACAAATTTCTTTAGAAATTATCTTTAAATCGTTTTTTCATTCCTTATAATATTTATATTTAGGAAATTTTTTTGTTTAGGCAATGAATATATAATTAAATAAGTTTAACAATTTATTTCAATCTGACGATGACATTGATTGTAGTTATATGTACAAGGCAATTGACGTATTAAATAAACGTTTACAGTTCCGTGCAATTATGTTTTTGCAACGTTCAAACAAGGTATAAAACTACATTCCAATATTCGAACCTAACATCGTCGGATTATTTTCGTCGAGCTAATATAGCTTTATAGGTGAAATTTTATTACTTTATTACTGTCGTTTATATCTCGGAGTAAAAAGTATTTTAGTATTTTTCACAGTTGACCATTTTAGTTTCTTCCAATATACGACCAGTGGTAATGCTATTGCACCCAAACCAATGACCTGCAAACAAGTAATAATTATGTAATTTTTAGATTAATAATAATTGAATATATTTCAACAAATATATATTAATATAAATTATTACCTTAATAGTCATTTTCTTTCTTTCATCAAATTCAGAATTTGATGTCCACATAAGAAATTCAACAACATCTTTTGCTACTTGAGAAGCACTTGCAGGAGTGCCATCTGTATATTCTACCACTTCATCATAGATAATCTAAAATATTATACAATTAATTTAGGAATCAATTTTATGTAAGTATCTTAATTACGCTGACTTACTTGTGGCATACCAACAGCTCCGTTAACAAAGTAAGGATTGAAATATTGACCCTCTCTCATAGTAAGGCCAGCTGGTGCATCACAGTACCCAGTTAACAATGAAAATATATAATTCTAGAATATAAAGTATGATTCATGTTTAAGAATACTCTACTTCTAGAATATTAATAATTTGTTTCAAATAAAATTGATAAAACGTATATAATATTCAATTTAGGAATTATGTAAGAAAATTTAATTTAATCAATTTACCTCTCCATTATGTGATGCATTAACAATGTATGTCAGGTCTGGTGGATAGGCACCATTATTTGCTGCTCTAGCAGCTTCTTCATTTGGATATGGAGATGGTATTGTATCAGATAATTTACCAGGACGCATGAAATAAGCTCCTGTATCATCAGGACCATCTTGAACCTATATTAGCAAATATATTCCTCAACGTATATTTTATTAATATTGTGCAATTAGCTTATTAATTTTTATTCCATGCTATTTATATCTTTATACGTTTAACACTACTTTAACTGCCTAAAAGTATTTACCTGATATTCTTCTGCAATAGCTTTTACTTCTTCTTCTGTATGTGTAACACCCACAAGATGGCGAAAAGCCATAAATTGTAGACTATGACAGGCTGAACATACATTTTTATATACTTCCCAACCTCGTCGGAGACTAAATAACAACAAATATATATATTTAAAACTTACTGGTTACCTTTTATAATACTTTTAATTACCTCTTATGATCTAGTGAAGAAAACATTCCATAGAAACCCCATTTGTACGTTGGTGCATGTGCCACCTGATCAAAAGCTTTTACAGATTGATCCAAAGCATAAATTAATGCACTAATACCTCCAGCTGTTACTCCTAAGCATGCTAGCAGCTGTAATTATTTTAATTATATAAGTATTTTAAAATGGATCTTTATATTCCATATATGTATATATATAGGTAAGATATATATATTATGATATTTAAATTATTTAAAACTTACTACAAAAATGTATATATATATATATATATGTATATGTATTCATATATTTAGTGACTTTATACTTTATTGGTTGTACATTAGGAATAAGGATAGGGATGCATCTTCAATTGATTAGACAAATACACATACCACTTTTCTACCTTTAGACCATTGGTTTGTAGTAGAGAAATTATGTACCTGCTAAATTAAAATTCAAATATCAAATAGAGTTTTCAACCTGCAATACAATATTTTTTATTTTAAACTTAATCAAATTTGTAACATATTTTGGAGTAGTAGATATTGACAACTATTTATACTAATTTTGCTATTATCTGTTTTAATTTGTTATAAAAGATATATAGTTATTTAAATAATGTAATATTTCGAGTACTTTAAGTTATAAATTTGATTTTCTGAAGCTACCCACATAATTTAAGATATGTTTGGTCACAGCAACATCACAATTTTCTATGCTGATAACTATTACATAACATCGAATAAAATGTCTTCAAAATCTTGTTGAATTTATTATCCTGTTATAAAACATGCTTAATTAGAATTGGAAAGGTAACAGACGATACAAAATTAAAGTATTTTCTAAGAAAAATGTCATAGCAGCCGACAAGCTGTATAGTTCGTCAAGAGATCCGTATTAGTTTCAATACTTCAATATTATAAGAATGATAGGCAAATAAAGAATCATATTTTTCGAATAGACATATTAATATATCTAAAAACAGTTGACATTTTTAAATTACATACCTGGTTAAATAATGTTCCATAATTCGATTTCAAAAGACCGAATTTACAAACCCGACCCAATGAAGCCGCCATGTTGGCCAAAGGTACAATGTACAAGATTCTTAGTCAATTAAATATCTGCACAATAAATAGATTATATGCTAGTGGAACAATAATTGCTCACATCGATTAAATTTTCCTATTGTCACACATAATTCTTGCATGCATTCACAAACTTTGTTCAGAAGGAAAAGGCATACATTCAAAAGCCGTAGGTACTTACACAACTTCTAATATCTAAGGCGACTTTAATCAAGGATACCAATATAGTAAGCTCAACTTTTAAATGGTTCCATCAGATATCTTTTTCTTTCGTGTACAATGTTTTTTTTCTACAAACATAATAAGCATAAGCAATGCGTTTTCTTAGGTTTCGAAGATAACAATATTTAATGGCTATAGCCACAAGTTATTTAAAACTCGTTTCAAATCGTTTATGGGTACAATATCGTACGAATAAAATATTTATTTACTTTTTTCGGTGATATCTCGTTGCTTTCTATTTCTAATATTTTATTTATTTTTCAACTTGATTACATTTGAAATTTGTAAACTATTTGTAAATATATAGGGGGTGTGGCGCATGCGCAATTTCTGTTGGTAGACTTGGCAGTTCGCTGTCGACCATTGGTGTCAGCTGGTGGTTTCGTCAGATGGTATCGTGAATCCTGTAATATCACATCGATCACCGTGCAGAGGAAGGAGATTCAAGATGAGCGGAGGAATGCCAGAATTAGGCTCAAAGATTAGTTTAATATCGAAAGCAGATATTCGTTATGAGGGGCGACTTTTTACTGTTGATCCTCAAGAATGCACGATTGCTCTAGCTAATGGTGAGTCTGAAATCAAGATGGATACCGAAATCAGTTTTGCCGCTGTTTCACTTCCCGGCTATCTTGTTTTAATAAGCGTCATTCTTCATATTCGACTATCTTTTCGTTTTACCTCCCTGTGTCCCGTTTACGTATCTTCTACAAAAATTTCATGATTCTTGTGTATTTGTTGTATTCGAAAACGTTTATGGAACAGTCGGTATTTGATTCATCCGGTAAAACTTTGATGCAAAACAACCGGGGTCACCCGTCACTTATAACGGGTGTTTTGTACTTTATTTGAATGTATACTTTGAAATTTACTCGATTATTTGACATACTTTTACTTTTAATAAATATATCAAACGTTCACAGAGCACTCTTAAATTCGTAACAATTATACTTAGATACAAAAAAGTAGAAACAAGTCTCTGTCAGATAATATTATTCAAATGAATAGTTGTACATTTTATTTTGTATCTCAGAGCAATAATTAAAATTTTAGAAGATTTTTCATAATAAGCGCATATTTAATTTTGTAATATTTCTTTATTTAATGTTACTATGTTGGATTTTCTTCCTATAGCTTTAAATTGAAATGGAAGAAACAAATAGAATTTAAATCATAGAATATCTATTTGATTAGGATTCAATATTTTCAATGATAATATAACTGCTATTATGTTTATGTGGAGTTTGAAAGCCGTTACTTATAATCTACCATTGTATGGGATGTTTGTGTTCTATACTTGCTCTGTTTATGTCTTATGTCCTTCCTTTTTTCTGTCATATTACAGAGCTGTTCCAATAAATCGTTAAAATTTAAATTGTATGATATGGGTTTCAATTTATTCATATTATTGAATTTTAATTTTCATCTGTATTATATTAGATAGTGTATATCTTCATTTTATATTTAATTTTATAATTATGTAATTATGACAATTACTTTTGAAAATAATAATAAAAATGTAATAAATAAATATCTTATTTCATTTATTTGATTCTTTAAAATATGTAATATTTTATTTTTTTCTCAATATAGTACGTTCTTTTGGCACCGAAGATAGAGAAACTCAACTTCCAGTGGCTCCACAAAATCAAGTATATGAATATATTCTATTCCGTGGTTCAGATATTAAAGATATTAGAGTTGTCAACAATGTCAGTTCTATTCCAAATGATCCAGCCATTGTGCAGGTAATTGTAACTTATGTATTTTTCTCTTTTAATATTTTCCAAATGAAATTTTAATAGGCAATACTAAACCTAAATAATAAAGGGTAGGTCAGTATTATCTATAATGCTGATTGCTAAATAATTCTGGTTATTTATAGATGACGGTACAACCGTCTATGAGCCAGCAATCATACCAGCCACAGCCTAGTTATGCTCATCCAATGATGGGCCCAATGGGTGGACAGTATGGAACACCCTATGGCATGACAATGGGCACCATGGGACCTGTAATGGGAATGCCAACTTCTGCTAGAGATCCTCGTGGACCAATAAATAAACAGCCAAGTGAGTTGAGCTTGGGCTCTGCTGAACCCAATGCCATCTCTATCCCAAACTCACTACCGACGGCCAATGTCGACCCATTACCAAAAGACCAATCTCTGGAAGATGGTAAACTGTTTTTGCTATGAACTATCCCTTGCCAATGGCATGCTTGATGCTTCTCTGGTAATGCTTGCTAACTTCACTTGTAATATTATTGTCTTTTCTTCTTTGTTTTATTGTGTTTCTTCTTTTAATTGCTTATCAATCATTGCTTATGCTGTGTGACATACATTTTTATTATGACTTGATTTGCATTTAAATTTTATATTGTCAATCTTTTTAGGTGATTTTGATTGAATTTGAGTGCATTTGATCTCATATTTATTAATATTTTTATACATATATAAGAATATATGTATAGTTATTACAAATATTTAATATTATTTTGATATAATGTTTTGTTTAATATTATCTGTTACAATATAATTACGCTTTTATATTAATGTTTGCTTTCTTATGTTAGTAGTTAATTCATACCGTTAATTTTTAAAAATATTTATTTAAGCAATAACAAACAATTTAACGTTATTTACATTATTACTTAATGTGTATAATTTTTTAAGTTAAGACAAATATTTAATATTATATTGCCAATAAATATTTAAGATAATGAAATAATAGTATTCCAGTTTCAATATTTGAATTGATTTGTTGATATATTTGTGGCTTATAAGATATATTTATATGCACATGAATTTTGATAGCTTTTTATATTTTGACAATGCATGACAATTTCTTTATTGCATTTATAATTTATAATTTTACCCTAAGAATATGCATTTGATTTTCATTTAAATAGCGTTAGAAGCATTATGCACTAGCAAGTAACATGATAGCAAGAACAGTTGAAATTTCAGGTAGAAATCGTTTTATAAGATTAGTTTTTGTGCAATGTATGTTTAATGTAGTACTTTGCAATCATACTTCAATTAGAGCTAGAATTGGAAATTTAATACATATTTTAAATATTCCATATATTATATCACGTTTAAATAAATATTTGACCTCGAAATTCTTATTCGTGGTATTGCTCACATGGTATAGGATATAACATGCATGTTTATCCACCTTACTTTCACAGGTGTATTAGATCTGATTAGTGGAGGTTCACGATCAACAACTCCAACTTCCTCTTTATTGACGCGAAAGAGTCCAACTATGGATCAGGGTATCCAGGTGGGCCATCAACAACAACAGCAGCAGCAACAACAGCAGAGCGGAAATGTTGGCAAGCTTGGTGAAAAGACGAATATGCGAAGCATTCAACCTGCTCGGCGCGATCACGATAGGTAATAAATATTACAATATATCTATATTTGAACGTTAAAGAACTAAACTTTAATTAAATCAGTTTAAATTAACTGTTGTTAGTATTCCTAGATACATTTATATATTCTTATTTTCAGCCATAGCGGCAATAAAACGGGAGGCACCGTATCGCAATATAACGAAGGAAAGCGTGATACAATGAAACAAGATGGTCAACTGCAAGGACAAGGTAGTCATAATCAAGGTGGTCGAGGAAATCGTGGTGGATGGATGAATCGTGGAAATATGCGCGGAAGAGGAAGAGGTCGCGGCGGTTTTAGAAATCAGCCTGGCAATGCTGGTGCCAAACCCAAGAATACACTGAAATTCGATAATGATTATGACTTCGAACAAGCCAATACTGAGTTCGAGGAATTGAGGTATGTATTTTAGATAAACACATACATATATATGTAGTATATAGCATGGTACTGCCGGATTCTTTTCAAGTATGTTTGAAACGACGTATGTGGATACCATGCAAAATCAACGACATGCGTCTTTAAAACAATATATTTTTATTATAATATCCTTTGCTTACGCAACGCATCAACATATCCATTATCTGTAGACTATAAATAGATATAAACTTGTCTACTTAAAAGATAATTGAAAATGAATTAAAATTTACTTCTTGTATGATGTATTTTAGATCTCAGTTAGCAAAAACGAAAATTGATGCCGGTGCTGATAACGAAAAGAAGGATGATAGTGGTAACGAAACAGGAGCCGGTGAAGGAGAGCCCGAGGAAGAACCTGAGATAGTTCATTATGACAAGTCCAAATCTTTCTTCGATAATATCAGCTGTGAAGCTGTTGAGAGGAGTAAAGGGTAAGTTGACGAATTTTCAATTTAATAATATATAGTTTAAAGTTTTATAATTAAAATTTATATAAAAAATCGTATGAATAATTTTTTTTTATTTCAGACGATTCCAACGTACGGACTGGAGGACAGAGCGTAAATTGAACTCTGAAACATTTGGTGTAGCGTCAACGAGACGTGGTGGTTTTCGTGGACGCGGTTACTATAATCGTGGAATGGGAGGCATGTATCGAGGTGGTGGTGGTGCAGGTGGTTCTGGCTTCCGAGGTGGTTATAGAGGTTCCAGAGGTGGAAATCGTAAACCCGCTAATCAGCAGCAACAGAATAATCCTGGCAGTCAAAATCGTACGACCAACGAACAATCTACTACTCAGTCGCAGCAGAATAGTCGCGTTGTATCTTTTTGAATGAACAATGCGCTATTATATGTATAAGTATTCACTCTAGATTAAGATTTTTACGATACATGCTCTGCCCTTATGGACTGATTTGAATCGAGTCTAAAATGGATTCAATGACTCAAAGGAACAAAAGAAAAAAGGAAAGAAGTTATTTAAGAGAACTTTACCGTGAATTTTTTGAATTGTCATGCAGGAACGTAGGAGACTAATCAATGCTTTGCAGATCCTGCGTTTAGAGTTTCTGGACAAATAATCTTGTTGTTACAAGTAGTTAATTTTCGAAAACTCGATATTCAAAGCCATTATGTCCTACGAATTAAGGAATCGTCGAATGCTTCTGAATGTAATTAAGTACAATACACGCCAGACGGTAGAATATTTGCAAAGGAATGTATACAAAGCAACAAGTTTTAAATTTTCTGTTAATCTTTTTTTTTGAACATTATTAATTTATTCGACAAGCATGCAACTACGATTAAGTGAACAATAAGAATGTAATGGAAACTTTTGTAATACAATGTGAAAGAGTAGCACGAAACGATTTCAAGGAAGATGGCGAAGACGAAGAAGAAGATGACTAATTAATTTTTCGTATTGCATGTGTTGCGATGTTTTTGAAACAAAACACATAATACACTAACTGTTCTTTACAGATTTTTTGTGAGTAAAAAATGAAATAAAGGAAGATTAGAAAAGGAGGAAATGGAGGAATATGCATAAAATTGCAGAGTAGAGTAGGACAATATATTATGGTTATTTGGAACAGTCAAAACTTTATTTATTTATAATGACCGTGTATGCGAATTAAGCTGGAATAATTATTTTACTCACATATTTACCAGGGGGTTTTGATTTTCGAACAGGAACGTTGAATTGTTCCTTATATAAAGAAAAAAAGAAAAAAAAGATTGATTTTGTATGATTCATAGAGATACGCGTGCGCATGCGAAGCCGAATCGTACATCGATTGTATTGACTATTAGTTTTTGAAATATTGAACGTAGTATGCTAGTGAAAGAGAAAATGTGAGTGCGAATGCCTTCTTGTAATTCGACTGCGTTTAATAGCTCCGAATTTCGAAGAAATCGTTTGATGTACGAGAACGTTCTCGCGCTGATCGCGGATAGCGTTGCGAGAGTAAGACTCTAGAAACATGATAATGTCCTTAACAATATAAGACGCAAACAAAAAACAAAGGCAGAATAAGTATATTATTTGCGACTGTTATTTTCTTATGGCTCATATGGAGTCCCAAGCGTATACAGATATATACATACATAACATGAGATTTAGTTACATATAAATCGAAAATCTCCATAAGCTACCAGTAAAGTTGCAAAGTAAAGTAAAACTACAAAAAAATTATAAAGCATATATGAATAAAGATAAGTAAAGTAAGAAGGAATATGGGGAAAGAAAAAATATAACTTTTAAGTTTTATGCATTGCGTGTGTAAAGAAATGCACAGTACATGCGGTTTTCCGATGAAGAATTTTTGTTTTGTACAGCGGATATTGTGATTCCCAATGCTGAATAATACTGAAGTAATAAAATAATGTTTGTTGTACTCTTTAAGCCCACTAATTATTTCGAGAGGTTTGTTCGTATAATATTTGTCAATTATCATTGCGTTTTTCGTACTAAATAAACAAATTGCTTGTCAAACAAGGAGAAATGATAACATGAAAAAGCATTTGTAAATTGACATTATTGAACAAAGGTTGAAGAAATAAAAAAAGACTTGATCATATTACAAAACAAATATCATTATTGTCAACAATTGTAATTATTTAAGAAACCTCTTAAATATGGTCACGTTGATTTTATGTACAAAACATTGAGTATATATGTATGACTATCTGTATAAATACTTAACATTGTATTAATGACTAACAAATACCAAGCAGTCTGCAGCTTGAACCTCTTTTCCTCAACAATTTTTCAAGTGATCGAAAAAGATGCAATTTGATAGTTTCCGTCGACCATCGACAAATTTTCCATTCGAAATTCTCCACGTATGTTACTACGAGGGACTTTTTCAGGCAAGACGACAACACATCGTAGTGGTCCCAGTCTGAGAGCTTCTTGAATACCGCGGAAGATCATCATGATCAAAGATGTTTCGCCATCGTGCCGTCAAGCGCAGCTCATCAGACCTGTTCGTGTATTGTCACAGACTTCTCTAATTGGCCGACCTTTTGTAATTACCTTGGTCTCAGCCAGCGTGAAATTGTTTTTGTAAGTACGTCGCAAACTACGTGGATTTGGAACATAGACCTCATACGGAGACCGACCATTTTCAATCACCCATATGGTACCGGATTCTGCGATTCTCAGTATTGACATTAGACCCTGAGCTACCACATACGGACTAATTGTAAGAAGAAAAACAGATTTAGTAATGAAAATTAGTTCTGTTAATTTTCAAAGTAAAATTTTTATGGAAAAGGACTCACGTTTGTATCGACAGCTGTTCGAGATTTTTTACGAAGTCCGCCTTCATAACACGAGAAAGTAATCTGTTTGGACTGTTCACTGTGAGGGCGGTTTCTGTCAGACCAGGACACAGAGTTATCACACGAATACCAGTCTTTTCGTACTGGTAAGAATCCTAAAGTAGATTTACATTAGTTTTTTTATTTAATCAAATTTGCTGTTTCTGATATCGTGTGTTTTGTAGGCTGATTATAATCTCTGAAGGAAAGCAAACGATATACGAAATAAAAAACAAATTAAGGTATTGAGAATGAATGATATTTAATAATAAATCTCATCATCATCAGTCATTTTTCTTTTTTCTTTTTTTTATATTAACAACTAATAATAACAAATATTTTAACGACAGTACTTTTAAAATTACGAAATGTATATCATTCGATTAGTTCAGACAAATAAATATCTTACCGCTAAAGATTGTGAAAGACCAATGATAGCATGTTTGGTGGCTGTGTAAATCGGAAGTTGAGCAGTGCTTTTAATATCTATATGTTGACTAATATTTACTAAAGTTCCTCCGTGTCCAAGTTGGTCTCTGCTCAAATATTTGGCAGCCAGTAATGCGGTGCAAACCATTCCTCCCTGACACGATCGAGAAACAATAGAATACTTTTTGATTAAAACAAACGCAAATAAAAAATTAGAGCCCTTCATTACTTACAATATTAACCGCTATTTCTTTTTCCCATCGTCGTTCGTCCAAGATACCGGCATTATTTACAACAATATCGATGTCGTTCATGAAATTCAAAGCTTCCTCAAAAGCCGCTATAATTGAAAAACGAATAAAAATTAATATATAATAAAAGGGAAGAAAAACACATGCAGGTAATTCATAACATATATCACAATCAGTTGGTTTCTAAAATCAAAATATTTATGTTCTTTTTAGATCAAGGTCCAGTCAACCAGTTTGCTTCTATCGTATATATTTTATCAGTTACATTTTAGAAACTCGTAAAAACTTAATAACGTGTTATCTAATCAATTATTGCTCTGTATGATACTGTATTTGATGCTCACCAGCCATAAGTTCGTAATTGGAGACATCGACGTGGATAAAGTGCACCTTTTTCTCGCCATAGGACTTTTCTACGCTCGATTCTATTCGCTTTCCGGTTTCAGCATCAATATCTAATATAGTTATTTTCTAAAAACCGATTTAATTTAAATGATAGAATACTTTTAAAATTTGATGTTATCTCTGGAATCGATTTACGAACACACTTACATTTGTACCGTGTTTCAAAAAATGATTCATAAACGCATTCCCTAAACCTGCAGCGCCGCCGGTGATAAGCACATTTTTTCCAGAAACCAATCCATTTATCGCCTTCTCAGACGAGGAAGATCGTCTGCTTCTAGTGTCTTCATTCTCTGTAAAATTCACGCGTCATTAAAAATATCGTTTTACGTTTACGTAACAACTAAACTTTCATAAATAAGAGTTTTAATATTAGAATGTTCAAATGAAATATTTTAAAAGTATTGAAATATTCGAAGATGAAATTGCCACTTTAATAATGACACTTTATTACGTGACAATTCGTTACTTCTTCCATTTAATAATAGCTTTTTTCATATAAACAAAAAATATTCACCATATACTGAAAAATCAATTCAAGAATCCTTCGATTTAATTCAACCCAATTATTCAAAATTATTTAATCAACTAATTATCAAGAAATTAATTTGAAATTTATTAAAGCGAGAAATTTTAAGCAAAATAATAGCATCTTTTATTCATTTTTCAAACTGAAATCATTCGAGTAAATGGTACTCTTCTTTATATATTTTATTTATTCACTCTAAAAGTACGCTTTAAAACGTACCCATTTTTGTCTTAAGGAAATCGCAAGAGAATCGGACACACGAGATAACGTTTACAAAGAATTAGAAGCCACAAGACGGGGTTAACGTGTCTCAGTATACTAAAGTTCGATCGGTCTTCGCCGATGGTATTTATAAGCCAAGTCTTGGATTGTTATCGTGGAGGATGCCCCGTGGTTAGATGGATAACAGGGGCCGACTGTTTCTCTCCTCTCGCCGCTTCTATCCACGATGGACGATGACGAATAGCGACCAGTCGATAGCTTCTCTAATTAACCCTTCCCATCGAAAGTAATTAATTCAGCCGGGATCTCTTATCGCGCATTTGCTGATCGCTCGGAAAGGAATTTCAACGCAGTGGCGGCGTCTGCTCTCGCGATAAACCCAATTACACTATGCTTCGATGACTGCAGTCTATCGATAAACACGATTTCTTCTGTGTTGTATATGCAGTTTTAATCGTATGCGTCAGGTAAAAGATATGTCAGTGAATGATGTGCTAATAAGAATTTTAGTTAATTACAATCGAAAGTAAAATTTTAATTGAATTCGTTGTATTTTATTATCAATTTGGCAGTTATATTTCTGTATTACGGGTATAAATGTTTTGTAATGATACTTTGGATATCTTTCAAATTATTAATTTTGTTCTTTAATGCTTTTTAGGTTATGATGTAAACGTAAATTGATATTGTAATATAAAATTAGTATAATATTATTGTAGTGGTAGTAGATTTTTTTATTTATTAGGATTAGTAAAATTCAATATCTATATAAAAGTCTACATGTTAAATTGTGGATTCTATTGAAAATATATAAATTATCATAAATCCTTTTCAATTTATCAAATTTTGTTGAAAGGTCTTGGAAAATTTAAAGCCACTAGAAGACTTGCAAAAATGAAATTTATGTATATACTTGGTATTATAAAATTTACATTTATATCCGTATTTAAATTACAATTATACGATACGATCACACTATCTTCTCAAAGGCATTACAATTAAATTATAATAGTATATATACATATATATAAACAAAAGGGTATTTATGTTGCGATAATATTAACCATAATATTAATTATGATTAATTGATATTGTGATTAATAATATTAATCATACTAATGAATATGATTAATTGTAATATTAATAATAATAATCATAACAGTTTTAGAGATTAAGTAAAATATGTTGCATATTCTGCACTAGATTCTTTATCATGCGGTTACATCATTCTTTCACAGGAATTTCGCGAAAACAGAAAAATTACGAAATAAACTGTTAAATGTGGGAATGTCGTATGATATCGATGCTAGATTGCTTCATGCGTATTGCCGATTCTATAAATGCAATTATGGTGCAGTGATCTTATGATACAAATTCTATGACCCATCCATCTCTCTTATATCATTGGTAATTCCTACAGGTCTCGGCGCCTATCCACTTTCCTCGATTCATCGTTGAACTTTGATGGACTGCGAAGGAAGGGCGATTAGAGGAAATCTCTTGTAAGTGCGTCATGTGATATTTTTTGATGTACTAAACTTGATTTATCAATGATTTTTTTCAATCTTTGACTTTACATTTGTTTGTTATACGAGAAGAAAAAGAAGTGAAAGGGAAAATCCGTAATACTGTCGAACCTTGATGACTCGAACCTCAAGAGGAGTGCGAGATCTTTCAGTCACCGAAATTTTGTTTTATCGAGTTTTTCAAGTAAGAGAGGTTTAGGAAGAAAAATATGATAGTTTGTTACCATTTGTACGTTGCAAATACGTCTTGGATTATTAGTTTGCTTTAGTTTGCTCATCAAATCTGATGGATTGAAATTTGAAAATATTTTATATATCGCAATACAATATGAATGTAACAGTTTTCTAAGGTAAGCGTTCAAATTAGTTTTGCAACGAGTCAGTGTATTCTGACTTGTGGAGGTTTTTTACAGCAGAATGGAAGAAAATGAACGACATTACAGTCCTATAGAGTATAGAGGATCGAGTCATCAAGGTTCGACTGTGTAATTCTTATTAAAATAAGGACAGAGGATAAAGTGACTTTTGAGAAGAATTATATTATTCTAAATTTCACTTTTCGCGATTATCTTGCTTTTTTATTCTTAGTTCGGTTTTTCTTTTCGTCGCAAAAGGCTGAAACTACTGTTTCGCCGGATGTGGTTGGGTCTCAAGCCTTGGAAAACATAGTTGCGCGGTGTCGTGTGGCGCGCAGCTGCGATAAAGTGTCGACGTACGCGCAGCTCGTGCTTCGGGGTCTGTTATCGCGAAAAAAGTGCATTTAATGTGTTCGTCTCGGCGAAGTTGTGATAAATCGCGGCGAAACCACGCGTTTTAAAGGCACATCGCGAATCTGGTATGATTCGGTTCGCGGTGAACTTTACTCCGAGTAACAGGCTAGAAACAACGCATTCTCTTTTTCTTCTTCTTCCCTTTTCTCTTTCTTTTCTCGTTCTTTTCTGTTTCGTCTCTTTTATTATAGTTTACTTTTCAACGATTCCTTTTCTGTTTTTCAGTCCATTAAATTACATTAATTTTTCAAATAAAATAATTAATTTAAATTAAATTTTCGGTTCTCTCCATCATACTTTGCCTTTTATCTTAATATTTAATTTCTCTTAGTTTCCTTTCTTTTGTTTGATTTAACTTTCCTTGTATTTTCTTTATCTTCCTCTTTCCATCCTCCTTTTTCTTTTTCTTTAATTTTCACATATTTTATTTCTTCCACCCAAAATTTGTAAGAAAAAGCAATGATTTCGACTGACGAATTTGATCGCATTGTTACGATATTATTGCATAATCGATTGAAAGTATTAGACAAACGGAGGTTCTAATTTTGAATGAAGATATAGGGTCTGCAGATTTAAAAACGAATTTTTTAAAATATGAATAATTATAAATTTTACAATGCGCCATTTACAATAATAATAACAAGAATCGTTTACTAACATTCAATGAAGATCCTTATATCGATTAAAAATACTTTGAAAGCTGCAGAAATAGATAAATATAAATCATTCGTCTCAAGAATACAAATAAGAACAATTCAGTTCTTTATGCGTATTTTTCGAGCTTATCATTTTAGAATAATGACGAACGACGTCCTGTTCTTTACGTTTCTCCGATTTTACCGTCGAAATTACTTTTAAAAATAATGTTCTTAAATAAATCATCACCATTCTTATCGTTTGGCATTTAACTAATCAGGCAAGTGTTTGAATTCTACACTAAACGATGTAAAATTTTCTTAATATTCTCAAGAAAATTTCACGCGCAATTGGAAAAAGACACCTCGATCTTGGAAGGATTAGAATTATAAAATGACAATTCAGTAATATTCTTTAAATGAAATTTTCACTGTCCATGATACAATTAATCGAAAAAGAATTCGATTCTAAAAGGGACGAGTTCGAAAATGGTAAGAATATTTTTATAAAATTGCTATTATTCATCATATACATAGTAAAATGTCAGATGCAATTGATTCTGAATCTGCACAGATTCTTTTCTGTATCATATATGTATGTAGATATCTCTATGCCATTCAAAGAATATTATTCGAAACCTTCTACGGCTGACGAAGCAATCTGCAACTATAGACGTAGATATTATATTAAGCAGAATATTATCAGGTTATCATTCACTCGATCTGGTTAGAACGTTTTGTACACGTACTCTAACGTTTCGCAAACGAA
Source organism: Bombus vosnesenskii (assembly GCF_011952255.1). NCBI lineage: Eukaryota > Metazoa > Arthropoda > Insecta > Hymenoptera > Apidae > Bombus > Bombus vosnesenskii. The sequence continues at coordinate 1,620,328 of NW_022882948.1, forward strand.
TTATCTGCTACCTAAGAATCGCTTGCGTGTAACCATGTGAACGTAAATAGTCGTCACCTTTATACAACGACACGTATTATACTAAGTATATGCTTGCATGGTTGGTACGCGAGAAAACGTAGGAAGGAACGGGGCCAAGCAGCAATCTCTCAGAGTTGTTGGTCTTTTTTTTTCTCTCTATACGATAAAAGATTCGAATCAAAGTTCAAGAGACCCATGGTCTCTCGATCAATCGAGTTTCCAGTGGTCCTTGATAAGAAAATACCGTAACCGCTAGTGTCCAAAAACATATTTTTACTCCCGCGAAGCGTACATTTTTTAGGGTTCTCAAACTGAATAAATCATAATTTTGTGAGAAATTTGACGCAGAAAATGAAATTTTTATTGGCGTGAATCATTATTTTTTTTATTGAAAGACTTGGAGCACTATCTAGTTAATTATTTTTCTTTTTACAAATGAAGATCGGTCGGAAGAAATATATCACAGCCTAGCCTCGTTGATCTTTCGATTTTTAATTGTTCAATTTTTCAATTCCAACAGAAGAGAATTAAAACTGTTAGTGATACGAGAAACCATTACAATTTTATAAACGTTGAATATACGAATGAATAGTATGAACGTACCGTACAATAGTTTAAGATAGACGATTGTTACGAACATAATAAGAAATATTTAGTACAGAAGTTAGTAATAATACTCATTAAACGAAGAGAAGATGTATTGATCAATTCCGCACATTAACGAGTAAAGAGTAAAGGTATCGATAATGTTACAAGCACTGCTGTTTTAAATTTATTTTGTAATTTACCACTGCCCGTGCCATCTTCCTGTGATAAATAAGCTTATGGAAGCATATCGCGCGTTTTTAGAGATGTTGAATACTAATCACGAAAACAAGAACGATAAACTTTTTTAATATTAATTTACCCATTAACAGTATCAGTGACTAAATTACGAATTGTAGGTGTAGAATATAGATTTCTCCTTTACAAAGGTAACGATCGACTAACACGTAAAATTGAGCACATCGTGATTCCTTTTAAACAAATTAGAAAAGGATATAAAATAAAATTGCTTTATTCTCGGTTTAGTTTTCGAGAAAATAGACTTTGATAATTTATCGAGTCTACAGGAACGTGGCTAATTGCTGACTAGGTAAAATTAAATAATCGATAGCAGTTTGTTGTACGTGTGAAAATAAGTTGAAAACGTAAAATACAATTTTTTCACAAGGTGCTTTTTCTCCGAGAAAAATAAATTTGAAAAGTTGTCATACTCGTCAATTAGGTCAATTCTTAACTGAACACGTTCAAACTCTATTTCCTTGAAAATATAACCGAGAGTGAAAACATTTTATTCTATTATATCTATTATTCTATATTCTTTTTTCACGAGGAATCAGGCCGTGCTCAGTTCTATAGCACAACTCTACGATTTTATGTATTTTTCTCAATTCTACGTATCTAAAACTAAATTAACTTGAATGTTTGAGATACACGTTGTTTGTTACGTTGCCACACGATGATAGCGCACATCAACTGGCATGAATTTTTTCGACCATAGAAAGTTGGTTTATCTATAGTGTAACTGACATGCGAAGAAGTCGATAGTCATATGTGTAATTACGATGTAATTACTTCCTTTTCTGTCTTTGTTTGATGTATGCTTTCTTAACCTGCTAAATACGAGGATTTCATAAATCAAGTAAGTTGTGAGAAAATTCATAATTATTGGAACGAGATATAAGTAAGTTAAATTAAATCTGTCCTTGTTTAAATAAACAGATAAGTGTGTATATGTATTTGTTAGATGCGTAAATCTAGACCAAATTAAAATTTTATACCACGGTGTTCTTTTCGAACGATGCCAATGTTTAAACGCAATCCGCTTTGGGTTTGCCATAATATAAATAAAATAATGAAAGAAAAAGATGACGTGTTAAATATGTAAATAATAGGAAAACCTACGGAAACTTTCAATATCGTTTCCTTTTTTTCTTCGTGTAGTTTGATTTGTCAGGTCGATTACAAACGCGTATTTTGCTTATCGTTATTTATTTATTACATTCAGATACTTTTATCGTAAATTATGCAAACATAAAAAACATCATGAGTAAGAGTAATACATACAAAATAATATATACATCACGCACATAACATATTAATATTGTCTATTTACAGAATTCAGTGATTTAATCTATTTGCATTTTACGCTCGTTTTCTTCCAATACGGAATCATTATGCTTTTGCGGTAGGCTGTCGAACAATTGTATCTCGTAGACAGGTTTTCCATCCTCGCTGATCCATATACTTCCGTTCTGAGCGCATCTCACCACGTAAACCAGTCCGTGCGCCACGCTGTCCACTCTGATACAATAAAGCGGCTTGGTAATAGTAATAAGGACATAGAAATAACGACAATAAGAAAAAAGGTATTAGATAAAGTTAAAGAGTTAGCGTCAATTTTTAGGCGAACGTTGCCAAAGTGTGTAATTAACGCTCGAATTTTAGCTTCAAAGAGTCTTTCAACAGTCATAAATGCAAAAATCCATTCTGCTCTCCTTCATCTTTGAAATATTATAATTCTCAGAAAAACCCAATCGATCGCAACAAACTTATTCTCCAAATAAAAAAGATACAAGATTCTCCAAATAGAAAAGATACAAGATTCTCATTCCAATATAATTCGAATATTTTCTTAATTATTCGAAGAACACGCTCTGTCAAAATTCTTCCAAACTTTGGACCTAGTTCCAAAACCAAATATTTCTGTAATTGTTGTTACTTGGTTGAAAATACCTTCGGAAATATTTCTGTATCAGTTGATCTTGCGACGGATTTACTTCTGAATTTTTTACATTGGACATTTGAGAAAGCTCGGGACACAGCACTATTATCCTTACTCCAGTCCTTTCGTAATGATAAGGTTGCTGCAAAATTACCATCGAAATTAAGGATCGAAGTGTCGACAGGCATGAAGTTGAGAATAACTGTGTACGACGTTTCTCGATGAACCATAACGTACCGCGAACGAACGGCTGAAGCTAACCACTGCATGTTTCGTAGCGGAATATACTGGAAGCTGAGATAAAGAATACAGACCAGCCACAGACGATATATTGACGATAACACCGCCTTTGCCACCGGAGTCCTTTTGCATTTGTTGGATTCCTAGAAGCGTCGCTCGTATCACCGCTGTCTACGCAAATCGATCTCAATTAACGAATTGCAACAATAAATTCTAAGACGTTCGATATCATCGATATTACGCTGTTTCTGATCAGTTTTTCCTGAATGAAATGCTAGATATTTTTCTTTTAGTCGCAAGATTTTATATATATACAGTCAATAATTATTCATCGTTGAAATTATTTGCAGGTAATGCAATAGAAAATCATATAATTATTCAAGCTATTTTACCTCGTTTATTTAATTTACTTTTAATTTCGCTGAAACTCCTAGGTTTTAACTTTTACATTTATGCGTTATCTTTCTTTCTATCTTGTTTGTTAATTTATTAGTTAAATAATCGAGAATCCGAGATAACAGAAATGTGAAAGAAACTTGAATGGTTCCAGCCATCGTCTAGATCTTTGATCCTAAGCTCTCTATTCTGTTGCAAGAATATTACATTCGGACAAACGTCGTTGTTCTTGCTGTTGCTTACCACGTTTACATCGATGGTTTTAGTGAAATCGCTCTCGTTAATGATACCAGCATTGTTCACTAGAATCTCCAGACCGCCGAGTGTCTTCACAGCTCTCTTGAAAGTATCTGTTACTCAAATCAAGCATAATTTAACGCTACTATTTTTCGTAGATCCGAAGGAACAGGTATTTGGATAGTTGATTAAAACGTAACGTGAATCAATAATTAATCAACGAGTATCTTAATAAATATGCTAGTAATCGAAATAATCTGTAATGATTTATACGGTACCTGGCAATAACTTTGCGTGCTAAAACATATCCATATTAATTAACATAATATATCGAATTGATTAGGATAACTATCGATATTTGAAGAAAACGAAAATAAAAACCAAAGTATTTAGAGAGTTCCCTTTTAAAGAGGTCGAACCATCTCTCACGAATTTCTTAAAAAGTCACTTCATCGGTTTCTTCAACGACGTTTAACAATCTCAGACAAAATCAAACTCATTGTCGTCGGTCACAACGTCGCGCATGAAAACTTGCATTGTATATTGTATAAAAATATAATTACCATCGAATTCGGAATTGTTCGCGACATCGCACTGGAAGAATATAGCACGATTGCGGCCGAATTCTGCGTTCAGCACGTTCATCGCTTCCTTGCCAGCTACCTCCTCGATATCTATCATTGCTATTACCTGCAATTATTTTTCATTACGAGTACACGCATCCACGTTTAGCGTAAATCTTTTATATCTTTTCTAATCTCTGTAACAGACACTCTCCGTTAAAGTATTAAACTTTGTTTTATTTTCTTTCTGCAGTCATGGTTATCATAGAAGAGTTTTTGAGAAAAAAGAAAGTCCGTAAGATAAAATGGTGAATCGAGTAAACTGTATTGCAAGTGTTTTAGTTTTAGTTTTTTTTTTTTTATATCAACTACTTTTGAATCGATTATCATAGAGAATTCTCAAAGAACTTGGTTCTCTTCATACTTGTGAAAATCAAACGAACATGTCACTCTCTCAGAAAGTTTCTCAATGATTATCAAGATGACAAGTACTTACGGATGCACCATTTCGCAGCAGTTCTCTGCTAATAGTCATGCCCAAGCCACCTGCAGCTCCCGTTACAATGACTCTTTTATCCTTGATTTGCATATTTTACTATATTATGCCTTTGTCGCGAAGAAAAATATGAAATAAATAGCCGACACTTTCTTTTCGTCCAAAATAATATAAATACGAAAGGAATCGTGTACTCGGAGTACTGTAAATTATTTTCACCATATGGTTCCCTTTTAAAAGAGTCAAACTTGTCGATCAAATACGCGATATGGTAAACTTAAAACGTTTGTGAAACAGCCTCGCGCGATTTTCACTGCAAAATGATTGCTGTTTTAATTGTCTCATTTACGTAGATAGGGAAACGAGAGATAAAAGAATCTAAAGAGAAGCGCGCGTGAGAGAGAGAGAGAGAGAGAGAGAGAGAAGAAAGGAAGAAATCTAAAGGTGAATTATTGAAATTGAAAATCGAAACAGACAGTGTCTTAGTAGCTACTGGATGTGTTTCTGTACTGAAAGTATTTCGTATCGAGCTGATACGAAAGAAGTTGTTTTCGTGTCGCGATCTTCGACCTCTTGCGCGCCATCATGTTTAACGAGGGCACGAATCTTTCGTTATCCGCATCGATGATCCATTGCAAAACGTGACGTCCCTTGATCTTTATTGCTTACGAGAACCGCGAGAAGCTTCGACGTGTAGTTTAGCGCTTTTGGTCGATCTTTGAAATAGTTCTACTTAGTGGTAAGTTTAATTTTCATTTTACTTACGAAAAAGTGAATATTTTTGTGACTTACAGTGGTGTATAAAAGTTTCTGGCCAGATAGATTTTTCACTTTATACTCTAAAGGCGATCTCCTATCAAATAATTTTGATCAATAAAGTAATTATATAGCAGCGTTTATTTCCTGCAATATTCTTATACTCAATTCTAGTTACAATTCTTAAAGATATCGCTTTTCGCATATAACGTGAAAAATCTATCTGACACGGTAGGTTTTCGCTTTTAATAATTTATTTGTTTTAAGAAAAATGTCGCTTTTACGTTACGTATGCTTGCGTGTAGCTTGCAATTTGATAAAGTACTTCAAATACCATTATTTGAATTTCAGTTGTTTCAGAGGTTCTCTTTAAGTACAAAATGGGACAAGTTAATAATACAATACAAAAGATTAGTCATTCATCTTTAGAGCTTCACCTCCACTTTTTTGAAAGGTGGAAACTCAACAGCGTATGGTGGTTTTTTGTTTTCAATAACCCAGACAGCTCCATTTTCACCTTTCAGGAGAAACTGTATCATGCCTCTTCCTACGTGTTGCGTTCTGGTAATATAAAAACAAAAACAATATTCTGTAATATCATTTATATTACATTAAGGGCATCATTTCATTTCCTCTATATTCAAACAGCTTCAGATTATGTTCGAAACTGTGAAACGAAGTGAGTAACATGTAAGTGAGTACTTACGGTTGTACCAGCAGTGATTCTTGCATTGTTTTAATAGCACTCTTTTCAACAAAGTCTAAAGATTTCTCTGTCATTTCATCTAAAATCGGCGTTGCTGTGGCACCAGGGCAAAGTACAAGAACACGAACGCCAGTTTTATCAAAGTGTTCCTGAAACAATTGGTATAAACGTATAAATTTTTGGGGCAGCATTCTTGCGAAGTTACAAAAAGTATTTCTATACACTGTCGTTATCCAATGAAACGTTACTTTTTTATCAGATTCCACCTTTCATTTACATAGCATTAAATTTGTTTTGTCATACGAAACTACTGTCAAAAGTTATGAAACGTAGTACATTTACTTATCAGATTCCATTTTTCATTTACATAGCATTCAATTTTTCTTTGTCATACGATAGTACTGTCAAACGTTATGAAATGTAATACATTTACTTGGAATCAATTAGTATATAAATGCTGTAATAAATACGACGTACAAAATGGAAATTCTTGAACAAACCAATGCATATAGGGCTTACAATATATAGCTTGTATATAAGAAATTGAATCGACACAAAGTATTTAATGTATACTTGTTAATTCTAAATTTATATTTAATTTTCTGAAAATGAATCCTATGACAAAACTGGCAAAAGTTATGGCCACGAATCTCTATCAGTCGTTTGTTCAATCTGACAATATACATTTGTTTATACAGGGTTGATGTACGGTAAGTGTTAATTCAGCACGTTAAAGTAAAAAGGAAAATTCATATGAACACACACTGACTATCAGCTTGTTTTCGAGTTTTGTGTTTATTTTGTAATACGAAATTACTTAAATGTACGATTTCGTGGCAAACGGATGATAGATCGTGCTGGTTTTATTCGATTCATTCAATCCATAATCATTCGATCGAAAGAGAATGAATTCATTCGATTATCAGCTACGATGGAATTAAAAGGTCTCTTGCTTCTGATACGTCAGTTGATAGCGTTGAAAATCACCGTCAATCTGGCGACCAAAATTGCCTACAAATCGTAAAAAATTGTAAGCTGTTCGAACAAACTCGACGATCTACGACGCCTTGTTGGGAAATTGGAACAATTTCACTGAACGTAGGTATGTGACTATTATAGGTAAACACAAAACAAGCTGTTATTCAAGAACGAGATCATACGTCGGGAATGTATTTATATGAACGCTTTTTTTTTATTTTAGAATGCTGAACCAGCACTTATCGTGCTTTTTACGTGCCTCGACTCACTCTGTATGCATTATAGTTACCTGTATGCAACGGCTGAACGCCAAGACAGTGTGTTTAGTGGTGCAATAAATAGGTACTTCAGAGAAGATTTTCAGAGCCATGATCGATGCGATGTTTACTATGGTGCCCCCTTTGCCACCTTTGTGTTTGCCCATATAATCCAAAGCGAGCAAAGATCCTTGGATTACGCCGTTCTTAAATTGAAACAATTGATCAAATTACTAATCAACATTAATACCGATTAACGTTATCAAAAATTAGTGATTAGAAATTAATGTTATTACCAATGATGTTATAGTGGTGTCATGTTAGTTTCTAAACTGAGTTTCCAGAAAGACGAACTCATCAAATGCGTGTTAACTTCGTTGCTACATTACATAAGTATACGATTAATATCCTATTGTGAGGATGACATAAAAAATGAAGAGAATTTGTGGAGAACACGAATATGCTTTTTGAATGGCTCAATTATTAGCGTAATTATTACTATGACCAAGCTACAAACGAAAATTTAAGGATACAAAGAAGTACAGAATGTACGTAATGTATGTAACATAAAAAAATATATAAAGTATAAATTAAATAAATAAAAAGTATGGAAGGATAAAGTATCGAAGGCAAAGAAAGAAGTACAAAACAAAGATCGATATACATCCACGGTATATCTAATAACTTTACGTTAAATTTAAAGTCGTCCGTTTACAGATCTATAGAAATGGTTTTCAGCTGTCATCTGAGATATAATATATTCAGTTGAAATTATTAAGTTTCTCTATAAACATAGTAAAAGCTATCCTTTGAAACCAGTCGATCGTCATAGTGTTAAATGATTTTTCAATTTTACAACACGAAACATACCAATGCATTTTTCAGAATAATTGTTTCAATCACCTTGTATATAATTTGAAGCTAATGTTAATCATTTAACCACATTTCTTTTTTTTATAGAGTTTTTACTTTATAAAATTTTTCGTTAATTATACATCACTTCTATCTTCTATCTTCTTTCTACATCATTGATGTTGTAATTTTTCTAATTACATATATGATAATACAAAACATGCAAATACGAAATAATAATTTTTTTTAACGGGAAGCAAGTAACGAACGATATTATTTCTTCGGTTTTACAGCATGAAGTATGCAAATTTCAGAATATGCTTATAAAGCTCAAGAGATCGACAGCGTTCTTTGTCAACAAATACTTTAACTTACTCTTCTCTACATCTCAACAGACTGTGATATTGTCTTTCGTAGAAATGTTGTACTTACAATATTCACGCCAATAGTTTGCTGCCATTTTAAGTCATTAAGTAAACCAGCATTGTTAATAAGAATGTCCAGGCCACCCAGAGTGTCCCAAACTTTTTTGAAGGTTGCTGCAAAATTACAGTAAATCATAACCCGATGAACTGAGAAAGAATAAATAAATAATTATCCTTTCTTAATTGTCAATTAATGATACAAAGTAAAATTACATTATCACTGTTATGAAACGCGATTATCATGTTATAGTATATCATTAGTCAAGTTAGAAATAAATTTGAAAATATATATAAATGTTACAGGATATTTAATACAAGTATATAAACTATCTAATTTCAATCTATAAAGACAAATGATCGACAAGATAATTGTATCTGATTTCGCACATTCTTTTGGTTGGTTTTTTTTCTTTTTGGAAAATCACAATCATCAATAACAAAAGATTTGATCGATACGTTAAATCGAGAACCCAAATAACGGCGACAAATGACGTTATTTTGAAAAACGACAGAGAACGAATGCTATGTGCAGTAGCTAATTTCAAAATACCTTCGAATTGTTCAGCATTGCTTACATCACATGGAAAATATTTGGCGGTTCCTTTGCCGAATTCTATTTCCAATTGGGACACTGCGATTTCTGCGGACGGGATTTCTAGGTCAATGATAGCAACTACCTATAAACGATATCATTATTTTTAACAAATAATAAGTCCGTGGCAGGAAGTGAAGATTTTCATGATTTATTTATGAAAATTTACCTTCGCTCCATCTTGCAGTAATCTCTCAGCATAAACTAAACCGAGTCCACTGCCTCCACCGGTGATTAAAACTGTCTTGTCCTGTACGTTGTTCATTGTCTGAAAAGAAATTTTTCCTCTTCATTATCGATCCGTGAAGAAAAGAAGCAAGAAAACAAGTGAAAAAGATCCTAAGCAAAGAATGTGTAACGTTCTTTCTTTCAGAATTCTGACTTTGACTAATTTATAGAATTAGACTTATTAATCTTCTGCACTCGATGATGAAATATCACTCTCTTACATGCTGACTGTACTTTCAGTGTTCTTGTTTACGACGATACGAAGTGTGAGAATAATATTTCTCGTTCGCCAGTTCTGTACGATATGTCTATTGCTTGAAAAGGTTTTATAAGGTAACTAAGATATATAAGATTTACGACAGAATCTTCCTATTGGTTGATTTGCAATGATAGTGATAGCAAGAAGTAGTGGGAGAAGATCACGTTTGTGACGTTGGTGGAAGACTACGGTATTTCTTATGTTTTCATATTATCATCTAGCATCTATCTTACGTGAATATGTATTTTGTACTCTTTTTCAATGTATTATTCATAAAGCTGAAAAAAAGAAAAGTTCATAGAAAAAGAATTCTGTCGTTACTAAGTTAATATTGTCCCTATTTAATTGATCAATGAATGGAAAAAATGCAAATTTTCGATTCGTCATCCTGTCTTATGGAGCTATTTTTCATGAAACATTTTTTTCGATTCGATTTCATTCGAAACAACATTTTCTGTTTAACGATAATTGGCAATATGTACATTGAGTAACGATCATACTGTAACTATCGTTGGTTATCAGAGTCGATATCTAAACTGAAATAAAAAGCTACTGACTCGAGAATTGAAAATAAAAATGAAAATGAAAGAACTCGAATAACTCTGAATTAAAGAAAGAAACATCGATAACCACTTTCATGAAACGCTTACCGTGGTTTTTGCAAAATATTCGGTTTTCCAGTAGACGATATAAATGGACGTTCGAAATCAAAGAAGGACTGATTACAGAATGAAATTATGTAAAATAATATATGTTTTGGAAAGATTAATATGGAGCAATGTGTTATATAAAAGGGCATATGCATAAATACGTAATTTCGATTAACATGTAAGAACATAGATATAAGGGGTTTTAAGTCGAAAATCTAAGTTATTTGCGTCGCTACTATAGGTAAGCAAATTTTACTAACGATAAGAAGCTTCATAGATATTGTTGAAGGCTATCCTGGCAGTTCCCTGCAAAGTCATTCACATTTCCTTCAGTCGATCTACATATTCTTTCTTTATGCACCAGTCTTTGTGATATTCTTTTTTGTTCTCTCCAAAAAATATTAATATAGTTTTGTCTAAAAATGATTAGTTTGAGAGAGATATGTTAACCTTATTTTTATTGAAAGACAAGAAATGACAAGGAAACATGAACACAGGAATACCGTTTTGCGTCTTTGCTTATTTGCAAAACGATAGTCCAATAAAATCTAATAAAATTAAAAAAGTCTAATAAAATTAGTCAGTCCTTGTTATTGTTAGCATTTAACAACAGAAATAGCTTGGATGTTCGATTTAAAATCAACGCCCTGTATATGTAGTAATCTGTCTTACTCCTTTTTGATCTGATCTTACACGCGCCTTTCGTAATAAGAATAATCATTTGATAAAAATAAATCGCGTACAGTTAAAATGAATAGAATGTATTTTTTCATGGTTTTATACTTTCATATATTCTTTTCTTCTTCCGTTTTAATTATAATGTACATTACATCACGCTGTTACTTGTAGTTGTAACAAACGGAGACACTTGAAACATTATATAATAAATAAATAAATAATCATTAACATAGATTACATTTATTATCCTTTTAACTATAATTTTGTATTGAACAGTGAGATTTATTATAAATTTTCAGCAACGAAACATTTCGCCTAAAACGGTGTTTCAGACAATTTACATTGTCGTATTTTATATTCTAATATTAAGAAGGGGAATCCCAAAATTTTTGTCTAGCTTCTGCTTTCTGCTTGCAACAGAGATAGGAGTATTTAAAATATAATAAATTATGGAAATCACGCGTGTCTTAATACCAGAATGTATGATTAGTTCACTTCTTAAATTATAGAAAATTAAGAGAAAAGAAAATACACGTACACAGTTCGTATAATATACAAAGGTATATAAAACATCCAAAGCATTTATAGTACTCGTTATACTATTTGCTAGGTAAAATTATTCTTTACCTAGATTATATTCTTTCAATTACATATCCAATAATACGAACTTGCATAAATATTATATACATAATCAAATAATAACACTTACAAAATAGTAAATATGAAATATCTAAGTGAATTATGACTCGATTGCTGTACATATTGAACTGATTATGTTAAGGGATTCAGTAAACAATAATTAGCAATGTATATTTTCTTTCCTTAAACGTTAATGAAGAAGAAAATTACAAACAAAATTAGAAATTAAAGAGAAACACGTACTGAACTTACGTATATAACGGCGCTAGACTTGGATTTTTTTAACTTAATTTACATACATAACTACATATCAGAGTATGGTCATATATGTACATGAGCGTACACCATATATAGAGAATCGTGATGTCACAAAGATGGCGGGCAAGAAACGCGCGTTTCCAAGTCATTCAAATATCGGTAAAGTTTCAGCTTAATTATTTTGCTTAACAACTAAATATATATAACGAAAATATTATTAATATAAATTTTGAATGAAAAAGGAAAGATACAGCAATCGAATTCAACCGATTTTTGCTATCCATAAGTGAAATTAATATCTAATTGATAATATTTTAACTAGGTTTGTCCCTCTGGTTACATTAATGTCTATATAGGGACTTTTAAGGCGCTATAACTAGGAATTTCGATCGCGTATGCAGGTTGATTGTTTTCGATGACGTAAATGGCGCCGTTCTTCCCGTGTTCGATTAATTGGATAATAGCAGTGGCTACATGTTCTGGCCTGTTAACAAATATTATTTCATTCAAATAGATGCATTTTCTAATGGAATCAGACGAGTCAAAATATCACGTGTACATTGAAATTAATATGTGAAATAATTCATTGAACTATGATAATCTATTCTCTCAGATATAATAAGATAAGATAAGATAAGATATACTCTATATTTTTCAGAACCAATTATATTGTGGTAGTATTTTAAGTATTGGTATTTAGATATTAAGTAAATATTTTTTTTTGAACATCAAACAATGATATGTTGTTTAATCAGTGTCCAGTATGAATGGAAAATGGAAAATCAGTAAAGGGAAAGGAATTTTAAATAAGATATACATAATTTACTTTCAGCAGAATTGAAATGATACGTAAAGAACAGGGAATTCCTAAATCCGAGTGACAAATAGCCAAATTTACGTGATATTATTTTCAACGAAAGCTGCAAACTTTGAAAGTTTTGTTAAGATTTCCATAAGCTACTTCATCTGCAACGACAAAATAAATGATCTTTTTGTACGATAATTTTGTATAAAATTGAAAATTGAGGAATTGGAAATTAGAAATGTATAATATTGCAAATAAACATATGTTAGATGCTGCAGCTGTTTTTTCAAAAAATTCATGGAATTTTAATATGAACAATTGTACACTCTGCTTACGGTTGTTTCTGCATGGTGGCCATTGCCATAGCCGCGGTTTCTTCGTCGAGAAGATCCATAGCGTGTTCTTTGGAGGACATAAATCTGGCAGCCATAGCTGTGGTCGTTAATCCAGGGCATATCGTCAGCATACGGATACCAGTTTTCTCATAATAATGCTATGTTGGAGAATAAAATGTTTTCTTTGAGAAATCCACAGAAATGGCACTTGTGAGAATTTTTCACTCCTTTAAGAAGGTACGCACTTACATACGTACATAGAAATTACAAAAGCTTATTGCGTAGATGTGTATGTTCTATTTTATTTTAAAAGTGTGACAACTGGGAAAAAATACATTTTCTGGGACATCTTAAAAATTTCAATTTCATGTTTATTTTAACTTAGAAGATTCAGATTTCAGAAAATATGTCCAAAACGTATCCAGAATATTGCTAGACATTTTTGAAATAACTTTGTATTGAGTACGAGACATAAAAGCAAAATAAAGCGCAAAGTATTTTCATGTATTTTAAATTTTCATTTTTTGTATATTGCCATTCAAAGCAGAATTTCTTTTGCTTTTTTACCTTCAACGACTGAGTGAAACCAACAATGGCGTACTGCGTTCCGCCATAAATTGGCGCTATAGGGATGCCCTCGAGGCCAGCTACAGAGGACATGTTTACGATGACTCCACCATTGCCACCCTTATACTTCCCCATAATATGTAATCCCAAGATAGTTCCATGAACGATGCCTTTCTATCAACGGCAAACAAAACGGTATTAATCCTCAAACATCAATTATCGTGGATGAGATTATTATCACGATAATAATTGTCTTTTAATTTTACATATAGATGAAGTTAAACGAATGCCATCGAAGAGGCTGCTGATCTTTCAATAATTTGAATAAGCTACTCGAAGTTCAAAAAATTAAGAAAGAAATTCGGTATTTGCATACTTCTTGCTAATTATGTAAATGAATTCGGAAAGCAGAAATTTTGGGCACGTGATTTCATTTGTCAAATACTGAATTATGGGGTAGGCGTGGAAATACTTGTTAGTCGCGGTATCACCTTAAGTAACAACAGTTATATATATATTTATTTATATAATATTTGTATGCAGGATGCAGAAATCTCTTACGTAGTTGACATCGACCATTATTTCCCAATCCGCGTCGTCCATAATGCCCGCGATGTTGACGAGAATATCTAGTGTCTCGTACATGTCGATAACTTTTTTGAACGATTCTGCGTATAAATTAAATTTAGTGATAAATATTATTCATTCAAACGCTCTGTAAAGGGTAAATAAAAATGTAATGTATCAATGAATTATTGGACATAAACTCCTACACTCCTACACTCGATAAACATTAGAATTACACGTGGATTCGTAAAATGCAAATTTTATTACGGATTAAATCATATTTATGCTAATGGGTAAAAAGTATCTAGATATACACAAATACATAAAAGCTACGTAAGCATTATACATAAAGTGCCATTTATCTTTTTATCATTTCACTCGTGGTAATTGACTTTGGAGTATATTATGTAACAATTATCTTCACGAAATTTTCTATTGTGATCGTCGTTTGTTTGACAACATTGATTTAGAAGAAAACGATCGCTCCATCGGTTCCAGCTTATATAGATTTATTTCAGTATTATGCTTGGAACATGCTTTCGAGATGTATCGGTTATTATGATATTACGATTTTTCCTTTCGCTTTGTGCCCTCGTTTCTTACGACCGCGGTAATCGTATCTAAGTAATCTAAATCTTATCAAGAGATAAAGAAAACTTTAATAATTTGCAAGTACCTTTAAGTTTTTCGCTCTTTGACACATCGCAGGCGATAAAGATAGCGCGGTCTTTGCCATACTCGTTGTTCAATTCAGCGGCTGCGCTCTCACCGCCGGAATCGTTCAGATCCAACAGAGCTACCGTCTAAAATATATAAAAGTACACTTATCACGCGCAGCTGGTTCGCTCAGAGGATTTGGACATTTACCATAGAACACTTCTATGTTCATACGAATTTGAAAAAATTGGATGAAAAAAGATTGGTAGGGACAGAAGGACCACCCAATCTTGTCTAATCGAAACACATGTATGATCGAGTCTCTTGACTCAATTTTGAATTAAAACTTCGTGTACGAAGTCAAACATAGACTCTACAGATAAACTTGACTTTAAAACTGAACTGTGACCCGAATGACTGTGATTATCGATGTAGTCGCTTGAAAATCATGTTTACCCCTATTTGACTTTCTTCTCCTCCCAGGGGTCAGTTTGTCGATCGACAATCTCAGTCTTCTAGGGTTACCGATTGGAACGTTATTCCAAAAGAATTAGAATCTCAACGATCCTCGCGACTTCCCCATGGAATTCGTTATTTTCGAAGCAGAGACGAAGAATTTGTACGAACTCTTAGGGTGGTCCTTCGTACTGTTTCCGAAAATCTCTTCCAAGTGCTGATTTTAGACGTGCAGTGTTCTTACGACTTTTACCTGATCGATCGATAAGCTAATCTTATATCTTCTTTTTGAATAGCATCATCAAACCTGCAGATAAAATCGAGAAAAGCCTCTTATCTGATATTTATCGATATTATTAGTTATAATTGGAATTATATACATACATACATATATTCCTCTATACTAATTTTAGAACACATTCTTTCAGACGAATTCGCGTATAGAGGTCAAGTCAATTGCGCGCGACTTTTGTGTTATTTCTCAATAAAGGTTTGCACCTACGTACAAAGCTACTTGCAACCAACTATTCTCAATCCTACGCAGCACTTTGGCCACGATGTTAAAATTAATTTATTAACTATTGTATATTTTAATTGATCGAAACTAATCAGTTGGGATAATCAAGGTGCTGCCAATACTATAACGTTATATAACATAACATGTGACATTATGTGACATTATATAAGTTATTGCTCCTAAATGGATTAAGACGAATAGTCAGGTTATGAGAATTTCGATTCCTAACGCTGCTGCGATTTTCAACAACTTTCTATATTTCAATCTCACTCTCGTTCTATCAACAAACATGATTTGTACGATCAAAGATGATATTCAACATAGAATCGAGTATGCGTACCAATAAGTATGTTTCCATATTTTGTTGAAACTTAGGACATCTCCTAACGTTAGAAAAATATAATTGCGTAGAAAATGAGCGAAAGAACATAACAAGATTAAGAATCGAAACTCTCTGCATTTACTATATAACCATCGTTGCTACAATTTATTAAGTTTTATTACCTTCGCTCCGTTTCGAAGGAGTTTTCGGGCGGCGCAGAAGCCGATTCCGTTCGCCCCGCCGGTGACAAGCGCGATCTTACCCTCGATGTTCATGATCGATCGCTGGCAAAGAAACGAATGTTTCCCCGTTTTATTTCTCAACAGATACGACGGTGGTTGCCGCGGCGTTCACGCGCGAAACCTCGCGAATCGAATATATCTTGGCGGCTGGTTCTTACGGCGACAGGTGACAACGGTGACCGATGAAATACGAGAAATCGAGAATCAATCGTATCGAGATCGTATGTCTCTCGTGGTCATCTGACGGGTAACGTGACCGCGAATCCGCGGGTAAACAGGATCGAATTATACGCCGATCGATGGAGAAAAAATTCGGCACGAGGTGCCATGGTATCCGCAAACGCCGTGTTTATTTCTGTCGATTTATTGAGTTACAACGCTGCGTAAGAGGAGAAGTATTATACAGGAAATATTTATTTGCTCGCGAAAGTACGCATTAGGTTGGTGTTGCGACCTCTTTGAAAAGCGTGCACCTAAAACGTGTCGCGAAAAGTAAGCGACGACGAGTATACTCGTCAAACACAGAGTACGTGTGACTGTTACAATATAGAATTTAGTTACAATGAAACGACTATTTTACATTTTAATTTTATTACTGACAAGGCTCGTCGTAATACAAAATATTGCCATTTCTTTATGACGAGTATACTCGTTAAAAACAGCTGACTGTTACATAAGTATATGTGTAATCTTTCGACTTAAAACTGAATGAAAAAAATTACAGGTAAATTAGATAAGAAATTGATCAAAATTTGAATCTGATATATGGGATTATTCAAGGCGTTTCTAGAATCAAAGGAGAAGAAATACAGCCAGAAATTTAATGTCGAGGATATTTGAACCGATTATGAGGAAACTTTGCGAATGTAGAGAAAAAGAATATTTAATGAGATTGTTATATTAAATATACGAGTTTCTTATAGTTTACAATTTCAAATAGGATAGTGATTCTTAATGATTTTAACAATTATTATTCGAATTTACTTGATCCTTCGCAAGTGCTCCATTACGATAGACTTTTTATGGTAAATAACGTAACTGCAGCTTAAAATTAATTTTTTTTTTCAAATTCTTGTATCTCATGGAATTTAGCGATTCGTGTAAACACATGACAAGATCATAACGCATCATACAATATTTTTGAGATAAAGTACATTTGCACTGAACTTTCACTTGTCTGTCAGTATTTGCAAAAATGTGAATTTGTACAAATATTCATGGTGTAATCATTTTATTAGATTTGATCGGTAAGGGACGAATAAGATGAAATAAAATTACGTTATGAAGATCACATTACGAAAAAAGGACATTCTTGTTTCCATTTTTGCAGTTGCTAATATTTTATTTTACAGAACTTTATAAAAATATTTGCACAAAACAACATAGAAAATTTTTACTTTGCCAGTCCATAAGCTCGATCGATACATTTGCATTTAGGATAGTTTGTAATAACGTATTAATGTATTTGTTATCAATCGCGAAATATACCGATTAATTAAAATCAAATATTAAGGCGACGATCGATAAAATTATCGTATTATCGATGGATAAGAAATCACAGAAACTTTACGTGATTTATACTTATAGATTTCGCAAATATGATGTAGTTTATCTCTAAAGGGGACGCTTCACTAAACTATCGAGTGTCTGAACATTAACGACATAAGGTGGTTGCCCATCGTGTACCAAACATATAGCGCCATTTCCTTCTCTCTCCATCAACCGGATTATCGCTTTGGCCACGCACTCTGGCCTATGAAAATGAAAGATTAGTACAAATTAATAATTTTTTTTATATAATTCGCTAAACGTCTAAAAATACCGAAGGACCTTATCTTTCTCGCTTATTATTTTCAGTAAAGAAAAGAATAATCATTATTACGTATTTGCTTCAGAAAATTTCATTAGCAACACGAATACTTTAACGACAATTGCCTCGTGCTTGTTAAAAAATTATTACGTTTAGATTGTTGTGAGTTTAGTTGTATAAATATTTTACACTTCGATTAATAGATTAAACCTACTATATGAGTATTAAATATTAAATTATTATGATCCTAAGACGGCTATTTCATATTTCCTAAAATACTTACTGTTGGTTACCCGCTGTTCTCAAACACATCAACGCTCTATTAACGTTAATGAAATTTAAATGTGGATTTTCAAAGTTGTACAAGTTTGTGATGAAGGGAGTGTGTGTACGGCCAGGGCACATCAGCATCATACGAACGCCAGTTTCATTGTAACTGAGCTGTATAAAAGAATGGTATATTTTAAGCATATTTTAATGTTTCCTTAATAAAATCGATCGTTGTAATGTCGATATTAATTTTTTAAATATTGTTCAAATTATTTTATTATTTAATAGTATAATAATTATATAATATATCACGCTTTAAGTAACCGTGTGCGTGTGTGTGTTTTTTAAAGCTAGTTTTACCGCTAAACTATTGGTAAATCCAACGATGGCATGTTTCGTTGCAGCATAAATTGGATAATAAATTACAGGTGTCAGACCAGCCAGGGAGGAAATATTTACTATTGTGCCACCTTTGCCACCTCTGTGTTTACCCATTAAATCGATGGCCTTTAGCGTCGTACGTACAAGTCCAGTCTGCAATGATTATTTATTAGCGTCGAAACAAATAGTTAATCGAATCACATAGAAATGAAATTGATCGACTCTATCGGGATTAGTTACTTGGCTGTTGAAAAATTCATTACAAAAGCAACTAGCTGAGTATTGTATTTATTTTTGCATATACGGTATCTAATTTTTACTAGTACGTCTAATTTCCCATGAATGCATAAACATCCACGTCTATAAGTAATAGTTGAATTTATTTATTTACAATTTAAAAAGTATACGACGATATACTTACGAAATTCACATCTATCATGCTTTGCCAATTTTCTCCATTGGTCAAAACTCCTGCGCTATTGATGAGAATATCGAAGCTCCCTAACAATTGTGTGATCTTATCGAAGCTCGCTGTTTAAATTAAATCGATCTATTGATTTTGATATTGTTTTCTAATGAAATAAGCTTCAATTTACTCTTGTTACTTATCGTATCTTACCATGTACTTGCTCATCCTTTGTGACATCACAGGCGAAAAAATCCACACGGTGTGAACCATGCTGAATGCCCAATGTATCCGCTACGACTCTTCCATTTGAGTCTGGTAAATCCAAAATTGCCACGAACTGAACGAAATTACGAATACAATTTGAATAAAAATTACCAGATTTTGTACGAGGATATTTTTTTATTTCAGAACTTTCTTCGTTTCGGTAAATCTAATACTTGAACGAAAATAACCAGATCGCGAACGTATCTAACAAATTTAAATTTAAATTTTCATCCTTACCGTCAACCAAATTTTTACAGTCAACAAAGAATTACCTCAGCCTTGTAACTCAAAAACTGTTCAGCACAGGTGCAACCGATACCGCTTCCTCCTCCAACGATCACTACAATTGCGTGTTTCACATTCATTCTTTTAGCACTCTTTCAATCACTTACTGGGAAAATTCTTAAGAGTAGTATAATTACATATAATCAAACACTGTCGAAAGTTCAAATAGATTCTTTTACTCTGAATCGTTTACATTGAAGTTTCCAAAACATCCTATTTATAGGTTTAGTACTTGTGTACAGTTTTAGGTATATAAATGACAGTTATACAACATAGACTACGTTCCAGATGAAGAACTTTGGATGTGTTGAGATATTTTGAATTGAAATATGTCTACAAGTGATTAGATATGTAAACAAACAAGAGTACTATATATATATCGTAGCTGGAAACGATATAGCGAAGTCGCAAAATTAAAATTTATGCGCTTGCTGTTGAAACATCTGCATATTGAAACATCTTAGGGGAGATAAAAAGCTCGAGAACTTTGTTTAAGCCTGTACGATATTGTCACTCGGAACTATTTCCTCTTTTTAAACAGACAGGTAAATAATTCTCTTGCAACCCTGAGCGTGGCTAGATCGATCGGTATTACCGTTTAAAGTTTAACGTTTCAATTTATGATCTTACTATGTACGTACACAGCTTTCAGCTACATACGTATCTATATACATATATATAAATAGTTCAGTGTTTTTCAACCTTGAATATTTTGGGAGCAATTGAAAATAACTTTTACCGCTAATATCGCCGCGTATCGTAAAAAGATCTCTTTTCTACTCTTACAGACGTTTTGTTATGTAACATTTTTATGTAACACGTTGTTATTCTTCTGATTACCTAAAAGTTACGTTACTTTCAATTTAAGCAAGTTGAACACTTTGTCACGATCGTATTCGTTCGACAGCCAAAGTTATAAACGTAATTTTTCATATTTTTCAAATTTATATTCAACGTAGACAAAGAAATTAAAAACAGTTTTGCCTATGTTTCTTTTTTCATTTCATTTGAAGTACGTGTCTATATTATACTTTAGCAGAATTTGCTTGATTATATATCATATAAAGAAGGAAGCAGTATCCAAAGGTTTCAAAAACAATTGACGACGATCATGGTGTACGATGATATTCGTTACTATTATTATTATTTTGAAGCGATTATTAATACTCGATGTCATCGAAGAATCGTTTATACACGTCAGTCGTATCGTGTAAATGGCAAAACTGTCGATGATTTTGTTGTTCAACATTTGTAAAGCTTTTTCCTATACATATAACCAACGATCGACGTTAGTTTACGAGATAGTAACAATGTACTCTCCTTGTACGAAGGTCGTGGAGAAAGTAATACCCGTTTTGAAATAACAAGCGTACAAATACGTTTTAAGAAGATTTCTCGATTTGTAACTTTGGCATGCGTGACAAGTTATTTTTCAATACAATCATCGGCTCTACTTGAACATTCATCGTAACGATAATAATACGAGTTTCTCTGTGCCTTCGTCACACGTTTCCGTAGACAGTTCAGCATACTTTTATTATTATTTTTATCTCGAAATGATATAATGGAAATTATTAACCATACTCTTACGCAATCGTCCAAACCGTTTCTTACTTTGCGAAACATTATCGGTCAAGTTTGACTCTTGAAATTTTGCAAAAAACTGCAATGAATATCATTTGCAACGAGACCTTTTTGAACTCACGTATCGCGTACAATTTTTCTGTCCGGATTGAATTCAATAATACATCCATACATAATAATTCAAACATCTATAGCTCTGTCACCGTTAACTGCTGTAAATCGACGATGAATTCTTTTTACAAGAATTCTTTTGCGGCGTTGCAGAAGCATAAAAACGTCACCGGCGACATTTTTTAGTTCGCATCGTCGTTTTAAACGGCTGATACAACGACGATATTCAATATTTAAACAGAAAATTTTGTATGACTCACGCCAATACGCGAACGAAGCTGCATGACCTTTTGTAAGTGCATTTCGTCGTTTTACATGGCTTCTGGATGTAAACGGGTAGTACTTTTTGGACAACCCTCGTAGTTGTGCGTCCGTGGCAGCGCATAGGTCGGTATTGATTGGTCAAATCCAAATGAAATCTAACTCTTATCTTCCGTCTATAGTAAGCGAGGGTTGTGCGAGCTTAAAGCCCCGTGCACAACTGCGTACGCGAAGCTATAAGAAATTTCTGTTATAACTTAATTAAACACGAATATCATCAACGTATTGGATTTGAATTTAAATTAGTTTCTTCGATCCGGCAGCCTTGCGCCAACCTTGACCCAATCGGAATTCATAGTGTTGATTCCTATAACGTATTTCAAAATCATCGAAATCGGAGGAGTGGCAACTCTTTTGCAATTTCACACGTGTAAATTATGCTACGTATTTGTTAAATTGAACGTTTAAATCCTTCCCTCCGTTGTATGATTTTGAAACCCGCATCTGATCGTAATGAAAAGATTATTTTTTGGTTATTGTTCTTTTTCAATGAAAATCTGAATATTCGATTAGCTTAGAGAAAAAATAAGTATACGGTGAGATAAAAAATTAGAGAAAAGCGAAGGGGAGAGTTTAAATATCTCCAGATTTCTCAAATTTGTCAAACAATCGAAGGAATATTTTCAACTTAACTATGTAAATATATTATTTTCAATTGTTAAAATTACTTACGTTGTTGGAAGAGATCACTTTTTTTCATCATCTTTCCATTTCTTTTTTGCACACATTTGTTTTTGGCTGGGTACACACACCTTAGGTTCGACGCATGGTGGTTCTATCTTCACTGGACAAGGCTGCTATTGCCATAAAACTTTTTTATTCTTACGGAAAAATATAATTATTAATATGTAACGTGATATTAGTAAATAGAGACTCGTTTCTTAATAAACATAAGTATTAGGTTGTCTAATAAGTTCTTAAGATTATCATCTAAAATCTGTCTAATCATCGATGCATATCTTTCTATTATTTCTTGTACATGCATTAAATATTAATACTTTAATGTCAAATATCTGATATCTGATGATATATGTATTCGTTTTCCCTGCACCAAATCATATAATTCTAAGCAATATTCATTCGTGCTTCTTGTCGTATGTTTACTGCAGGTAACGATAAGACGAATAACGCTCCTATGATACTCTTCAAATTGTAACATCAAACGCATTAAAAGCGACCTTATCGAGCAATCAAATGCGTAAGAGAAGAAAAGAAGAAAAAAAGAAAAGCAACGTAGATAGAAAAGAGATTGATTTTACTTGTGCCTGATAAACTTTAGGGTCGACTTGTCCACCTTCTTTCTCCGGGAAGTGAATTAATCGAGGAATTTGATGGACACTGATTGCTGGTTCTACGAGCCATGCACTTCCGTTCTTTGCCCAGGCTAGTATGTAGCTCAAAGCAGTTCCTATGTGATACTTGCTGCACATAGACGTGTGTTCGTAAACTATTTTATACGTCTATTGATATTTTTATAAGTATAAATAAAAGAAAAAATTAGAATAAATAACATAGAATAATATATCTTTCAATTGTAGACTGAATTTTTATTTCATTGCTACGACATAACAATAAATAATATAATTTATCTATATTTTATTAGCGTTTCAATAACATGAAAATTGTGCGAATTACGTTAATAATAACCATACGACGATGAAATTTAACTTACGAATGCGGTATACAAATTGGCATTTCGTTCATTATTTTATTTGGAATAGGTTCTGGGAAATCTGGTAATCCAATATTGGAGAAACATTTGATCGTTGGACAAAGGGCCACAACACGAACATCCTTTTCTTCTCCTTTATAATTTTTCTTTAATGTAGAGTAAAACACATATCATTCAACAATAATAGATACAAAAAGCACAAATAATAGATACAAAGTGAATAGTTTCATTTGTACGATTATATAGGTAATGTAAGATACCGCGAAATCTCTCGTCACTTCTATAGCTGGTTCTTTGTTGCAATAAACCGGAAAGGGATCTTCAGGCCATCCCATGAAACCAAAAATACTCGCGCAATTTATTATTATCCCGTTAGAGCCAGCTTGATCCTTTCCTAGAAGCTCCAATCCTATTTGAATCGTTTTAGTTGTAGCGTTCTGTAAATTGTTTATCCTTATTATTTTATTTTATTAAGTACTTTATTAAGTACCTACTTTCTTAGAATGAATATTTTACATTTACGTGAATTTTTTTATGACACACATGTTACGATATAATCTTACAAATGTTATGTTCCAAATATTTAAATACCTTCGTGAACCACTATAGTTAATTTTGCTTCTTTTATCTTAATTATTACGAACCTGTTTCGAAGTCGACGTTGGACACTTTAATGGTGGTCGTTCTTTATCGAGATTGTTGAAAAGAATGTGAACCACTTTAAGCTTGCAGAGAGCGTTTGCCAAACCAGCTAAAACGATGATAAAATAAAGTTTGTCGTTATACTCACATTATACGTATTACTCGTTATACTATATTTTATTTCTTTTTTATTATTATATTTCATTGTCTTCGTCGATATTAATTTACCTTGAACGTGACAATCACTTTTAACGTCATAATGAACAAACAGAGCGCGATTTTTCCCGTAAGAGTCGCATAACTTTTTTACTGCAATTTTTCCCTCAATAGGATCATCGTCAGCCACTACGACGACCTGCAATGTTCGAAAATCCGAACGATTAGCTTTGCTCCTCGCTTTGAATTTTGATTATCTTTTCTGCCAACGAAATAGACTTGTTTACAAGATAATTTACTTGCTTACACTCGAGAACGTGTTTGTTGACGACTACGCTATACTAAACACGATTACAGTATTGCGAATGTTTATGCAAGATTTCATATTAAATGTAGATTAAATTAATGTAGACTAGTGCCATTAATGTAAATTAATGTAAAAATGTAGACTACATCAAGACTTTGATTTTTAAACCGAGATAACAACTTGTTTCAGCAAACAGATCTTACTTATAGAGGCTAGTTTCTGATATATCGACGTAAAATGATTTCAACGAGCCTCTAACATTTTTCTGGAATGAAACCTTTTCCTGAAACATAAGAGACAGACGGTTCTAGTTTCGAAAATATTCGCAAAAATCTATCGGTACCGCATATCGAATTCTGCCTATAATTATGCGTCTGTGACAGGGTATGCGTTGGTGTTGGTTACGGGTATCTTTATGATTTATAGCTGATGATCTACGGCCATGATTGTATTATGTATCCGTGCCGCGGTGTGTCAGTATGTGTAACGATTTAATTTGTATATGCAGCGAAATGAGAAGAACGCAACTTCTTCGTAGGCGATGTGTTTGTTTACGAGACGCGCGTCTCGATGGCACGAGCCTGATTATCGACCGCCAATATTACAATTTGTTATTATTTCTTTGGGTTGCTGTGAGTCATTCGATAATCGTCGATGATGGTCAAGTTGTATACGTTATTAACAAAAGATAAGAGTTAGGTTTCGATTACGTTATTTTATTTACGCCGTGATCAAGATTAATGCAACTCAAGATTACGGACGATAACTAAAAGAATAATACAATGAATTTTACTTTGTTTTTTGTGTATTCAAACTCAAAATACTTTTACCAATACCAGTCAAAGTGACTGGTACTTGTCCAAGTGTAAAAGAATCTTGCAATCTGTTTATCGAACCCCGATTAATCAGTTTCCTCGTTTTGTACAACTTGCCACACGTTTTTTAAATTTTTACTACGTATCATTCGATATGCTGATATCAGTTATCAAGAAACTTCCGGATTGGTCGTTGAATCGCTAGATGCCAACATTAGAAATACCACACCAGTCAAAATGACTGGTTCTACAATTTCATAAATTTGTCAACCCTCGTTTAGGGATCATAGTCCCAGATGGATTAATAATACCAAAAATTGTATTACATAACATGGAATTGCTTCTGTAAGGAAGTAATAAATCAATAAATACCAAAATATTTTATTATTACGTATTTTTTAAAGACCAGTCATTTTGACTCTTTTTTTGATTGAAATAACCTCGTGTTAATTATCGGTAGTTCTAGTGTTAAGTAACCGACAACGTATTAAAAAATCGTTGAAATCACTTTACATTGATACGTGAGATCTCGTTGGAAGTAGAAAACACTAACGCGCGCTCCTTTACACAGGAGATGATCAGCCGCTGCAAAACCAAAACCTTCAGACCCACCGATCACTATAGCGTTCTTACACGAAGGCTCCAGAATTGGTTTAGACAATTTCTCGCTAAAATTCCATTAAAATTTCGTTGAAGATATAAACATCAGCATCCGAGCAAGATAGCAGTGCTATACAAACGATATCGTTTATTTTAAATAAAGAATAAATAGTACGATGTTAAAAGTATCTTGGTAAAATATTAGTAATTTCATGGAAAATTACCAGATCGGTTTTATTATTTTTGGCCCGTCATCTCCTTTGCCCTTTTTGTTCTTCTTTCGATACGCTGTTGAAGTTGCGTGAAATTGACACCGTTCGATCTTCCACAAGCTTCTGAAGTAACAGAAGAAAACGCTTATGATCCAGTGGAGAACTGAGGAAGAACGAAGTATACACTTCGAAGATGATGAAACGAAGGTACGTCGTTATTATTTATGAAGGAAAATATCAATATTCAAGTAGTTTACTTTGGACCCTTATCCAAAAGGTTGATGAAAAGCGAGGTTATACATCGTGATTGCATGTTGAAAATTATGTTGAATCTTTCGCCGTAATTCCTGCTACAATGCCACCATCGCTAAATAAAACATTAGAGAAAACAGCGAAATTAGTAAAAAAAAAAAAAAAAAAACAGAATCAAAAGGGCAAACGATAAATCTGATACGAGTTGAATGAGACAAGAATTTAAAAACTCTAATCGAAAGTTGGACAGCTACGTTTCCGATATGTCAAAGTCACGTGTAGTTGTTTGTTTTTCTCTCGATTAACTCGTTAACGATATATTTCATTTTCACTATCTATGAATCATTGAATTAAGGAAAACGCACAGAAAGAAAAAAGATAAGAAAAAAAGTCGCTGATTATGAAACGAAATTTATTAGGAAATCGATTTAATTGGAATATTTGACGAGGAAACGAACTTGTTACTTTTACGACTTAATAACTTTAAGGTATTTAAATTACTCTAATGCTGATACTATAATTGAGTTGTTTTATAAAAAAAAGCTATGCATTTTATTGGCTAGGCTTGCAACATACATTTCCAGCAAATTATAACAATTTCCACTAGCTATCGATCAAACTGTCGTGTCGATAAAGATCGTGCGATGTTATATTTAAAGGTGCGGCTGATCTTCGATTTTAGATCCAGTGGATCCGCTTCTTGTTCTTGTTTCTCAGATTATACGTAATAATCGTGTAATAATAATAATTTATATAACGATTATAATCTTTCAAAAATTTACCAGCTATTGTATTGCTTTTTATTATCAAAAATTTCAAGAATTTTTCACATAACGGAGAACATCGTAGTAAAAAATAATATGAATATAATATTAATCGCTAAGTACGATGGTGGGGACAGATTCTTAATTTGATTAGAGATAGACGAGGGATAGATTTTCAATTTTCAAGAGAGTATAATCGTTCCGAAGAAAATGTAATCGGGACAAGAGAGACGTTGAGGATGTTCGATGGAAGAATGGACGATTAGAATGTATAATAATTATGATTTTTCGTCGAAGACGTCGAGTTTAGGCCTCGATTTCACTGCATCTAAACCTAAGTTTCTTCGTTTCTTCTTTTATATTGGTCGTCCCCGTGTTTACGAATTTGTATAAAATATTACACGCACGATTGATCGTTCTGTTCTTGGACAAATCGTTTGAATCGGTTTTTTTCGTCATAATAAATCTATCCTCTCGATCGGTTCAGTCGAAAGTTTGCATAAAGTAGTCGCAAACGAGGGACTCGATCTTACGCGATTATCGATTTTATTTTATAAATGTAGAAAATCGTTAACTTATGGATGGAATGAATTTTGTTCAGTTTCTCAACGTTCTCAGTATACATTTATCAATATCGTATTAACGTACTGGACTGGGACATATCGAGTCACGTCCGTTTGCAGACACTTTGATACGTAATTTATTGTGATCGAGCAATTAGAACGGAGTAGTAGAAAATTTAAAATGTTATTCGATCTTGACAACTACCATTCATTTCTATTGATATTCGCTCTTACTGTTAGTACATTATACGATTGCTTGCATCCAAGTTACAAATTGGACAGTTTAGTGTGTTTGAGGTAAATTCATTTATTTTAATTTTAAACGGTTAATTATTATTATTATTATTATTAATATTATCATTATTATTATTTAGTTCGAGTCGTTTTATCGCTTTTTCTTGCCTTATTACGTTACTATAAGCCTAACTTAAAAAACGCTTGTACATTTTGAACATTGAAAATTTTTCAAGTCCAAAGATCAAAACCTTGTTCGATTTTTTTTTTTTAAATGGCGCAGATTATGTTACGTATCTTTACACGAAAGGTGTTACATTCCGGGAAAAATTGATTAATGATAATAATCGTCGATAGCATGAAATTTTACTTATTTTACTATTCAAAAAATATCGAACAAAGTTTAGTCTGAAACCTCCACCAGTAAAATATCTAATCGGCTTGTGTATCTATTATTAAAAGATCGGAGACAGGTTTCTTCAAAGGGCTTAGGGAAGGTGTGATAAAATTCATCGTACACCTCTTTAAATATTACTGCCAACCATTGTACACGACTATCTAAGCAAAGTCCTTTGATTTTACAATTGTTTATGAAAAATGGTTAGAAACCTGTTGTGCAGAGTCGCGCAGTATAACAAATATGTATAAGTAAAGAGTGTTGAGGATATATTTTACAAAGTATCGAGTCTTATAGGGAACACATGGCAATTGTTAAACAATATAAAATCCAATATGGTGATTCTGATTTTTCATTTTCATCGAAAACGTTGTTCGTTCGACCAACTTTCGATTCACAGCGTATATTTAATTTTTTCTCGACATTTAATATTTAACGCGTTGATCGCCAAGGCAGTTCGAGCTGACAGTTTATTCGAAGATAAAGTGAAAAATGTTAGTTTCACCTGTTAGATATACAATTTTGGTTTTATTTTTATATCACGTGATTGTTTAGATTTTTAGAAATAGCAGGCTTCTAATGCCTAAAGAAGTTAGGGAGGTACATAATTTAAAGTTTTCATTGCAATTAACAATTTTTGTTGAATTTGCTATCAGCTTGTTAGAACCATTAATTTTCAGGTATTCGTAAAAATTGTTTCGAAAAGCGAACTACTCACTAGGATAGACGTGCCACGATTATTCAATTAAATTATACCATCCAACGATAGTGTCACAATTTAAAGTAGAACTGTCCCAATTCATAAAAACTATAAAAATCTGAGAACTATCAATTAAATGATGAAAGGAAGCGAAGTTTTTCATCGTTAAACGATTGAATAATTAATAATCTTGTGTTTTAAATCGATTTTCTCAAACAGTTGACGTTTCTCTAGTTACGTCATTCGTCTGAAATGAACATGAAACGAAAATGATAAATGTCAAATGTGTCACTCGATGACACAATTGGGAGTATTCTCCCTTTTCACGTATCGTTATAGAAAGAACGATTCGTATAAAATGTATAAACTTGTTTTTCTTAAAATGCTCACATCGTTACTTTTCAATCACGTGGTTGTTGTAACGAATGAACACAAGGTAACATCGAAGGTCCTCGATTTCTATGTAACGTGTATAAATAACGTGGCGATAAACGCGTTAATGAGAAACTTACAGCAGCGCATGACTTCTCGATTTATAGATTATCATTTGCCTCCTTCGATTAACATTGTGACGTGCCATTATCGAAGAATTTCCTGTGAATTCCCATCGAGTACACTCTCGAAGGAAAATAGGAACGGACACTCGAGAAAATCCCGTTAAATTATCATATTATAATTAAAACGAACGTTATTCCTTCTAAATCTAACACGAACGGATAACAACGTACAAAGAAACATTCTCATCGTACTAATTGCCTTCCGTAATCTTTGGCAATACAACTGATGCATCCTTACACCTAAACGCGTGTTCTTCATCCCGCGTAGCATTTCACGCTTCCTCGATGATCGATCCTTAGGTCGTTAACTCGAATTTCCCGTAAAATTTGAATTGCAAATAAATTTTAGCTTGTGGATACCAGAAATATTCTGGAATATTTGGTTTTCCTTTTCTTTTTCGCAGCGATGATGAGAGACGATGAGAGGTTTTGTATGTGGTACGGCACAGCTATTTGAATTCAAGCGAGTAAATTCACGCGAATCATGACAGTTAGGATCTTAGTTTTTCGGGAATGTGATCTCGTGAGGAGGTTGGTCCTTCTCCACCAGCCAGACGCTTCCACTTTTGCCTGTGTTTAGGATCTGGATCAGCGCTTTAGCTACGTGTTCTGATCTGCAACATATTAGATCGTTTAGTGAATTTTATAATTTTTGTTTAAGGTTTGTCAATATATATATATATATATATATTCGCGTGTAAAATATTCAAAATAAAATATCCGCTATAACTATTTGTAGGTTCAACAAATTTCTACACAGAGAATTCTTATTCAGTTCTGTTGTATAAAGATATCGAACATGATAAAAATCTACAGTCTGTTAACGATCTTTCGAGGTGAATATGAAATTATTCATTGAATAGCTGTAAATATCTCAACATATTTATTTTTAACTAGTCACGAGTAAACTTTTGTTGCCGTGTATAAAATTAAGTTCGCGTATGTAAGACAACAGATGTATACGCATTTTAATAAATATTTTAATATCTGCTATCCCTAGAAATAATTTCCTTAGTTCATTAAATCTGGCTAGCTAAGGCTACCTTTTATCTTTTCTAAACGATAAAAACGATATTTCTTTTTATTCTTAAAATTGCATCGGTCCATAAATATTTTAATTATTCCAATAATTGACAGAATGCAGAATGGTAACATGACTTCTGTCGAAAATATAAAACAACAAAGACGCGGCAGTATCCTGTAAACGTTAGAGTAAAACAAAATCTGAAAATTAACCGTTACTATTATATTTTACATTTGGAAGCTTGTTGAAATATTCCATTGAAATTGTGGGATAAAGCAGCGCTACAGAGGAAATCTGTGCTGCTTTTACAATCGAGATTGTAAAAATGTTATGTTTCAGCCGACTACTAGCGTTTCTAATAGCATAGAACGCCGTTCAAAGGGATAAACGAATTAATAAGAAAAGAGAGGAAATAATTTGTTATTATAGTTTAACGACAGCTATAGTCAAATAATAAGAGTTTGTGTATAACATCGATCGTATATGTATTTATAAAACTGTAACAGCCATTTCCGCGTAATTTCACTTTTCCGCTATACTGTAACATCCATAGATACGTGGACATATCGTAATACAGAATATTAAGCACAGAATAAATACACAATAAAAACAAATTAAGAATTGTTTGCGATTTAATGAATTTAATCTAATGTTTGATTAGAGATTTTAAACTAAATAACTTGACAATTAAAAGCTAGATGATGATATAAGAAGCTATAAGGAGATTATGTAATATCTTAATGCTAATATTATCCTAACGTTATCATTCTATTTGATAAAGAGTGTGAATTATAAAATATTCCATTATCATGATTGGAAGTATTATTACCTTTGAGGAACTGAACTGGCGACGTCACGAAGCCAAGCGTCTACGTATCGAGGCCAGAGCAATTGTTTACTGACATCTCCTAATAATTTGCTATCTGTCGCGCTTGGGCATAATGCCATCACCTTCACGCCGGTTAAGTCCACGTGGTATTGGTGCTATGGCAAACGACAACAATATCAAACTGATTCCCACGATTTCCAATCTTGTAAGTTAGATCAAAGATAAATGACGATTTTTATACGGAAAATCTATATATACTGGATATTTTTGAACAAGTATCTCGGAGATTTTGCTTGAAACTTTCTGTAAAAAAGGATTTGAATTGATCGAAAGGTATCGTAAAATAAGAACATAAATACATCGATCGATTTTTATCCCTGTGACATCAAACTTTATAGATTTAGATAAAAATGAATCATGATGTTCGCGTAAAAAAAGAAGGAAGTCCTGAATTGTAAAATAAATACGATATACATGTATATGTATGATTCTATGCTTTTTGATAAATTGGATACAATGTAATTTATGACATTCGCGTACAGAAGTGTCCTAAATTAAACAAACGTAATGTCTCTCGAGGGAATCTCGTGTAATGCACATGCATATGTAGAGATAAGTACGTATCTATAAATATAAACTACATGTTACTAGAACATTATTTATCTCTCGTATTTTTCCATAATAACTTTCTACGATTGTCTTCTTAGCTCATGATCTATTTAACGCGTAAACTAAGAATGCAATTTTATTATTAATCATCGTCAAAGTTAATTTACCCCAAACGCTCTGGTGAAGTTGACGATTGCCGCCTTGGTGGCAGAGTAAATTGGAACACTCGCATAAGGGTTGATGCTGACGTTGCTTCCAATATTAACCACTATTCCACCCTGGCCACCCCTGTCCGTTCCCATAAATCGCTGAGCGAGCAAAGTTCCGCGGATCACGCCATTCTGTAATAATTTCAACAAAGACCTCGTGCAGATAAAACAGAAAAATCAGGAGGAAAAGGAAAGAGCGTCGAGAAAGTTTAGGAAGGTGTTGAATATTAAATACTCACAACGTTAATGTCCACTTCCAGTTCCCAAAATCGATCGTTCATTATTCCAGCGTTATTAACAACGATATCGATGTGGCCGAACGTCGCGAACGTTGTTTGAAACGATTCTGCGAATTAAGATTAGTACGTTACTCTGACGTAAATTAAATAACTATGTAAATTTAATTGCGATGGATTTCTGTAGATTGAAATTAATCAAGTATAATAAATCGAGTGCACGCGTGTGTATGTAGATTGAATGTTTAAGATTATACTTTGCATTATGAATATTGAATATTAATGTCAAATTTTACAGAGTTCAATTTTATTCAGTATAAATGGAACCTGGATCATTAGAGTATAATTATATTTCTATAAATAAGTTACACGCGTGTTGATAGGTAGAAAATGAACGTACGATTTCCACTTTAATAATCGATAAATCAGATAGATTTTTCGCATTATACTCTGAAAATTTCAATTAATATTGTAATAGGAAAATATTTACCCTCGAATTGCGAATAGTCTGTGACGTCGCATTGACAGAAGATCACACGGTCTTTCCCATGTTCCGTAGACAGAGTTTCTGCTAATTTTTCACCCTCTTCTGAGTTTATATCGCATATGGACACCTATATATAGAAAAATGTAATATCTATTAGAATAGAATAGAATTTTATTTAATAATGTTTATTTAATAATTTAATAATGTTTTATTTAATGCGTGGTAAAACGAGACACTATTGCCAGTAACATGACGTATTACTATTCCGTAGAAGTCGGTCAGAAGCCAAGATAAAACTTCACTGGAGAGCGATCTAAATATACGCGAGATAATTTTTAGCATAAGGCGTCGAAACATTCATGGAACGGTATACATACTAAGTCAAGGTTACATCCTTAAGGAGGTTTCGCGAAATATAAGTATAAACTCTGTTGGTTCCCCTTAGCCCTCTATTAATACGAATTTTTTATAGCTACTACGTGCTATGGGGTAAACCCATATCGCTACTTCCTTTAATGAAAACAGCACTGTAAAAATTTCATTGCTACTTCACGCTATCACGACTGAAAATACGAAGCTTCTTTCTCGATACTTTCATTTCGTATCATTTCGTTTCTCCTTTTCTTTCTTTTTTTTTCTTTTTTTTTTCTTTTTGCTGTTTAAAAATTTTTCATTTTGGGATTACGAAGTGCATTTTATATGTTTGAATCGTATTTCGGAAAAATCGTGATATATTTTAAGGTAGCTCGGATAAATAAAATCGGAAGAGGAATTTAAAATTTGTTTAAATAAATAGACAAAATTACATACTTTCGTTATTTATGAAATTTAATAAAAGCTTGCAAGAAACTGTTTCGTAGATATCAAACACGGTAACTTTTTAAATTAAACGGAAGCTATGGAAATTTTTCTCTCGCGTTAGTTTTACATTGAATATTTTCCTTTTTCTCTCTTTTTTTTTTTTTTTTACTCACCATCGCGCCTTCGTTTAATAATTCCACGGCGCAAGATTTACCGATACCGGAAGCGGCGCCCGTCACCAGGGCAACTCGCCCTTTTACGTCCATCTTCTACAGGCCCTTGTCAATTATCCGTCTGTAAATGAAAAAACACGATACCTATATCGTTCTTGAATAGAAATAAACGTTTCGTTCTTTCAGAAATTATTTGAGAAATATTTACACTAGTTGTTTAACGATAGCGAATATAAATTGACAGTAATAATTATCATGTAGAAAATTGTATACCGTTTTATTTGACAAAATGTATTTTATCGAGAGAAGTTTCAATACACCTCATTATCTAAACAAAAACATTTACATGGATCAATAGTAATTTTTTTCAATCGATAGAGATCAAAATCCTAATACGTAACATGTTGTTCGAAATGTTCACAGCGAAATGTAAGGTAAATACGACAAATTTTCAGACAATGTGTTTTTTCGGAACTTTTTACACATTTTTTATACATAGCTATTGTCTCCTTAGAATTTATAAAATTTGTATGAAATACTAAAATCGTATGCATCGACATAAGAGCAATAATCTTGTTACAATGCCAATTAACTTTACATAAAGGATTTCTATAAACTGTACAAATCGTTCAAATACTTTTACGTATTACTGTGCGTCAACTATCGAAGAACGCTTCTAACTTTCTGAAAAATTTAACATTTTGCAAACCAGTTTCAAAGGAATCAATTTGAAAGGGCTGAAGTCAATCCGACGCGTCGGTTTCATCTTGAACCCGTTTTGAAAAGCACGTGCAAACGACTTCTGGTCTGCCGCGACGTGTGATCGGCCACACGGGTGAAATCGAATTTTACCGTCTCGTTATAACCATTTCGTACTCGACTTCCCGACGATGGGGATGCTCGTTCGGAAATAAAGGCGCCTGACTCACTGAATCCGCTTCGAACGAGTCGTTTACCACACGCTCCGACTGCCAGACTCCCGCCATGCTATGTCTATCAACTATGAACTGAGAAATTCATGAGAAACTACATCGTTCGAAATGAACAGTCGTGTAATTTCAGTTTTTCAAGCAATTTTAAGTATTTCAAAAAATTAATACATACAGCATTTGCAGCATTTATTCTTAATGGAGAAACTTGAAATCTGAATTTTTCTTAAATGGGCTAACAATCGTAGTAGTGTACGCGAAGATTTTGAAAATTTGTATTTGGATAGTTCAGTTGTCAGAGTATCATCTTTTTACTTTTGTTGTTAATTGGGTTGTCGCTTTGTTGCGATACTTTCCCGCGATTCGAAAACGTATTTTTCACAACAATAAAGGGAAGATACTATTTCATGGAAAATAGAAATAGACTGACTTGAACCGTGATAATTTTTAGGGCTTTATATTTTAATAGTAACAGGATTTGATCATTTTAAATCGTTTTTAAATTGTTAATATTTTCGATTGGGAAATTTAACGGATGATATTTTAGGGAATTGGAAAATGCGATTTTGTATCTTAGATTGTTAAAACTTTTACTTATGTGGCAATTTCGAGTCTCGCAGGCATATTTTAATAGGAAAGTGATATAAAATCATTGAAACGTATTTGTAACGGTAGAAGTAAGAAATTAGCGAATATAAGTTTTTACTATACATTTCAACAGTGATATCTAAAAACTTTTAATTAATATTGGATATTGGGTATGTTGGATACTGACTGGAAATTTTTAAACATGCTAGCTTTACAATTTTTAGATAACTGTAACACACAATATAATAGTGTTTATTTAGTGTGTATAATAGCGTTTATTATCTATCTAAGCTTCGAATTGGAGATTGGAAATATATGGTAAATTCGGTAAAACGGTGGTAGTTTTAACGATTCTTTTAAATACTGGAAACTTAGCATGGTTGAAATGTGATTATTCTACTGTTCCCCGTGAATCATAGATTTTATCGTCTTTCAGTAATTTACATAATGGGAATACATTCTGTTAACTATAGTTTGGCCAGGCAAAGCTCTGTTATGGTCACGAAACACGAAAATTCGTCTTTTAGACATCGTAAAAACACACAAAAACGATGCAGCTCGTTCTCTATCACCTGCTGCAATACAAAAGTGATTATAAAAAAGGGATTTGCGTTTATAAATAACTAAATAGAAAGGGACTTAAAATGTTCATGCAATTTCATATATATTTATAAACACGAATAAAGAAATTAATAATTAAAGAACCGAATTAGAAATCTGTCAATATATTACGATAAGCAGCTGTATCGCTTTAGATATTTTATACATTTCCCTGTATGGAAAATCAGACTGTTTCAATGTTGAGAAAATATCACGTATTAGATATAAAGCAAACTACAAACCTTCCAAAATTTTCCATTTCGTATCAAATCAATTGCGATAAAACCAACAAACACAAATTTCGAAAAGAAGAATACGACTACCAACGATCTCGAGGAAGAATAAACTATCAAATACCTACATGCAATATGAAAGTCGAGGAAACTTTCTCTCGCAAACCGCGACCCGGGATCGTGAAATAAAAAATTCACCGCGTTCTCTCGAAACCTCCACCTGACTTTCTACCACGCGTCAAATAAAAGGAAGAACAAAGGGCGCAAGAAAACGTGTAACACAAAATAAACACGCAGAGCAGAAGATACCAGCAGCGAGTTGTGAAAACAGAACGAGAGAGCAAGAGAGAGAGCAAGAGAGAGAGAACGTGCAGCAAGAGGAATTTCACGCGGGCAAAGTAGAGGATTTCAAACGCGCCCCCATACTGTCTGATTCAAGCCTCTCGCGACAGTGAAACAGCATCACGCAGCTTCGTTTAATATTGCAGACGACGTGACACGAGGTACGAGGCAGCTCGTGTGTCTGGCAGCCGTAGATAAACCTACGAACACGTTCCGGCCAGAGAGCATCAAAAAGGGCCGATCTAAAAAATTCACGACGAGCACGATCGCTCGATATCCGGCTGGAGAACCGCCGCCCGTCACGGTTTACCACGCACCTCTTCTCCACTTTCACCTACGCTGCCTCCTCGAAAACACTCGACCACCATTAAGCCCTCCGTGTTCCTACCGTCTTTTCATCCATAGTGCATGTACATTATTGTCCGTAAGTAGTTGCACGATTCCAAATCGTTGCAGATACATCGAAATGGTCCTGGAAATTCGCGATACCGTTCAGATCAGAGGGATTCTATAGCACGAAATAATAAGACGAAAAGCAAGAATACTGAAACTATATTGGAGGCTTGGTTCCCGAGGAAATTCAATTTGGAAATTTATCAGGCATACGTGAATTTGTCTAATCTCGATCAGACAGCAATAGACGGGAGATTATTTTACGTGTGAAAATAAGTGGGAAACGTAGCGTACAGTTTTTTTCGTTCAACGCTCTCTTTTCTGTGTTCAGATGTTATATATTTGTACGAATGTTTCTGATAAAGAGATCAGTGTTGAAATATTATCGCGAGCCATTGTACGATTAGTATTCCTTGGTCTTTCTTTTTTTACGTTCTTAGTCCGTGTTCTTTTCTCGGAGAAGACAAGCGGTCCTCTGGGGACAAAATTTCCCGTCGAATGGCAAAGAATGGCAAAGAATCCAGTTCACGGGCATCGAGTGGTCCCGAGACAGTAGCCTCGAATATTCTTCTATTTTTTAAGGATACTGTGACACTGAAATTTCTCTGTTGGCGAGGTGAAATAAGAGACGTCGATGGAGTTTGGTTTTATGGGACTTTCGGTCAGAATGGTTGATGCGAGAAAAGTTAAAACCTTCTTCGATGCTTTTTCGATGCTCTATAAATTGTTTGAGAAATTTGTTAGGTTTAGAATAGAAATAAAAATTGAAGAAAATCACCCGTCAAAACATAACAAAATTACGATATATCGTATATACTTCTTTATTTAATAGTATTCATCCAGTACTAGTTATATCTAATTGTATTTGGTATTTGTTTTTAGTAGGAGAATCAAACGAAACTGGATAATTTGAGAAAGACGTGTTTTAAGTAATTTTCGCGATATGTAATAAGAAATATGGAGGTACTTGTTCTACTATATTTTATGGCGTAACGATGATTTAACGCTTTAATGAACGAGGTACTAGAAAGATTAATCTTTGTATTCTAACAACGTTAGATAAGATAAAAGGAAAGAAAAAAGATCTGTATCCGCAGAACATAGATAATATTTCAATTTTCAGCAAACAAGTTCACTTTCGCATTTCAAATTAAAATTGTAAATTTATTATAACTCGGCAATACTTTTCACGCTATCCAAAGAAGATAAAATCAACCAACGTGATACATCTTCGAAATAATATTCGTGTAACTCGTTATCCGTAAACACGTCGCGGGATGACTCTTAAAACTTTCACTGTGAAGACATTTCCCTCAAATTTTGACTCGTCTTTCGGCACTAAGCGGATTTATCTTCGCAGTCTCTACTTATCTATCCTCTTCAATTTTTATACACGCTTATAATTTCGTATTTCTAACGCACGATTCTTTTGGGAATTCTAGGTTTTTAAATACTTCAAAACTTTTCACACGGTCTCCCTCCTTTCATACCTAATCGTCGTTCGTCAAATTTTTGCATCTTTCACGTTGCAAACTTTTCGTAGCTCGCTAAAATCCCGTAGAATCTTCATTCCCTCTTAATTCTCATAAAATGCCAAATGAAACCGCTACAATTCTACCTTCGAAATCTCAAAATCCCAAATCCGTCGAATTCGAAGCGAAACAAATTCACCAAGAATCAGGACCGAGCACCTTTAGAGTGGTTTCTTCGAATACCATCGCGATTCTACCCTGAAAATCGCGATCAACAAGCGAGGCTCGTTTACGTTGCTTCGAAATCTACCTGGTATCCTCTGGCAAGACCCAACATTCTCGTGAAATCGAAAACGAAAAAACCACCACGATTCTACCCCCGAAATCGAAACCTGAAATCCACCAGCCAGAATTCAAAGCGAAACAGATTCACCAAGAACCGTGTGACAAGCATTCTTCCTTCCAAATCCACCCCTTTTGAAGCTTCCATCCCTCCCTTTTTATTTTCCCTCCGTAACGAGAAGCGTAAAAAAAAAACTCCCCCGCACTATCCACCCAGGTACCTTGCACTTGTGATGATCCTTCCTTCGACGAATCAGCCGTCCCGCAACAGGCAGACCGCGTCGAAAGCGAAACGACCGGTCGAACGACGACGACGGGGTGCTTTGCGAGAGGTGTGTGTGTCTGTGTGTCTGTGTGTCTGTGTATGTATGTGTGCGTGGATGCGCGCGTGTCTCTCGCGAGCTGCTTTCCTCGACAAGGTGTGGTTGACGGCCGCGGACGCACTGGCTGCTCCGTCGCTTTTCACTGCCTCCCCGTGAACGCACACACCCCACAGTGCCTCGATATTGATTGGCGGCGGTCGCGTGCCACGTGACTTTTACGTGAGCCACCGCTCCACGACGACCGCGACGCATGTACGCACGCATGTGCGCCTTCCTCTGTCTAACTTTCGCTATGTACATGTGGACAGAGGTGGCTGTGAGCGTGAGATGGTTTCGCGGGTAACGGCGAGCGCGCCCTCGCCCTCGCAAGCCCTTAACCTTCGACCGTGGCTTTTTGTTTCGAGGCCACGATACCGTTCTGCCTTGGCCCGATACGCTTCTCCATCGGCAACGACCCCGCCCTGCCGCCAGACCTCATCGAGATTACGTACGACGTGACACTATCTTTCGGATGCTGCTTCAGTTCGTTAGCCCGCGGTTTTGCATGCGATTTTATTTTTGTGTGTCGATTAAAACAGCAGATGTGCGACGCGCCAGCGTTTTTACGCTTTTGGGTAGAAGGACGGAGTTTTCCGATTTTTCGCTGTTTGAGAGATCGACGTTCAGGCTTGGTGGAAGGAACAATTTGTTACGTTGCGGTTTTACTTAGTGTCGTCGCAGGGATTCGATGTGTTCTTGGACACATCGTTCGGATTTTTCGACGGCACAACGGGCGCATGTTCTACTTTAAATTCGGACAGCGTAACACGATAACAGTTTTTGCCGAATCTAACAGCCAACTGGTATACAATGTTTTGAAGCAAGAGGAATCAAGCCGCGCGTTGTATCCCATTTTGTATTCCTTTGCTACGCCTCTCGTTTTCCTGTCCACCGTGTACGATGGCAAGGGGTTGATTAATCGTTCGCGGTTGTATTTACTGCTTTCGCGTGGGTCCGTCTGCGAGGAAAAATTCACTGTCCCTCGTAATCCACCTTTCACGGTTTTCATATCCCTTCAACGCAAAATCGAATTATTTTTAATTGTAACACTTTTGAAATATACGAGCGAAAATGTTCTTCAACCTTTGTCACTACGCTGCGAATATTTATGCACTTATGGAAAATTTGTAAGCGTAAGAACTTACGCAGAGTAAATAATAACATGCGATAATATAAAATAATATTTCTCCATATAAATTCCATCGTTTCAGCTTTGTCCATAAAACTATGCACGAGAGGGAACCTCAACTCCAATGACCTTGACCTGCAAAATCCCGAGTAACACGCACTCTGTCCGAGGCCTGGGGTGATCGTGGTTGAAAAGTTAGGTTAGGTTAAATCCTTCGGGATGTACGATCATGGAACCTAATCCGATCTAACCATACCTTACCACTGTTATCGTCGCAATCTTACGCACGTGCATATGCAATTTCGTTTTCAATTACGTATATTGTGGTACGCGTAATCTGACAAATAACATTTATGACTTTATGACTTATCGTCGTAATTTCTCAATCGCGATCGTCCCACGACTCGGACAAAGTCTACGTTGTTCAAAGACTCTGCCATCTATAAAATATCCGGAATTCGAGAAAATTGCAATGAACGCCTCCTTTTGCGTGCGATCACCAGATATGAAATTGTATGCAAATCCGCGGTGTACGGTGAACCTGGGCAAGAATCGACGTCTGATCACGATCTCGATCGCCAGTATCATCCAATTGAAAGTGACGGCGTTCCTCTGTCATGGCCGCGACTCTCCGGTGTGCCGGGGCTCGCATCGCTAACCATAACGAATACAGAGCGGAGGACGAAGAAGAGGAAGGTATCGCGGAACGCGGTGGAAAGGTCGGGGCACATGGTGGCCAGCGACGCGGGGATCGCGTGGCTCGTCCGCGAGGCGATGGACAGCCGCGGAAGGATCAAGCTTAGGAAGCTGTCACGCAGCCGAATGTCGCGGGCCGCCGTTTCCGCTACCAAGCTGAAGCAGTGCGTCAGAAAGCAGCCGACTAAAATAAGGAAATGCATGTGCCTGCCATCCAATTACGCTCTCGTTGAATTCCCCGTAGTCTGGTCCGAGCTTAGGTTTGTCAACTTCGAGCTTCCCCTCTCTTAGCGTGTGCTCTCCATTCTTTTCGCGTGCTCTGTCATGGGACGTTTCGATTAGACAGATGCAGAGTATAGTTGGAGGAGAGTGCGAGCAGAATCGACTCGTAAATCGTGCTCGGTCGAGGATGAGATTTTAGCAGCTGGATCGTTGGGTGTTTTGTTTGATTTTGCCATTTAATGGTGGAATTATCGAGCTCTGTTTCATATTCTACTTTGATGTAATGTTCGTTGATCGTTGTAATTAAGGTGATACGACTTTAGGATATTTACTAACGTGTAGGTTCGATGACATTTATTGGAAATCTTTATGTTCTACTTCGTTTACGTTATAAAACGTCTATTTTTATCTATACGATGCGAATGAGATAACAGGCAGTAAAATAACTAGAAAACAAAAGCAACGAAAAGTATACACACAGTTCTATCTTAATAAAAGTCAACGTTTGTCACAAGTATTTATATATTTTCGTCAATTTTTAGCAATTACCAAGATATTATTGTTTCGATTGCAACTTCTTTTCGTGTTTGATCCATTCATTTTTCCATTAATACGTCATCGATATTTCAGAGCAAACCAGCAATTATGCGACGGTGCAATACGATGTGCCACGGGCCACATTTTCCCAGTGCATCGCGCCATTTTATCCGCAGTCAGTCCTTACTTCAAGGCGCTTTTCACCAACAGCCTAAAAGGCGGGAAAACAGAGACGACGGAAGTCGTGATCGATTCGGTTCCTGGAAAAATATTTAGTCTGATCCTTGATTATGCTTACACCGGTACGTGCAACGTAAATGCTGACAATGTCGAGCAGCTTTTGCCACTGGCTGACCAGTTCGAGGTCCTCGGCGTTGTTCAAATCTGCTGTCAGTTTCTTTTACAAGAACTTCGACCGGAAAATTGTCTGGGTTAGTAGGCGAAAATATTTTAATCGAGGAATAATATAGAAAATAATATCGACGATAAATATAAGAAACGATAAATAAGATACCGATTTCTCTAGAATTTTTTAACGAATTTTTTAATGCGCGGAAGCATACGCAGATATTCTTTGATTAAAGTTTCTTGCTCTTAAGACTTTCTCAAATTTACCAAAATGTTTTTGGTTTTCTATTGGGAAATACTATACAATACTATATAAAAATATACGACGTATAAATTAAAAAATTACTCATTACGTGTTCCATCTAAACAGTTGAAGTCTAATAAACAATATTCTATAAGCTCCCAAACATTAAATGTTTCTACGTGCCTACGAAGGTTTGTAAATTCACCTTTTTACATATTATATTCGATATAAATTTGTGGCTTTAAAATGAATAACTCTTGAAAATATTTGTAATTATATGTAACAAGAATCTTATTTTTCTTATTCTATTAACCATCGTACGTGTATTTTCAATTTAATATTTAAATATTTGCTCAAATATTTTTCCTTCTATTTTATTAAATAGATATCGTATGGACGTAAAAAATTTAACGGTTTGCTAGTTAAATCATCGTTAATACCATTTTTCGTGCTTACATCTCCTACCATCGGAAACTACCGCATTGAATATTTTAATAGGGACGCGTTTCTCTCGTTTCACGGTAATTTACTGAAATTTTCACCGGTAGGCATCTTCAAATTCGCTCGCCACTATTTCTGCCGCGACCTGGAAGAGAAGGGCCGGAAATATATTCGCCATCACTTTAAGCGGATACTGCAGGAGAGCCCGGAATTCAAAGAGCTGACGAGCAAAGAACTCGAGGCGATTCTACGCGACGACGAATTGAACGTTAAAAACGAAGAAATAGTTTTCGAGGCCGTTAAAACCTGGATCGAGCATAACGTCGATGAAAGGAGGCCCTATTTGCCTAGGCTCTTGAAATGTATGCGCTACGGTTTGATGAGCTACAACTTCTTTACGAACAATGTTCTCACATGGAAGATCATCGAGGAGGACGAGGTGAGTGTTCTTTGTACGATCGATCGATCGATCGTTTAAACTTCGAAAGAAACAGGAACCTCTCCTTCCTTTTTTACCGAACCAATGAATTTATTATTTTTTCTGCTAGTTATTTCTATAATTATCGTTTCTTACTTTTCGCTCCAATAATCACTTCTCTTCTTTTCTTTCATTTGCTTAACGAGTTTCACGCAAATAAATCCATCGAATATAATCTTATACTATACATAAGTATAATACGTAACACAGATTTATGTTTCTATTCTTTCCAATACCTTCACTGCGAATTGAGTTTTCATTACTTGTATCCCGTGGTAAAAAATAATTTTTATACGAAAAGAATCTATTTCCATGTTGCAAAACTTCACACGTGGAGTTCGAAAATATACGAAACGAACGAAAATAAAGGAAATAAACGATACAAGTGAAGAAGAACCAAATTAATTACGACCATCGAGAACGTGAATTCTAAAATACATTCTCGTCCTTTTAAGTCCTGCCAACAAGTGTTAGCTCCCGCTAATCAGTACCTGAAAGAACAGGAAGCGAAACTAGGTAGTGGCGAAATCGATTTAAAGAATCCCCTGGCCAAGCCCCGTATTCCCTATGAAATCTTGTTCGCGATCGGCGGATGGAGCGCCGGTTCCCCAACAAATTTCGTAGAAACCTACGACACGAGGTGCTTGATACTCTCCTCAGACCATAAAACACGGTTTTTCATTACGGTAGAGCTTCATTTAGTCGAAGTTTTAGTCGAAGAGAATTTTCATTGATTGAAATTTTAGTCGATTCCTGTCGACTGCTTCTATTTATTTGGATATTCGATAAATAAAAAAAAAACAACAGACTAATGAGCCACAAGTTTTTAAACATACATCTCTGTCGACGAACTATTTGTTTTCCCATGAATTTAGATAAACGGAATTTTCTTGCA
The DNA here is from genome assembly GCF_011952255.1 of Bombus vosnesenskii. Taxonomy (NCBI): domain Eukaryota; kingdom Metazoa; phylum Arthropoda; class Insecta; order Hymenoptera; family Apidae; genus Bombus; species Bombus vosnesenskii. Next base: position 1,664,719 of record NW_022882948.1, read on the forward strand.
ATAAAGTAAAATAAAAAGCGGAATATCAATCCTTTCGCCGTATAGGAAAGTGACGAAGGAAATAATTACCTCGAAATATCGCAAATTCAATATTATATGGATTGGTTATTCCAATTACTCTGATATTTATAGATAACTATAACGTTTATAATTAACCGATCCTCGCGTTGTCGATTTCGCGGCACGAAAAATCGTGATCGGTCCGAGACTCACACAGGCTACGTGTAATGTGAACTCCAGAGCTGACAGATGGTTTCTATCAGTGAGCACGGACGCCACACCGAGGTCCTATCACGGCCTGTGTACATTGAACAATTTGATCTACATGATCGGCGGGTTCGACGGTAATCAGCACTTCAACACGGTCAGATGCTTCGATCCAGTAACGAGGGAGTGGCGTGAACGAGCCTGCATGTATCACGCGAGGTGTTATGTCAGCGTTTGCACTCATGGTCGGTATCGTTCCCTTCCGTAACTTTTTCAGGACAATGAACCTTGTACAACGATGTACGATACACGAACATAAAGTTTCTCCTTACGTGTTTCGTTGCGTTTCCACGGAATCTATTTTAATATCAGTTTTCTCATAAAAAAAAATGTACCTGCATAAAAATCTGTAGTCTAATTACTAATTATATCATATACGCGTACTATAATTTCCAATTAATATTTTTGTAACAGAAATCGAGTCGAATAAAAAGCTTTCGGTCTTCCTTAAGGATCCTTTGGTCAATTGCAAACCATCCTTTTGTAATATCAATTTCGACGATTATATCGTATACGCGTATTCTAATTTCCAATTATTATTTTTGTAGCAGAAATCAATTCGAATGAAAAGCTTTCGGGTTTCCTTAAGGATCCTTTGGTCAATTGCAAACCACCTTTTTGTAATATCAATTTTGACAATTATATCGTATACGAGTACTCTAATTTCCAATTATTATTTTTGTAATAGAAATCAATTCGAATGAAAAGCTTTCGGTCTTCCTTAAGGATCCTTTGGTCAATTACAAACCACCCTTTTGTAATATCAATTTTGACGATTATATCGTATACGAGTACTATAATTTCCAATTAATATTTTTGTAACAGAAATCAAGTCGAATGAAAAGCTTTCGGGTTTCCTTAAGGATCCTTTGGTCAATTACAAACCACTCTTTTGTAATATCAATTTTGACGATTATATCGTATACGCGTACTATAATTTCCAATTAATATTTTTGTAACAGAAATCAAGTCAAATGAAAAGCTTTCTTTAACGATCGTTCAGTCAATTGCAAACCGCCCTTTTGTAATATCAATTTTGACTATTATATCGTATACGCGTACTCTAATTTCCAATTATTATTTTTGTAACAGAAATCAATTCGAATGAAATTTCGATCTTCCTTAACGATCCTTTGATCAATTGCAAACCATCCTTTTGTAATATCAATTTTGACGATCCCCAATATTTACCATAAGATGAATGTTTCAATGTTAAAATCACCCTATACGATATGACTCATTCTCCATTAGGTGGAAAGATATATGCTCTCGGTGGTTACAATGGCCGCACCAGAATGAGCTCAGGGGAAAGATACGAACCGCAAAGGAACCAATGGGAAATGATACCACCGATGCATCGACAGAGATCGGACGCGAGCGCAGCAGCCTTACAGAACAAGATCTACATCGTAGGCGGTTTCAGTGGTCGCGAAGTTCTGAATTCCGCGGAAGTGTTCGACGTCGAGACTAATCAATGGAGTTACATCCATCCGATGATCAATCCGCGATCCGGCGTGTCTTTGGTCGCGTTTCGTGACAGCCTTTATGCCTTGGGTGGCTTCAACGGTTTCATTAGACTTAGCTCTGGTAATCTTATCAATTGTTAATCGATGAAATCTTAAACTTATCTCAAATTCATACGACTCGTTTATCCTTCACTAGTTTATTCACCGATTTCAGTCACTTGATCTTTTTGATTTTATCTGTTTCTTTCAAACGAAAAAGATATTTTTACAGGGTTGTAATCGTACAATTTGCAATACTTTTAACAAGATCGTAACAATGTAAAGTATCGAACGCGACATGAAGCATTTTAAACGATTTTGTCCTCCGATGAAAATTCTTTTAAACGCGTAAAAGCTTCAAAGCAAGCATGCGACTCGATGTTACGGAAGATCGTTCAATGAACGAATTCTCCTTAATTGCATTAAATTTTCTGCCACGTAAAGTTCAATGCACGAAATGTTTAAATCTCGTTCGATTCCCTATTACGTAAAGTTGGAATTACGTAGCTTCGTCAGACGAGAAATATTATTCTCGCAACTGTTTGTTCGTTAAAGAATTTCTGTTTATGATAAACTGCTAAATTCTTAGAATAGTCGATAGAAATTTGCTGTCTAGTGGCAACCCACTGCGCAGAAATCTGACGCCGCATAGGAATTAATGTTCCTGTTACAATATCGACCCTCTCGATCTTGCAGGGGAGCGTTACAATCCGAATCATTCGGAGGATTGGCACGCGGTTCCAGAGATGTTCAGCCCCCGCAGTAATTTCGCCACGGTCATCCTGGACGACATGATATTCGTCGTCGGTGGTTTCAACGGTAATTTATATCAAATACATAATTCTTCGAATTTGTATAATATTATCGTTGTATTATATATAAAAGCGTAGGTTTATGAACACTCAAAAATATATAAAATTGTTAATCTATAAATTATAAAAATCGTATACTGATAATAAAAGTCTTTTATTTATTTACTTCTCTTTCTTGTTAAATCTCGTTAAGGGAACCTGTAACGTTATTATTAGGCAGTCTTAAGCATTCGTGAATTACTTTCGTCAAAATCTAATTTCGACATGATCTACCTATTTTATGCGAATATGTCTTTTGTTTGAAAGGTTCCACGACGATCGCATACGCGGAATGTTACGACGGAGACAGCAACGAATGGTACGACGCGTCGCCGATGAATTTGAATCGAAGTGCCTTGAGTGCGTGCGTTATCGCTGGCCTTGACAATGCGCGCGAGTACTCGTATCATGGCAAAGCGCGAGATCTTGGTCAAGGTTATCAATCTTTATCACTAATTGACCTTCGAATAAATCAAACTTTTATCAATTCGTTTTATCTCTTTAACTTCTTGCTTCTGTTGGTCGACTTCGTTAGATTAACTTGAAAAATATTTTAAGACAGATACACTTTTTTCGAAGGATGATCGTGAATCTGTCTGTCGTCGTTTTATCATCGATAATATTAATATTATGAAATTATTAAATTTTGCGTTAAGGTATGAAACGACGAAGATTATCGATATAGGATGACGAAGAAATGAAAAATTGATATACGTTATACATTGCAAGATTAATTAAATTAATAGTAGTATAGGAAGAAATTTACCTTTTCTAGGTCAAGCCTCGTCGGAAAACCAACAAAAAACTATCCAGGGTGGAGAGGGTGCTGTAGAAACGAACGCGGACATCCCCACCGAAGAGGAGGAAACAGCAAACTTCGATGAACACGTTCAAAGGGATGTCAGCCCTATGAACGAGATGGCTGAAAGTGTCGGCAATTATCTAGGATAATTCAAAGAACACTATACACCAAATTAGATTTTCTAAAGTTTAAAAACGTGAAAAAAGAGATACTTGGTTTGGGGAATGTTTGTTACACGAATACGTGAGATTTTTGTCGCACCATCTTGTTGCAAACGATATGGAGAAAATCGTGCAAAAATGACAAATTATGCACGGTATATCACAAAATAGATTAATAAATGACATTTTTTTACATTCTATCAAAATATAAAGAAATAAGAATGTAAATGCATGGTGGTACAAGATTCTCAATTATTTGTGAACGTTTTGCGGAAGATGAATTTAGAGAAGTAAAGTAATTAAAAAGAAAATTAGTAGCCAGAACCAGGCGTTTAGAACAAAGAACATGGTAGGTATTTAGAATGTTTCAAGTTGATCCTCTCTTTTTTTTATACATCGTTTTACAAAGTAAATTTTCGCGTAAAACGTTTACGCAGGTTTTAATTGCGATTAGGTCTTCCAATTTTTATCGAAAATCGCTATTTTGTAAAGGGTATTATTTTTTCTGCTACGCTATCTTTTTTCTTTTTTTTTTTTTTTGTAGAAGATCGCCTCGCGAAATTTTTATCGAGTTTCCAGTCCGCAAGGACCTACGGATTTTATCGATTTGCGTAATAGCGACTAATTTATGTATTTTATTACGGCTTTAAATATCTTTTCTCTCGTTCAGAATACGATTCTCACGAAGATACACCTGCATGGCTGGTTGTTTCACACGTTTACCAGAATCTTTTTCTTCCCTTTTTTCCTTTTCTTTTTTTTTTTTTTTTTTTTTTGAATAATTAGTCAAAATTGTTATTTTTCTATGCGCACGTTTTCCCTGTCCCTGCATGTGTATCTTAACGTAGCACATTCTTTTTGGTCGAGATCCTGATACGCCTTCATCTGTTATTTTAATCGAATAAAAATATACCAATTACGGAACTGTTTTATTTTTCTGTCTTTTATAGATTAACACGAATAATATGAGAATCATCGACATGTTACACGCACGTAACGTAATTCCAAAGCGTTTCAGTTTTATGAAATGTAATTAAAGTTGTAATGTACCGAAATATCCAAGTTGTTGCATTCGCTAGGTCGACCGTAATCTATCAGGGATATGAATCGACATTATTGGACATGGGATGATCACATCGCGACTCAACTAACAACATTGCTAAACGAATTAAAAATTTATAAAATAATATTCAATGTTCGATCTATAGATCCATAGGATGATTTAAATTCAGGTAATTCTGGTGAGAACGTAAAGACAAAATTCATTGTAAAACAACGTGGAACGATATAGAATAAAAGGATCAAACTATAGAATCGGCAAAAATGACAATAAGACACTGAATCTTTTTTTTTTTTTATTAATCTATCTCATTTTTGTATACGTAGATTTATTCACTTTTCATATGCATTCATATATTATGTATAGTGTATACATTGTTGTTACTTGTTCATTGACATTGCGTTACCGCAACTACAAACGTTCTTCATCGATTTAGTTCCCCTCCCTTTATCTCCTTCTACCCTCCTCTCTTTTCTCTATTGTTTTTTATTCACCTCCCCTCCTTCCGCAGTGAACCATTCGATCGACGATCGTTTCGCATTCCAGCGACACTCGAATATATCGTTTCGATTACGACGCTGCTGTTTACGATTGTTCTCGTCCAACGAATACAGCGACGAGATCTATCGAAACGATTCCAACGATCGTGCAATATCCAGAGAAGAAGAATCGCGATCGGTCGCCTGGAAAATACCGTTTTCCATCCAAGTCGCGTACTTCTTTCATTCTCCTTTATTTCTTCTCTCTTTTCTCAATCTGCTCTAACGAACGTTCGCGATTCGTTTTCGCTTCGAAAGAACCCATTCTTCGTTCGCGTTTGGCCGAAATCACGTCGCTAAAAAACGAATACAAAAAGATGAAAAACCGATGACTCGGCGACCACAGCGAAAGGTGAAGGACCAACGCCCCTACAGGGGACAAAGAGAATTTTTTAATCCATTAAGGAGCAAAGTTTCATTAACGCGACATGGCATTTATAATTATTTTTTCATTGATTTACATCATCGAATTCTATCGAATTCACATCGTAACTATGAAAAGGAATTTCAAGAATTTGTTTAGCATTACTCTTCCTTTTCTTTTTTCTTCTATCTAATCAAGAAAGATGAATTTTTACTTTGTTCTTCCATTATGCTCATCAATTAACATAGATATGCCTGAATATTCTTTTACGACGTTTACCAAAGTAATTTATTACTTATTTTTAAAACTTAATTATCTTTCTGAGATTTAAATCTTCGAAAGCGTATTGAATCGTAACATAAATTCAATCTGCTTTCACGTTTATCGTATAAAAAGAAAGACTCCGATACTTCCAGTATCAAAATGGCTCGAATATAATGGCAGCTAAAAATCGTATTAGTAACAGGCATATCTGAGTTCCAATGATCTTTGAATATCTTCCCATTTCGTTAATCTTTACGATGGCCGAGCCAAGAAATTGCGTGGTAGAAACGGTAAAATCGGTAAAAACTTAACATTACGGGGGCCTGGGTTAAGAGTACAAAATCGATTGGAGATTAACTAGAACGCGCATTAAACGTACAATTAGACACAACGACGTACAATTGAGCAAACAATAGGACAGCACTGAAAATTCCTTCGACCAGAATCGCATTCGAACTCTTCGCACTATTCAGCTTCGTCGAATCTTTCTATCGCTTTGTGCCGAGTTCGTAACCATTCGCTCTTCCTATCGATCGACAAACGGGGTAGAACGCGTGTTTCGTCGTTCTTCTGGTGGCACACCTCTTTATTCTCTTCTCGCGTAAACTCGAAGAATTTCTTCGATCGAAGAAGAAATTCGAAGTGGCACGATATATCGAAAACACGACGCCGAAAAGATGCGTTGCAAGGACGCAAGAAACGAGATCGCGTCGAAGAACGATCGTTCGTGCGATGACACGTTCGAGATATTACAAAGAGATTAGAAAAAGGATATACGTGCGAGTGTGCGACGAACAACGGCTGAGAGTTCAACGGGGTCGCGCGAGTGGAGAAGAAGCGAAGAGAGAAAAGTTGCCTTGTAACAAATCAATTTGGTTCCTTTCTAAGTTCAACTGTACACTTGTCATTTAGAAAAACCATGTTGGTTAATAATTTAATAACCGCATGAACACCTTACGAAGTATTAAGACAAATACGTATCATCTAGAGTAGTAAAATTGAATCTATATTTTGATATCAAATGGGACACCGATTTGAATTAAAAGAATAGAAAAACAACCATTCTCTGACTTCTCAAATGCAAATGCTTTCTCTTCACTCCTAACGCACGCTCGATAATCCGACGATCGTAAGTAACGACTGAGCGTAATGCGTAAAAAGAAAAATGAGGGAAAACGATGTGACCTTATGGATGGACAGGAAAAATTCTAAAAACTTTTTTGTGCTTGACAGCTGTTACGAGTGTGAGACTCGGACGAACGAAGACGAGTACGAAGATACTGTGGTCCTGAAGAAGCAGTACTCGTTCTAGAATTCCGATGAACCGTATAGCAACACATCGCGCGACGCGGAACGTGTACAACGTTACACGATTTTTCGCGAGTACGCGCAACATTTTTCTTTCTTTTTTTTTTTTTTTATTTTCTTTACGATGTAAACGGCTTACACGACAATCTCATGGGTAAACGTTTATATTGGGCGCAGTGGGTTTACACTTAACGATATTACAAGAAGAACCGCCGTACGACATTGCAATTTTCCTTTACTACATGCATAGAAAATCATGTAAAAATTGTTTACAAATAATGCTCTGTAAATTGTTTTCAACGTGTCCAGATTTTAATTGTACGTTAGAATTTATTTGAATTTTGATTAAAATTATTAACTAAATTAAATACTTGTAAAGTGTGTAATGGATATATATATATATATAGTATAATCGATGTAAATTATAGACGAATTATTAGATTTATATTTAACAAATACGTCGATAATCGCGTTACTTGGTATAAGTAGAGGCTTAAAATTGAAAAAAATATAATCAATGAAAAACATTACCTTGAACGACAATTCGCAGAAAAAATAAATAAATAAACTCAATTATCGACAAACACGTTAATCAAAGTATTCAACCGTACTTCGTAAAAGAGAGCAACAGATTAAATGCTTCCAATATAATTCACGAAATAACTTTCATCCAGTCGCGTGGAAAAATCAAATTGCCATAATCGTATCGGCGTAGCGCGGCGTATCTCATCGACTCATGACCTCCTCCCTCTTCTTCTATCTTGGAAAACGTCAAAATTGCGCACGTACCATTCTTTCGATCACATTCACGATTAGCAATTAGGAGACGCGACACAGCCGCGCGTCTTCGTTGCTTCGATTTTACGATTAAATGTATAACATCTTTACTTAGATTGTTCTGAGCAATTGAGATCTAGTATTGGAGGGATTTCATATACCTGAAAATGTTTAGTCACTTGTCTCGTTCTCCTCGTGTTTTTATTCCTCTACTATTCCTCTTGCTCGTCTTGCATCTGTCCGTTAATTTTCACTATCGTCGTTTCACTATCATCGTTTCACTATCACCATTCGAACGTAAAAAACAATTGAAATCTTGTATCTGTAAGTCGCTTCGACGTAACGATCATTTCGAGATTCCTCGTCGTACCTTGTATCCCTACATCTTCTTTTCTTGCCTCTTCCCGCAATGTTTGCCATTTTCTTAGTATTTTATTTTCTGTGTTTCGTTTTTGTTTTCTTTTTAAATTAAGATACTCTCACTCTCTCTCTCTCTCTCTCTCTCTCTTGCTTTCATACTTTACGCGTCTCATCCATCCTCCGCACACCACACGCACTCACACTTATCTGAGAGTAACAATTGACATGCGTTTCGTAACTTTCCTAGCGTCTAGACAATGTGTCCCTGCATTGTCTTAATTTGTTTTTTCGTTTTCTATAATATACATCGTATATTTTTTTGCGTTTCTTTTAGATTTTTCCATTTTTTTTCTTTTTGTTTTTTCGACACCGGGCTACGTTAAAAGGAGCCACGGTGAAACCCGTCATGCGATGCGTCGCTGTGTTCTCTCGAGTCTTAAAAAGAAGCGGGAAAAAAAGGCGAGTTCACGATTTTGTCCTTTCTCGTTTAATTATTTTGTTAACGAGAGATTCTTTTCTTGTTTTTTTTTTCGCAGTGATGTTAAAACGGATTTTCCGGTTGGAATCGATGACGCGATATCGATGTCGATGACGATGATAGATGTCGATGAGGATCGTTCGAACGATCCTTTATTCGTGTCCCGATTATCTTTTAATGAATTGATTATACGTTTCCCGTTTTTCTATTCCTTTTTTCTACCCTGGGAATTACTCGACAGCATCGGGTTTTGCGATAGGCCGAAAACTCGATATTTAAATTGGTATTTAAATTGGATATTTAAATTGCTTTAGGATGGTTTGCCGTAGTTTCTGTAATCTTACGTAAACGTTCATTAGCATTAATCGGCGACTCGTAACCAGTGATTTAACTTACCGTAATATACGTTGAATTATTGACATCTGTATAGAGAAATATTGTTGCGCTGTTTTCAAGAAAGATGTTCTGAATAGACAACGTATACATATGCATGTGTATGCGTAGTAGCAAATGAAACTTGAAAAATTATCTTAGCTTTGAATTAAGAAAATGGAATGCTTGTTACAGAAGTGTTAATAAAGAGATTCTATCTCGATGGATAAATTAATGGAGTACAGACTAACAACGATATAGATAAGAAGCAGAGCACCGTTATTATAGTAGTATTCATCTATATATCACAATTATCATCATAAAAAGGAAGTTTCAATTCCAGTTTCTATTTAGATAATGTACATCAATTCCCATTTAATTCAAGTTAAATCACTGACCAAATATTTCATTTACTATATCCTGCATAAATCATTTTCCATCAGTATTCCATTTCATTATCAGAAGATTTGATCTTGTCATTATTAATCCTCCGTAGGCAAACACGTTCATCCATAGAACTTACAGACGATATAAGTAAGATTATTTTCAAGTCTAATTTCTTTATGATTACAGATCTTCGATAAATCTGAGACAATTCTACGGTTCTTGTCAGATGACAAGTAAGTGAGAAGATTATTGGCACATAAATTTATGTTATTATTAATCGAAATTCTTATCGAATCCTTTGTTGAAAATTACTATATTCGCAGTATTCTTTTTAGTAGGCGTCACTAAACGTTTTTGCATCTCTGCACATTGCACTGTACAATCATACGTTAAGTTAAAAGATCTCCCGATAGAAATTAAATAATTCAAGACATTCGGAATCGTTGATAACTCGGTTTGCTTACAGAGGAGTAAAAGTACACGTAACGTAGCACGTCAATAATAAAAACTCCGCCATTTCTACATAATTTCTCATGAAATTCCCACTCTATCATCCTACGTTTCGTCCTCTATTTTTCCTAAATGCTCGCGCGTACTCGTCTCAGATAACAGTGAACACATCCAACACGATTGACCATGAAACCACCCTAAACCAATCTCAAGCTACTCGTTTCGTGATTTTCTTCCATTGAGAGAAGAGCCAGCTGCGGAAACAAGCATTCACGTAGGCCCATTCTTCGCGCAGACATAGGTCCATTCGTTACAATACGTTACAATCGTTCGATGGCTCGATGAATCGTCGAAATGGAGGGCGAGGGACGCGCTTCGAATGGCGCCACGATGGAATGACACTTAGGAACCTAACGAGAGAAACTGATCGACGACGTTCTTATATTAAAACATGTCCGAACGATGTGGCCACTTGTGTGTAAAAACGTTGGAATTGCCCCGCTTCTGATCGATCGAACGACCGATTTTCCATCGTTTGGAAGAAGAGAAACGGAGCAAGCGTTGAAAAAAGAGGCGAAGGTATTTTAGTTTAGAAGCGGGGCAATTATCGAGCAGGACGCGCTAATTATTCCTAATGCGATCGAAGACGACACGGAGAGTTACGAGAATCCGCTCTCGACTTTATTCTTCTTTTTTCTTTTTTTTTTTTTATGTTCATCTCTCCCTGTTGCTAGTTAATTCGCTAGTATTAGACTAGTTTCTCTTCATTTTTTTTATCTCGTTCCTTTAACGGTTCGTTATTTAAGTCGCTAGGCAGTCCGTTCCTTATCTGAAGTATTTCAGACCAGCCACCAGCAGGAACTTCTCGATGAAAAGCTCGGAATCGAGGACGGCGATGTGCGCGGCTCGGCCAATCAGAGCGTTTGCCGTCGCAGGTAACGCGTGGTGCACGTCGTACCTCACTAAACTTACTCCTGACGAGGACATCACCGGGTACAGGATGTTGTGCACCATCTCACGATATGCTGCACCTGCAAGATCACATTGTTTTAATTTATTTTATTCAATTACGACGCATCTGATGTTTCACAATTAGGGTCTTCTACTCAACATAATATTCTGTTATTATTCTATCAAATTATATACACCTAGTATATAAATATTAGAAACCCAGTTAACATTCAGTACAAATTGTACAAATTGAAATAAGGAGAGGCCAATATTAGTGTACCTTTGAATATAAATTTTGTTTTTGGTTACAAGATCTAGAAACAAAAGAGCTATAAGTAGATTTCTATTGCTGCTTCTTGCAGCCTTCAGCTACAGCTACAAGATCAACCTTTTGGTAATGTCCTTTGCTATAAATATATAAACGTGTTCCCTATCATAGCTTCTTCTGTTGTATTGTAACACTGTAAAAGTGAGGATCTGGATCAACATACACTAATACTTATACGTATACTTATTTCAATATATTTTTCTATTACAAATTCATCCACTCGTTCTTCTATCAGTCAACCTCGACAATCGCTATCTTTATTTTCCAAGTATTTTATTATAAAACTGTCGTGAAGTCCTACTCTTACTGTTCTTAAAAGTAACAAATCACGTTCCATTGTAGCGTAGAGGATGCCAAATTTGGAACACTACAATTATAATATATAGCTTCTCGGCATAAAGCCAATAAACTCTTTTCTTTCGTAAGAAAGTGGAACTCTTTGGTAAAAAAAAAAAAAAGAAAAAAAAGGTAGCCTTTTAGGATCTCCTGATGGAAGTCTCTTATTCCCAAGATTGCTCGTTCGATAAAGTCGTATTACCAGAGATAAATGAAAAAATAAATGGAGTTCGATTACCTTGATCGGTCGAATCCCGTACGGCGGCTTTGCAGAGTTCTATACGAGCGGAATGAAGCGGCACGTATCGATCCTGCGCGCTCCCGCACAGCAGCACGTGTTTGAATTTCTCGAGATTGCTCTTCTGACTGAGGCGGAACATGAACGACCGTCTAACATTCGGCGCATCTTTCATAGCCAGTTGCAGCAACGAGACGGACTTCTTCAGCTTCTGCATGAACCACATACCTGAGGACATAGTTTTATTTTGGAAATAACAGTTTCAAGTCTTAGGAATTTACGATTTTAAAATAAAGAAGTTCTTTCGTTCTTAGAATCATCTAGTTTAGAATTGTTACAAACTTTTTATGTGTTGGAATTTGTATCTTCAGATTATTAGACATTTTTACAAGATCGCTAAAATTTCGTTTTCAACGACCAGAGAAGACGAATTATTTTCTGACATTACCTGCGTTAACTAATCCACTGGTGTTATACAGTGTACCTAAGTGTGGACCGCTTAGGCTGAGAAACGTGTGTAAACGTGGAAGAAGCGGCCGTAATTGAGGCCGCGTCAGAGCGCTTCTTATGATGATGGTCCCTAAAGAATGTCCAATAAAGCTGACTTTCGTCGGGTTCAGGCCCGACGTCTCGATGTGATGCAGAATCTCGGCTACCAGTCGATCCGTCATTGTATCGAAATCCGAAAATGTGTCACCCTTTTCATGCAACATAGAAATATGCAATTTATTAACAAACGTTCGTTACTTCTTTCGAATAGACAATCTTTTTCACTCTCGTTTCTAGTCGTTTTTGGTTCTAATTTAGACTTGCTTTGAGATATCAAATCTATGACGATTCTACTTCAAACTGAATCTCACACGAATGTGTATGTATCTCAAATATTTTATAATATTTTTCATTCTTAAATTTACAGATAGCATCTTCAATCAACATCTATAGAATTTTTCTGTTTTCCTCGATGCCACTTACACCGACCGATTTCATTCGGAAATACAATTTCCAAAGTTACAGTTAAGTTATTTCGATTGTCATCGACGTTATACAAAAATTAGTTGAGCCATGAAAAACAAAATTAATTGATGGTTGTTTGATGAAGAAGAAATACAAAAGGCCGATCTCCTCGTATTCGCAAAAAAATAACATGCAAAGCTAATTTCCAATCAGAATCACTAGGAAATATATCTTGCAATCTAATAAATTAAAAAAGAAACATTCATAATAAATAAATACTTCTATTACTTATATAAATCGAACTGAGAAAAATTCTGTCCTCCTAATAAAATATAATGAAACAAATCTCACTTGATTTCTCTCAGACATTAAAAAATCTAGATGCGCTCCGGGAAGACTCAGTTCCAAGTACGTCTTGACCAAGCGAAGATCAGCGGGGTTGCCATCGAGACCGTGCACGCAGATAATCAGATGAGCTCCTTCCGGCGAGAACAGCCGATACTCGTTGCTGATGTGGAAGTACGGCATGGTCGAGGCCAGGGTCGGATAATCACTAAGAGGCACATTCGATCTTAGAGGTTTTACCGACGACGGGGTCAGGAAGTCACCGTATCCAAAGGAATGGGCACGTTTATGGAAACGCAACTGCGCTTCCTTGTGTTCTCTAGAGAGGATAAGGTAGACAAAGAGAAACTTAACTACGAAAAAACACAAAGTGACAGAAGAAAGCCATCGCCGAACTCAAAAAGGCAGATAGAAAATGGCACGGATGCTTGCGAACAAAGGCGAGAAAGAAAAATAGGCGAAAATAATCGCACGATATTAAAGTTTGGCTTGGAGTTATTCAGCTGTTTGGAAAGTTCGTAGCGTTTTTAATAGTTAGAAATATTTTCTTGCGAGATTGTTAAGATGAGATTAGGTGGACGCTGTTTGTTATGAGATTGAGAGAAGATGGTTTATTATGAATTTCTGGTAATCGATAAGATATTGAGTTTGATGAAAATTAGATATCAACTGCAACGCGTAAAGAGAAAACACTGGTGAATTGTAAAAAAAAAAAAAAATTATTTAATAGGACGTGTTTAAATCAAAACTTGTAATATCTTTCAAACATCTGGTACCAGATATCATCTAAAATTTCTAAATTAAATGGTAAGACGTCTATTGTTTTAAGAAGTTAAAAAACACGTCTTTAAAATCTTGTCTACTGAGTAAAATATCATTTTTCTCAAACGCAAAGCAAAAGTATTGTTTTAACTGATATATTCAATGGTCGCTTATTCTGATCATTAGGAAACTTAAAAGTTAAAGAAAATATTCGTTTTGTAGAAATATATTAGCTTTAAATTTTCCCTAAATATTACGAACTTTTCGAACAACCAAATACAGAAAATCATAATTTTCGTTGTGAAATTATACGTGTTATAACGAAGGGACTATGTGAAGGCCAAAGGGACTTGGTAGCTAAATTATATAACTAATCGGTATTGAAGTAAAAATATTTAATGTACGCCACTAAATCCTTAGCTAAATGAATTATAATCTGGTAAAGCGTTAGAAGGCTGTTCAAACAAACACTTTACTCCAAACTTTGAAAATTAATTAATCACACGCATATTGCATTTAGTGCCTCGTGTTTCATCTGATCAGTACGATACAGTTAAACAAACCGTCATAAATGACAGGAATAATTAATCATCTTTAGAGCTGTTGTTAATTTAACAACACAATGCATGAATGATATCAAACCATCGTTCATCCATTGTACTTAATCAGCCAACAATTTTATTATCAAACGAAAAGCTTCGACCCCACCAAACCAGCGAAATCAAATCTCACAAGAAACCCTGTATAATCATCAACGCACCTGTAAATCTTCCCTGAGAAGCTCATCTGCCTCTTGAACGCTTCCTTGCATTTTTTAAAATTAATCGACTCATCCTGAATCGACTGTAACAGTTCCTTGCCCTCTTGATAACAATCTAAACAAATATCCCTAGCTCCATATGCAAGATCTCTATCTCTCTCCCTCTCCCTATCTCTATTCTTCTGAGGACTACACGGCGCAGTCTTTGTCTGTTTAGGACTTCTAACCGGTTTCACCGTCTCGTAAACGTGATACAAAGGATTATCGATGATAGCAGGCGGATCACGAAATTCCTCTGGAGGCGGTGGTTCGTCCTGGAACATTTTTGGAGGCGGAAGTCGTACTTCTTCGTACGAATGCTCTTCTACGCTTTCTTTCGTCGGAGCGGGTCTTTCTTTTCTTGGTACGATTTTTGACAATTTTTGACGAAGCTGTTCGCTCGATAGCTTCGCGTTTCGACGCTGCTCGGAGCTAGACGTGTCTCCGCTGCTGACCCATCCGGAACACTCGGACGTAAGGTTACTGGAACTGGAGCTCATCGTTGGGCTACTCGGTCTGCTGGACGGCGGGCTGAGAGGATTCGGAATGACGGGAAGATTGTTGCTAAGGCTGTCCTTGCTGTCGCGTATGGGCATGCAAGGTAACGACACTGCGCTTCGTGGTACCACAACTTTGTTCTGCGCCACTGGCACACTCGCACATCTCAGTCTTTTCACGCTTGGCGCTGGGACCGCGCTGGAGGTGTCGGATGGTGTTGTTCCATTCGTTGCTGGCGCCTCCATGGGAGACTTTATGGGATCTACCTGTAATTATGGAGAAGGAATTTTCACGTATGAAGATTTTATATAGAAAATTATCAAAGAAGAACGTAAGAGATACTACCTTCAGAATAATTTTATTATTATTCTCCACCCCCAGGACGCTCGTCGTGGTTACCGGAGGCGGAGGCCTGTACTTTGGCAGCGGAGCCACCGCAGGATCCTGATAAGCTGGAGGTGGAGGTGCTGGTTTCCTATTCCTATGACTACACTTCCTATTCTCCTCAGCCGGATGATCAATATCCAGAACAGGCGCGGAATGTGGTCTTCTTCCATGCCTGTCCTTCCTCTTCTCCACACGTTGTTCCTTCTTCGGTTCAGACGTCATCACCTTGTAAAACATCTCGTTAGTTAATTCTTGCATCTTATCTTCGCTATGTGGCCTCCTATGTTTCTCTGCTTCTCCGTAACAAGGTGCGACACCATTACGAGGGCTCTTGACAGCAGACCTCTCCTCTCTTCTTCTTGGTCTTTCTCTTCGAAAATCACAATACTCGTTACGATCAACGTCATCTACTAATCTTTCTGTGCTTTTTGGTCTCCTTGGTCTCTCTGGTTCTCCACGTGTTCTCCCACTGGTGCCATTTGTCCGATAAAAGAAGGAGTCCGTAGTTGTCGACGTGTAATTGGATCTTTTATACAAAGGATCAGCCATCATCGAATGACTGCTGGGCAACCCTCCGCCATTCATTGAATCCTGAGCCTCTCGATTTCGCTGATTTAACCCGGACCCAGTTTTACCAATTGTGTGATACCTGCGAGACTCTAGACCATTCGTTTGACTGTACTTGCCACCCGTTTGATGCGTTTGTTTACGGGAATTTCCTCGATAGGTCACTCTGTCCAGTGTGGCTGTGTGAAGCGGCTGTTGTTCTGGGAGAAACGTGTCGCCATTGACGCTCGCTTTTGTTGGTAGAAAGTTGTTTTGGTCGTTGGCGGTCGACAGTGGATGACGCGTTGGTAATCGGTGACTGCGTGGCTCTAGTCGAATCCTTCTTGTATCCAGAGAATGGTAATCTGTAGAGCAATAGTTACCAATTTGATCAATTTAACGCTTAGTAAAATTAAAACGGATAAAAATTCAATAAACAGTTAATAACGTTTTAACCATTACTGAAATAGATAAAGACAAATAAGAACTTATGATTGGATGTACTAGAATTTGGTGGATTGTTAGAAAGTTTTGTAAGTTAGCTTTATAATAACATAGATAGTGTAAATAAACTAAATGTAATATTTTAATATTTCATATCAATATTTAATATTTCCTGAATACATAATATATTTTCTATAATATAAACGATATAAATACTCTGAAAGAGGAAAACCTTGTTGATTGCAGGTACTAGAGAACGTAGAATATTAACATAGAGGTGTTTTCTAAAGGGTGTCATAAACTTTATTGAGTGAGTAATACAGAGAAGAAAGAGCTGTTAAGCGGAGTATGAGCCGTAAAAAATAAAAATTTCAAAAATGCACGCTACGTAAAAGTTGTGCGATGAGTATGAGTGTACGGTTGTGTACGTGTGCACACGTAGGGGTGAGTTCTCTTAAGGGTGAACCGCGTATAGCGAATGAGAGTTTAGAGCGAGTGTTTTTTCCGCAAGTTCAAAGGGAGTGTTCCAGGGACAATGTGGGGAATATGGAGAGTTGTACAGAATGTACCATACTAGCGAATGAGCGGATTCATTACGAAGTAGCTACTCCGTAATATTATACAGAATTATTCCACTGAATCAAGAATATTTTATCACCAGTTCTGTAAAATAAGTATTCTCCAAAAACATACCAAATCACTCGCATTTCAATATTTTCGATAAAAAGATATGTACTTGTATCGTCTATTGCAAATACAAACACGTGAATGTTAATATTCGAATGTCATTTCAATAATATTTACTTGGATTTTTATGTTGTGAGTAATGAAAGATAATGTATTAATTCATGAGCTTCTTGGTAGGCAGTGGAATAAATATGTTATGTAAAATGGCTTAATGTTTCATTTGGTATAATCTTACCATACATTATAATATGATAACCATAAATTATATGATACATTATCGAGAAGCATATGGAATGTATAGAATGACATTAATATCGATTGAAATATTAAATATTAAATAAATAAATCTTAATGGAATTATTCAAAATGATTTATGTGAATATTTATATGAGAATCATAAAGATTTGATGTTTTAGTTTGATATTTACTCTTCTGCTAGCATTACACATATCAGAAAAAGAAACTAATACACCCAGATATAAATGCAATTTCTTCTTTCCCTAAACTGATCTATGTCGATCAATCTTTCATAAACTCTCTTCTTCATAAACTTTGCTCTCAAAGAGTCAAAGAATCCTCCTCCACGAAAGAACACCATCCTACCTTCATTAATATTAGGAGCCTTATTCTCGCTCCAACAATCTGTCATCTGAGTATGGTCCATCGTTCCCAGACAGGTGGGTACCGTAAGAGTTTGTTCGCAGGACTTGTTCGACGGTCTGTACCCAGGTAACTGTCCTCCTGGCGGTAATTCAGGAAACATAGCTGCGAGGAGCGACGTTATCGATGTGTTCTGCGGATCATTTTGTTGTCTGGGCAACACCAACATTTGCGTAGACTTGGCGCGAGGCAACGGGATGACGGGTGTCGATCCTAGGGATGGGTTTGGAGCGGAGCAGGCTTGCTGCCCCGAAGGAGGGAAAAGCGTGCTACTGGACGGCGCTGTCGACCTTTGCCTTCCTCTTGAAGGAACTGTCGCTGGTGGAGTAACGTTTCGCGCCCCGCTTCTCTGTCTTGGAAACAGCTGCGTGGACACGGATCGAGGAAGCGTCTTTGGCGATGTCCTTGGTTGAACTGGAGCGATGTCTGGACCTAGTTGGTCCAAGGATTTGCTGTGCCTGGCAGGAAGCGTGGATGGAGTGAGCATCAGACGACCTTGGACCGAACCGATATCCTGAGCCGCGCCTTCGCTCCTTGGTGACCAGATTCCCATGGATCGCGACTCTAGGATTGCTGCTATGCCGCAACTGCAGTCGTCGATGCCAGGAACTGGAACGAGCATTTGTTGTTTGATTAATTTTTGAAAAAGATAGGGGATGCTTTAGGGGTAGCAATCCCTATGTCTTGTGACAATTTTGCTTGATAATATTTGTACGAATAGAGAATATCTTGGTGATATACATATACAACGGTTGTTGGTGCAATTAAATTAATAAAAATGCTCGGTTAACGATAACAAAGTTTTGATCCTGTGTTATAATCATCGTACAAAAAGATCGATCACTCGTGATATGAGGCTATATCGCGTTCGTTCTTTTCATCAAAGTGATACTTGCCGCTGTTTCTGTGCCTCTGCTTCATATCCACGTACTGATCCTCGAAGATCAAAGGCAGAGAGTGAAGATCTCCGTCCAATTCCGGACAGTGCACTGGGAGCGGAGGCAACGAGGACAGATATCGCGATCTTCTTGCCGCTTCGCTCACCGCTTGATACGACTGGTAGTTCGCATCGTAACAGCCCCATGCGGATGACCTAGGGTTTTCTAGCACGAAGAAACCTTCCGTAAAACGTTTCACCTATGAATTTGCGACCAAAGATGTTAATTTAAATAAAGTGGTACTTTCTTAAAATATTTGAAACGAAGTTTCGTTTAATTAATTGATATCGTTGGATCGTAAAAGGCCACAAATTCGTTCGTCGTAATTCTATGATGTACTTGTCTCGTGTCTTTGAAATAAAGTAATTAGTCTAAAAGAGAACACCTAGAAGCTGCGGGGAATGTTAAGGCAATAAAACGAGCGTTTTACCCTTAGCTGATGATGGATCTTCGCAAGATGCTGATGAACAGCCTCGCGTCCGGAGAATGCTTCCAGAAAATGTTGCCAGAGAACGATATTTTGTGCGCAGAGTTGAGCGACATCAGTCTCCTCCGTGTCCATCATCTGTAACTACAGCACAACCACTATCTTCCACAGAGAAGTCACAGAAAACAAAAAGAAAAATATTACATGTGTAAGTTAATTTGGTGTCTTCCAGTTCGTTATTTATATAATTTATCATATATAAGTTATTTATATTACCTTAGATAATATCAACATTGTTATTTACCTAGTATCTTAGTTCTATTCATAAAGATATAAAGCACAAAGGTCCGCGATTTAATTGTAGCAAGTAATTGAAATAATTTTACTGACTAACTCTATGTTCCATAAATAAAAGTCGAATTTTGTCAAAAGCGACTTGGAATAATTTACATGCGTAGAACAAAGAATTTTGTAAGAAAACCTGAGAAGCAGTACCGACCTTGGTAATCTCTTTGTGCGTGTTCTGAGCAAGCTCGAGCGCTCTTTGCTGGCAAGAAGGTAGCAGACGGGCTAAATCAGCTAAGTTGTTGAGCAAAGATTCCCTCGCGGCCAGAAGTAACCTGATTACTTCCTGTTGAACTAATTTCGCGTGTTGTATCCTCGTGGCTGAACCAACGCACCTCGTTGTTGTTTCCTGCAATAGTTACGAATATCCTGTTGCAAGCATTCTTTTCATCTTTCTTTCTGTAGCAGCTAAACTATCAATTAAAAATTTTAATGAAACTCGTGCATGAACTCACGATATTTCCTAACTGAGCATTGTTGTCCCCGTTTGTTGCAGTCTGTTTAAATTGTAGCCACGGTTTCCCTCCACGCGGCGCGCTGCAAGCATATTACTCGGTTAATTACCCTGTCGCGATGTTAAATTAAAACGCAATCGAACTCGCATTGTCACTACGAACGGAATACAATTTTTTGATTGAAACGATTAAGAGGTCGGACATGATTTAATTTAAATTCGTGAATTGGTTATGCATTTAATTTTTCACTGTGTGGATTTTTATTGTTCTCGCAATTTGGCCACTTGGAATTTGATATGAAATTTTGAAATTTAAAATTACGATAGTTCGGTATTATTCTATCACTATTTTGTTATTATTTTATTATTCTTCTACTATTATTCCGGGTATAATAAATTATTTTATTAATAGTCATAATAGGATATTTGATATTTCATAGTCTTTAATCTTCGACTATAAATTATTAACTAATTAAACGATAAATGTGCTTTTCCATAAAAATCAGAAAAAAAAAGAATCTTTCCACTATAATAATGCTGGGAACATGTGTGTGGAATAATTCATAAGAATATTTTTCCCACAGTCATTAAAAAGGATTCTGTACTCAAAGAATTAATTAATTCAGAAATAATATTCCTTTGATACTTTATTACAGTATACGTTCAATTCGAGTACAAAAAGGTCTCCCTGTTACAGTCTCTCGTGCAATTTAATGAGCAAAGAAAACACCATTTTAAAAATTCCTTTCTTGTAGCCACTAATTGGCTTTGTAATATGAAATAATCACGTTACAATATATAAACATATGTAAAACATAAAATTAACTTAAAAGCATAAACATTTATATATAAATATAACATGTAAATATTTCAAATATAATAGACAATTTAAACAATGTGAAATAAACAATATATAAAAGTAATAATCAAAGCTCGTTTAACAATATGTTCTTCAATAATTAGTAACTTTTCTCCTTCCTCGGTTAATGTCCAATCTTTATTAATCTTAAAACATCAGAAATCATCAAAGTAGACAATTGAAAATAAAAAGAAATGAACTTGATCAAAAGAGAGAAAACTCGAAGAAAAATCGTTGTTCTCCTTAAAAGTACTGTGTCCATAAATTTGTCAGTTTCATTGTAAAAAAATAAAAGAAACACGAAATTTCAAACTTACCAGCTCTGGACATAATGAAGTATGCTCTTCCTACGTGCAACACGGTACAACGAAATCAGCGTTCGTGAGCAGAAAAGAGAAATTTCCATCGTTAACAATCGTGTACGTACGTAAATAAAAATATTTTGTAATCATATTATGAGAAAGGAATATGAAAAGAGAAAATATTCAACTTGTTACCGACTTGATGTAAGGTTGATGAAGGGCCACGAGGCAGGCGTGAATCGTGATGGAGACGGCGGCAAGATGAAAGTAGTCGAAGAGCACCGGCAAATGATAGTGAAGCCCCTTCGTGGGCGCGAAGTTCAGCTGCAACGCCCTACAAAGCAAAAAGCAAACGAAGCTCGTCAAACCTTCAAGGTAGAACATGAAAGCGTACGCGGCCAAGGTTATCGATCTCTCCATCTATTAGGTCTGTGGGGAAGTTCTGCTTTCTTGTCGTGTACTTTTGCCTAGGCATAATGGGCGGAAGAAATTTATGGAAGTTGTAGAGGTCGGTGTTCCTTCAACAACTAAGCATTACGTCTTTTCCTCGTGCATTATATTCAAACCATTACGGAAATTGTAATGTGATTTTAACAACTGCCTACTTCGAATTACAAAATTTCCTGTAATTAAATGTTCAATTTTTTTTAGAAGAATTTCTGTCGCTTTCTGGGAAACATATGGGAAATACTCTTTTGGCCTTTATTACTTTCTTTCTCACAAAGACTGGTCTTCGTCAAATTTATTGTTTATTTATTATTTATTATATTTATTTATTATTTATTAGTTTAACGTAAATTCATTAATTTGAACATTTGTCTCAAAACATATAGGACGTTCGTAATTTCTATGCTTGTTCCTATACATAAATGTAATTTAATATTCTAATCATACGTATTCTAGCAGTAGAATGAAGAAAATAATGCTGACCAATATGGCTTCTCAGAGACCAAAACGAAATTAGATTTCATTATAATAATGGTCATGACAAGTTTACGGTTGTGACTTACGTTTAATTAGCGCGACTTGGTGTTTCAAATGCATTGTCTCGGTGCAGGGTGCACACGAAGAAAATGTAATTAATTAATATTACCAACATTTTACATTTTATTCTTGTAAATACAAAATGTTTACAATGCTCGTCATCTACGTGTGACAGATATTCCTGTAATTAAGTATTTATATCTTGAAAAAGAAATATCTTTAAACTTAAGCGTTCATATCACATCCCTTTGTGCTTCAAATGAATAGAACACGATACCAAAAATTAATCACCTATTTTTAAAATACTTTGTATATACGCATAGCGTTATTACATAAGATTTTTCTTTTGGTTTCTTTAACGTGTTATACAACTTCGCTATACGTATAATATATCTTAGTATATAGCGTAGACGCAGCTTAAGAGTCTACAAATCAACTTCAAACGTAACTACTCCTTCTCTTCGCTGTCTTCGTTACGTTACAAACACCAGACTCTCACGATTCTCGTATAGCAAGTCGCATGTAGCAATCCTACGAAACCGCAATATCGTTTCTTTTCGCGAGCGACGTTCAAACGATCGTCGCGGTCAGCGAACATATCACTACCGTCTACCAAATGACAGTGGTACAGCGAGATGATAGTACGTTTCGAGATACACCGAGACGATTATCTTACCTAGACGACACGCAGGCCATGTTTCCTGGTTGCGTCGGCTCGCTGAACCATAGCTCGACGCCGAGATTGAAGTGGGTGCGGGAGAGAACCTCCTCGATCTTGTGACTGTGCACCAGCACGTGAGCTCGGAATAAGACCGAGGTGCCGAGTGTCACCTCTTCGTTTCTGTAGAGGATCTGAAAGCGCTTGCTGGTCCCAGGCGCCTCCAACGAGTCTAGAACAATGATCGTACGGTTGAAGTTTCTTCTGCATCTACACATCGGATAAAGTACCGCAAAGTACTTACGTATTTGCAATTCTTAACTTTCATGGTATCATTGGACTAGTGGGAGCAGTAAAAATTTAGGGTTGAACTTTTAATTTAATTTTATTTTTACTCGCCTCTGTTGCGGAGAATGTAAAATACAAAATCAAATTAAATACTCTGCGTTCATGGTACCGTTGGGCTTATTGGGCACCGTAATATTTTTCACCTGGATCGCTCAATTTTCGAATTTCTAATTCAATTTCATCTCCATCGCGGAGCATATAAAATACAAAATAAAATTCAATACCCTAAATTTCAGTAATCGGACATACGTTACTATTATTTGTAACCTAACGATATTATTCGAGGATTAAAATACTCGTCGATTAAAAAGTAGTCTTTCACTATTTAACGTTGGAACGTTTTATAATAGATTGTTTAAATCTGGTTCAGTGTATGGCCGCGCGTCTAATTTTCCAAATCGAAATTCCGATTGCCTGTCAGACTTGAGAGACGCTCGTTTCACGTTCAACGTCTCGTGGTTTTCTTTCTGTCATTCGTTTTCACGAGATAGAAGAGAGAAGCTCGAGTTTCGATGCACAATGAAGGGTGGCAACGCGATACAAGCGATTCAGGGAACTTTCTAACGCTATCGAGTGCAAGCTAGGTTTGAACTAGTTGGAAATTCTAGTCGCAGCCGTTGTCTAACTCGACGGGGTGAACTCGAGCGAGTTTTCTACCGCCATCGGTGCCACAGAAGTTTCTGCCACCACGGGGAAAGTTCTTTGATTCGCCGGACACGCGTTGTCGCGGCAAAGGGCTGGTAATTTCTGGAAACTCGGTTACCATTTGCTTCTTTTCTTTCGTTCTTTCAAGTAGAAAGAAAGATGGCCAGGAGATTGTTAGTTTGGTTAGAGGGTATGGGTGCGTGGATGACGTTAACGAAGCGCGTGGATGTCACAGTTGACGATTATTTGAATGAAATGTTGTTCTAGTGTTATATAGAGCTTGTTATTGAAGTATTCGGCCACGTTTTAAGTACGACAAAAAATTCCATTTATCTGATCTTGTTGGGAAACCTCGCCCATTATTCTCACTATCTACTATTGTTTGCTCACACGATAGCAGCTCATATTCAGATGAGTGAATTCAATCGGCAAAAGTTCAATTAATCGGGTATTAACTGAAATTTCGTTCTGATAAATAGAATTCTGCTGTACGGTAGAACCTCGTTTGTCCGAACAGGACGAAGGACAGCTTCTTTCGTATTAGTTCAATTATATTAGAATTTAAATACTTATTTCGAGCAAAAACAAATGATCGCTTATATTAATATATTCCTTATGAGAGTCAGTGTTTATGCTTTTATATTACGAAATATTCGATTGTTCGCGGTAGATCGCGTCAACGAGAGTGGTAAATTCTCGTTACGATTCGATAATCGAGGCCACGAATTGGTCAACCCCCTATTTCATTTAGAATAATAGAGGTGGTTGATTGATTATAACATCGAAGTAACAGGTTATAATATATACTTTATTCCAACAACTTTGTGAATATAAAGAGTTACGCGTCGTGCGTATAGACGTATTCTGAAAGACGTGTAAATAGTAAGTTACAATTGATGACTGATCGATGAACGAAAACCAGTCAAGACGTTGATTGATCAACGGATGAAAAACCAGTCAAAAGATGTTGACTGATCTAAGGCAGATAAACCAGTGAAGTTCGGTTACGATGCTGTCGCAGAGGCGAAACTATTGCTGGGTGTTGGTGGCACCACCACCATGAGAAAAACCCGACCTTCTCATTTCTTACCTGATGAAGCATTAATCATAAAGAACGTCTACACTTGAATATATTTTATAACAATTAAGGGCCCTAACGGTAAGATACAAATGCTTAGTTTTATGACAATTCCTTAGGATTAGTGCGATCCGGCTAATTATATTTGCATAGCCAGTAGCCGCTTCGACCGAGCGATGGATCCTGGTTTACGTAAAGAGTCACCGGACGTAACACGAAATTACCTTCGATCGTACTTAGGATGATAGAGCCTGAGCATTAACTTGTTCGTACAAACGCGATTCTACCGTCTACTACATTTAAAACGACCAAACGATAATGGAAGAAGTTTAGGAAAACTTATTTTTCATAAACATTTACACACTGATTTGTAGTATTTTAAACCTAAGCCTATCCGAATCTGCAACGCTATCGAAAATTCGTGAGGAATCACTGAAATTCAAAAGAAGTACTCACGGTTGCGTAACTGGTTAACCTCCACCTTGACAGGCAGTTTGGGCGACACTCTGAGGGCAGTTCGTATCTGGTAATACCTGGGAAATTGGAAATCGTCGATAAGCTTAGAGGCGATGGCGATAGGTAAGCCGTTGCAAATTACGCAAGCCAGCCGTCGCGCACACATTCCGTCCACGAGGATGGCTGGAGAATCCGCTTACCCACGCTGGAACAGGTCGACATTGTAGAACTTGCAGAGCTCGAGGGAGAACTCGAGAGTGGCCTGTAGATCGCTCATCTCGATCGCGACGCCAACCTAACCACCACCCCTCCTCTCTCTTTCTCCCTTCGTCGTTCGAAGCAGCCCTTTAATCGAACGAAGACCAGCTTCGTCTGTCGCGACGACTTACGAGGGATGAAGATTGTCGTTTAGGGCCTGGCCGAGGTTCCCGGCTCGATCCTGCCATCCTGTCCGCAAATTTTCAACGTCGAAGGCACCCTACGAATAAAAAAGAACGGAATCTTTCGATATACGAGACAATTGATCAGCCGCTTCGAGCAACCAGCCCCTTCGAATCGTTGAATCGTCCAGAAGGTGCTTGAACCGTTCAGCCGCGTATTGAAGTGGATAAAGGTGTATTGTATGTGATTTACGTGGAGGGAGATGAGTCTTTCCTGTCTTCCTCTTTCCGTCTCTCTTTCTCTCTCTCTCTTACTCTCTGGTTCCTGGCAAATATTGAACTTACGAAAAGTATTTGTATTTTTTTTATTGATCTTTTGATATTTTATGGTACTGTTAAGTATTAACTTATTATAAATAATCAGCCATGTCACTTCACCACGCCAGAAAAATTACTGAAAATTCTCAACGCGAGAATTGATTGTAATTTTAATAAATAAATAAATAAATAAATAGAAATGTTACTGTTATATACAGAACATTCTCTACGCGAGTACCCCGAATGGAGGCAAACTTTTCGTAAACTCCCTCTATTTCTTGGCAAATATTAAATTTCTGGCATTTTTTGATTCATTTTCTGCATTTTACAGATACGTTGGTATCGATAATTTCAATACAACGAGAACGCTTTTCCAACATCGTTTCTTTCTTTGTACTGATATTCCTACGCAAGAAACGTACGAAAACGTATGATAAAAATAACAAGTACGAATGCACAATATGATAAATAATCGGGTGTCTTGTTTTACATGAAACGCTCCTTCTAACAGAACAACTCTGAAATGATAGCAATTTTTCATTCGACCAATGTGTAGTTCGAATGTTTTGATTTTCAGAATTCTTTGACTGTCGTCGTGACAGTACGTATATATCTACAAAATATCTGTATATTCTATCGGAGAAAAAATTATTTCCAAATTCGCTAAATCATGGACTACGCCTGGAAGGCAGGAAAAAACTTTCAGCGTGTGTTTCTTCACGAGAGAGGAGAGCGGGAACGGGAATTTCTCTGTTTGCCCTGATTTGCTTCCCCGTTGGAAACGGCAAGCTAACGAAGTTTGGCCTCGAAATTCGCGAATGCTTTGCAATCGAGTCTTCCGGAAAGGAGGTTGACCACCCCCGCACACCTTCGAGTGACTTCTAATTGTAGCGACGACGAAACGATTCGAGTTTAAAGTGGATTTAATTAGAGCCGAGTTCGAGAGTCAAGTGGAAATTAACGTCTGCCGGTTTGCAAGTCCGCTCAGTGATTTAGCCCGCTGTAATTGCTGTTGCTTTTTAACTTCCCAACATTGTTACGCGGTATTCATGCCTCGAATACTATAAATTTTCACAAATTGCTCGAGTAATTTATGACAAACTAGAATTTCCTACGAATATTTATAATTACATGTCGGGTTAAGGTTGGAATTTTGGGCGTTCGATGAACCTTCGCTCAAATTTACCATCGCGATTATAGCTGATATTTATTGGTACAAATGTGGCCACTACAAAAGGCTATAAGGGTATGTTGATGACAACGAATTCAGGTTCGATAACGAATCCACGGTCAACGGGATGACGAATGCGATGTGATACACGTATGACTCCATGTACAAGTCAAACTTATCTGCATGAACTGACCTGCAGTCCAAGTGACCGTGGCTACGTTCAATGACCCGTTATGTCACTTCGAGCCCAAGCCCATCGTCATAAAATCGGATTAGAACATTAAAACTATTTCTTAGTTTTATTACTTAAGCGTAGCTATAGTAAAAGTCTGCACTAGGGTATTGGGATTTTTCTCAAAATTCCAAAAGGGAAGCCCCGATGACCTTTCATCTCCGACATACATATAACGAACGATGTTCTGAGCATTAAAAATTTGAAAGAGAATCTAGGTTTTTGGGCTATAGTACAAAAGAAGAATAATTATATAAATTCTGAAACAAGTGCAACAGATATTAAAGAACAGAAAGAAACAAGTTCAAACTCCTTTGAAAACTCCCAGCATGATTTATTGTATTTGTTGCAAAACTGAACAAATTTTAATTATTACAAGAAGATATAGTGAGATATTACTGTTTGTCCATCAAACGAAATTGTTCGAAGTATCAAATTCCTATTCATTTAGATGGAATCGCATATTTTGCGCATACGTTTCCATGACTTGGAAAAATATAACGTTTTTCTTACAACCATAGATACACAATGGTGTTTAAAAAAAAAAAGTAGAAGTAATTCTTTATACTGAAAAGTACAAATTCCTAATCCATCCTGAACTAATCGCTCTACTAAATCCTTATACATATATTCTGTATAATCTCCAGTATTAACAAAACTATCAACACAGCTAACGTTAAATCGCATTGAAACCTGATCGAGTAAAACGGGGCTTACGATAATCCTGTAAATCTCTCAGCATTCGGCAATTAAATCGTTTCCCGGATTCGCAAAGAATTAACCGTGCGATACCGGTAATGTGTAAAAGCCAAACAAATGAAACGCAAATCTTTGTATCGTATCCTGACGAAATGAAAGGGCTGTTCTGTTGACGATGCTAAAGTCTCAGCTTGCAGAGGGTTAGACCGTACGTACAAACGTTCAGCAGGTAGATTGGATGTCGCCGACACTGTAAACACTTCGTCGAATGTCTCTTTTGCAACATGTTCAAACCAATGCATGCTTCTGACGTGTTTTAAACGTTCGTGAGTTCCATTGAAATCGTGGAAAATTGTTGGCGAAGAGGAGGACTTGTTTTATAATTTCCATAATTCCTCGTTGAGACGGCCGATCAAACTTTAAACTTAATAACCTTCGTCAAGGGGTTGGCTAGCGTGATGGTTGATGGTTTAAGCAAAGCAACGATAACCGATCCGTATTGATCGAACGTCCACTTTATCTTAAGTGCTCGGATGCCTCGTGAATCTGGAGGAGCTGAAATATAACTTAAAATGATTTATCGAGCGTCAACGAGGAGACTTTCCTGGCTATTAAACTAGACAAAGTGAGAAACTTGTGGTTTATTTAGATAGTGTGCAGATGTATATTTAGATATTATATTTAGTATATTTAGTATACCTAATATGCATATATTTTTATGCGTATTTAGAAGTAAAACGAAAGTTAGCTTAGACACTCTTTTCAAATGTGGCCTTCACTTTTTTAGGTTTAATATAATTCCTGAATTTCCAAACACTTTTTAATATCTCCAGTAATCGGATACACTCGATTCTTATGATGGAAATTTCCATTTTTACATTATTTATCATAAAATATTCTACTTTTAATATTTTTCCGATATTCAAATGTTGTATCTTAGGATGCACATTGGGCATGCAATATCGCGAGATACATTATGTAAAAAAGGAGGAGTTTCACCGAAATAAGAATATTTTCACTGATCAAAATGTGTCGATACTATTTATTCAGGATTTAAATCGCGTACGATTAAATTTCTGCATCGTTGTTTATTATTCGTTTGTGTCTCACATGATATAAAAAATCATCAAACATTACTGCCACAAATTGCCAATTTGTCATTGCAAGAACTATCTTGTAATTGTCCTTCTAAAGGAATACGTATCTGTGTTAAATAAAATTGTTCGTCGTACAATAAAAATGATTAGAAAACTATTTACTTTAACTAAATAAATCGAAGATCCTATACGTTACGACCTAATACAACCCGAAATCCATCTCTTGCACCACTAACCAAAATCCCGTGCAGTGAACTTTGATCGCCAGGTCGATCTTCACTCGTGAACGCTTCGACAAGCCTCCCTCGTCCGATCCTCGTCGAATTCCCTGGCCCGCAAAAATGATTCATTCACGATAGTCTTTTGCACGCGTGCAAATGCATAATGAAGAACCACGGGGGTTAAAACTGCCGACAAAGGAAGCTGACAGAAAACAAAAATTCCTCAGGCTGCCCTCGGCGACTGGACGCGCTCGCGCGTCCCACTGTCAAGGACGCGAAGGCCGCGTGCACACTTCCTCGAGCGAAGATCAACGACCTGACTTACGCACGGGCAACCTAGGTGAGAGGGTGGAACGACCGAGGGTGGAAAAAATGGTGACACTCCGTGACAGACGGCAACGATTCTTTTCTTGATTACTCGCGCGAGCTAGCTCAGGTTACACGATTTCGTGATCTTATTTTGTTGGCTGTCAGACTGCGCTGCCAAGACGAACGTGTCTGCATGAACGTTTGTGAAATCAGTCTGTCGAAAGACGTTCGTTCGTTTGCGTTGTTCCAACGTTGGTCCGATGCTAACTTTAAGAACAATGTTGTAGGTGTCTATTATGATATTTAATGGAATCTCTCGGAGCAAAATTAGTACGCTAAATATATTAATAACGTGTAATTTGCTGTCATTTTAGACTATTTTAAGACGCGAGTATAAAATGTTTAGCGCGAATGATTGAAAAATATGCGAGAGTGAGATCGATATTTTCGTAGAGGTTTTAATATTATACACGTGACCAAAAATATTTCAAAGCAACAACCAAGTCCTCAGAAGAAACTATTCATTAGATTATTATGGATAATTCGAGCGACTGTTGCTCGTTTCATTTCTTGACGTCAAATAACGTCTCTGGCGCCCCTTGCGATTCCCATGCCAAAACCTACAATGATGTGCCAGAGACGTCGCTTAACATTGAGGTGTTAAGAATCTTAATTCGTTTCGTGAGAATAGTTTAGTCTTAAGGTTGACTTAAAAGAAACGTAATCTCCTCTTCATCGGTCCATATTAAATTATTAATGAAACTTCTCAAAGAAATAATGAATATGCAAATTATAGTATTTTATACAATACTTGGTGGGTTAAGCAATTTTCTATGGAAATTCGATTTTGTTAATTATATCCTAAATAATACCAGTTTGTATAAAAATTTCCACTCTGTAGAAAATATTTTCTTGTTTACTGGTTGATATCATTAAAGTTAACGGTAGCATAAAACCTATAGATTTACACGGATAAAGTTGATGGTGTTGTACGGAAGGTAATGTAGTGGAGGGTACGATCGTGTAAAGTTTGGAGAATTTCAGGAGAGGGTTTTGTTATTGTGGGGTGTACGCGGAGCATTGCTTTAGCTTCTTCTGGTCGATCGTTTGAGGTGAATGTTGATAGAATTATTATGGGGAGATTATTTTTGTTTGATGACAATACGGAGGAGATGGAATATCGATTGTATGTTTAAAGACAAAAGATGTAAAGGTATATAGCGAGGTTAAAAAAGGAAAATTATGATTCGAGTAAATTTCTATGCAAACACATTGAGCGAAAACTCGAAATTGATTCCTTTCGGGCGATATTTCGTTGAAATCCAACAACGAGAAAATTGAACCGAGAGATAGAATTATAAAATCGTGGCAAGAGATTGTAAAAATTCAGATCCATTCTCCGAGGTAACTTTTCTAAAGGGTATTGTATGTTCGTCTGTCCCAGAAGGGTCGAAGGTACAAGTCAGATGGCGGAAGTTTTAAAGAGAGTTCGAAACTCACCCGGATATGTCTTTTCCCATTCATTTTTCCCTGCTAAACGCAATTCGAAGTTTCAAACAACAAATACGTGACGTGGTAAGAAAGCTGCGAGCGGAAGTTTCAGCGATAGTTTACGACGATACTTTTGCGAGACAGTTTCGCTTCCGTAAAAATTTATCTAGCTCTATTTTTGCACTAGAACATTGAAAATTTTATAGACCGATATTGAGAATTCGTCCTTCGTACTTATTCGAGAATTGCATTATCGCTCCTTTCATTCCTGTTTCTTTCTTTGATTGATTCATCATTGATATATCAAAAATCTTCTAAATTATCCTTTATGTAGGAGAAATTGGTATTTAATTAGGAACCAGCAGTGAAAAATTTGTTATAATATAAAATGAGATCGTAAAAATGTGGAAACATTAGGAAGAAAAGAAAAATCTGTGAATAATAGTTTGAAATGTATGAAATACGGAATGCCACACGAAATTATATCACTGAAACTTATTACTATTATTATATTATTATACAGGGTGGTTGGTAACTGGTGGTACAAGCGGAAAGGGGGTGATTCTACGCGAAAAAAGAAGTCGAAAATATAGAATAAAAATTTTTCGTTTGAGGCTTTGTTTTCGAGAAAATCGACTTTGAATTTACGCTCGGTACGTCTCGTTATAACGAATTTCACTGTAGATTGTTGCCTCGATGAAAAAATAAAAAAAAAAATTTATTCTATATTTTCGACTTCTTCTTTCGCATAGAATCACCCCCTTTCCGCTTGTACCACCAGTTACCAACCACCCTGTATACGTTATATACGTTATATATTATTATTACTACTATATCTAGTATTATATATCAATGTAATACTAGAACATTTTCATCATCGACATTAATGACACGATTGTTGCCAATTTAATCAAATTGTTCAACAATAGATACATTTAATTTCTCATCGTATCGTTACGAGATCGTCGATTTGGTTAAATTCATTTTTCATATCGATGAACGTAATGTAATGACAGTGATGCGAATAGAATAATAAATCAATTCTAGTTGCGTAGCAGTTATCAAAAAAAAAAAAACAATATTTATTCCTGTCGTATGACATATTACATTTCGTTATCACGCTGTTCAAATTATCTCTTGAACGCCTCATAATCATTTCTCGGAAATTGACACCACAAGGGAGAAATTACACTTTGCAAAAATTCCTCAGCTAGGCTTTAGCTTTAAAGCTTTTAGCTTCGGAGCTGGATTGAAAAATATGCAAGTTATTAAATACAACAAAAACAATATTCCGATGAAATAAAAATTCTTTTAAATTACGAAAGTTCCAAATGCACAGTCGTACTTGCAGAAAGATAAACATAATATCGATCGCCACTCTAAAACACCTTATACTAACGAAGGAAAGGTTTTTCTAAAGAAAATCTGTCATTCTGCTACATTTTTCACAAAGATTCGTATCGAGATACTGCGGTTTTGTAAATTCTTGAATGGCTGGTCCCGAGCAATTTTAATCGGGAATGCTTTTTGGTCGTTTCGGACGACCAGCAATGGTATTTCTAGACACGAGGCCGACGCACTGTGGCCCAGTTTAGTCAGAGGTACTCGTCGTTTCTGGCCTAGATCGGGCGTCACGTCGTGTGTATTTACGCGCGATACCATTCGAGGCCGTGAAAATGTTTCCTACACGCCACACGCGAACCAACGTCAAGCGTTCGCCAGTCAATGTACGGAATTCTATTGGGATTCTGTCGTTTGGTTTATTACTTTGTGAAAAACATTGTAATTAATTTGCGTGTAAATTTCGTATTAGTAAATTGTAATAATTGGAAATACAGGCTGCTATAAAAAGACATGTAAGTACATACACACGCTCACGAAAGTAATCCAACATCTGTATAGACACCTCTCATGGATATATTATGTGTGTTAGACAAAACATTTTGAGATTTTAATTAACGCTGTTATGAGATTTTATCGATTGATTGTTAATTTACTGATCCGTCGATTAGTAAAGTTCGAAGTAATCTGAGAATGTGAATCTGTGATAGAATTTTGTGTACGTTGAAATTACGATGTAAATGTTTTAAATGTCGCAAATTCTAAAGAATTATTTTCTCGTATTATTCTGATTCCACAATTCATATATTTTTAGAATAAATTTTCCTCTATGGAAGCTGAAATG
Source organism: Bombus vosnesenskii (assembly GCF_011952255.1). Lineage (NCBI taxonomy): Eukaryota > Metazoa > Arthropoda > Insecta > Hymenoptera > Apidae > Bombus > Bombus vosnesenskii. Next base: position 1,698,196 of record NW_022882948.1, read on the forward strand.
CAATTGAATTCGAATTCGGATTGCACGAAGATTTATGGCATTGCGAGTATGTATAAAATGTAGGATTTAGGGATAATAAAATAGCGTGAGCTTGGATGCAGTTTTAGACGAGCTTGCTCGCAATCTTCCAATCGCGTATCAAGCATAAAGGAACGTCGAACACGAGCTTTAGTTATCCTCTGCCATTGATCCGTGTCCATCGTCAAAATCAGCCGTGTCAAATAACTTATCGACAGTTTCTCATTAGCATTTCGATATATTCTATATCTCTGATCAACCTGATAACATGATCAACTAACTGTAACTGTGCGAATCTTAAGCAATATCGTACAATATCAATACCAGTAAATCAAAATTACCATCCATTTAAAATCGTTGAAAGTAGCAAATTTTAGATCATTAAACTTCACAAATTTATTTACCACAAAATAACCAAAACTAAATATTGAACATAGTGACAAAATATCAAACATATTATATAAATATTGCGCACGTAATACACGTAGAATAAATATTCAAGAAAGTATAATCGATAAATATTGGAAAAGCGGAATACAGAAAAAACTGTGATTCGTAGCAGAACGCATTTGCAAAAAACGTAACCAAGCAACAATAGCGAACTTAATCCCAGCAAGTCTGTCGATCGCGCAACTGTCGAAGCGTGTCCACAGTGTCCAACCATCGATACACGTGGAGCACAATGGCGCAAATACAGAGCCGAGCTTGGAACATCGACGATAACGGATTTCTAGGATCTTTTTTATCGACTTGGACGTTCTCCCTGCAGAGCGAGGCCTGGTTAAATTAAGTATGAACAGGCTATAAATAAATCTTACACGATATTTTTCGAAGCATCCGTGGCGTAGCGTGTGTTATGGATGCAGCTGAGCTGTTTTATGCACGTGCGACGCGTTGTTGCGTCTTGAAGACGATACGAACGTCGTGTAATGCCGCAGGTTGTTGCCCTTGTTTAGTTCAGACACGGATTTTCTTGAAATTTTAACGAATTTTTTCCTCTTCTGTCTCCAAAGGAAATATACACGGTCGAATTCGTGCAAGACATTGTGCCAGACTCGAAGATTTATGGCGATGTAAAGCTACGTGTCTTTGCGCGTTATAGCATCTTGCGAACTTACGGAATATTAAAGGCGAAAGAAACGACGTAGTTTTAATATTCTAGGCGGCTTATAGAATATGCAATTTCTGTTTTGCAAAGAGGGTTGAAAGTATCGCTTTACGGTTCAGTGAAACTTGTATTTCTGCGAGCATTTCGAAGAATACAGCTGGACTGTTGTAGTATGCAGAGAGCTACGGAATTATAGAATTCCGAATCCTGTAATTTTAACCAAATTTGTATAGAATATAGTTCTTTTAGTCCATTAGCAACTGTTCGTATTCAAATGAAAATAATTGGAAACCAAAGGGTATAAGACAAACTTTCTCTTTAAATTGGATGGTTTTCCATACAACATTGAAAAAAGTACCATCTTTTGAAATAATAGATATATTAAAGATATTTTTATTAGATTTAAACAAATTTTGTTGGCAATATTTCGTACCAAGAGTTTTTATTAAATATTTCATATAAAACGTATTTACGTATAAACGATATTCTACATGTTATAAGGAACAAGTTAAGAAACCCGCAGCTACGAAACTAGGAACGAGTTGTCCTGGCAAATCAATTTCGAGCAGGCTGCAAGCTTATCCGCATCGCAGTGAACAGTAGCAGCTCTTTGGGGGATGAAAGCTGAACAACGGTCGACGAACGATAAAACGGAAGCGTGGCGAACAGAGAAAGGGGAAGACGCCGAACGGGGAAGATTGAAATTCCGTATCGATTAGCATTTCGTTCGAGGTTGAATTTTCGTGGCTCCGGTCGTCTTCGGGTCGTCAGCCCCGCGCTCGACCTTCGTTTCTATTCGAGAACTCTGCGAGTTCTTGAAATATTTGCCATTCCTTGTCGCGCTGCCACCGTCTCATGACTTCCTAGTTACCCTTCGTCTTGCTTGTATTTGCGAATTCAACGAAGTATTTCGACTGATTCCGGAAACTTTTTCTTCAAATCAACACAGATTTTATTATCCTTGCTGTGAATTATAATGACTTAATTCGTGATTATTATTGAATTAATTATTGAATTTATTGGGCTACTTGGCTTGATTCGTATGTACGTGGTATAAGATACAGGTGCAGGCTGGGAATTTAGTAAATGATTTTTGGTTATTTTTGATGATGATTATTTTCATGTTTGTCTGACGAATATCACAGATGAATCCTACCCCTTTTGATAAATACATCCATTTTGACATTGGAAAGGCTGAAATTTTGTATCATTTTAGTTCTTGCCATTTCTATTTTCCTTCGTAGAATTTGAAATATTTAGCTATTATTTCAGAAGGGACTACATAATATAACTTTATTTACAAGGTAAAAAGTAAGCGTAACCAAATATTTTAACACTTCTTGAAAAATAAAAAACAAATACCAGCCATGAAATTTGAAACAAAGAGAGCAAATCTTACATGGAAGAGAAAAATTCCAGTTTTTTCAAATTAAAATTAACCCAGTAGATTATTCAACGAGAAAGAAGAGAAAAAGTAAAAAAACATTTCTACAGTTACAAAAATTACTTCGGTCTTTCACCTATAGTTTCCATCTTTGTCCAATATCTTGCGACTGTGCAAACGGTTTCGCCTTCAAAACACCTCAATATACCCGAGAAATGCAAACAACAGTTATTGATTAAATTTAATGTCCCCATCCGCAACTACAGACCCAATCAAACCAGGCTGAAAATGCGATAACGTGTTGCCTATAATTTTCGCAACTTCACGTAGACGATTGTATCAGCCCGTCATTCTCAACAATCTTCTATCACTTTCTTTACGATAGTTAATAATGCAGAGAATATTTATGACCGAGCTCTGTGCACGGTTTACAATCGCATCGGCAGCTTTCAGAGCTTTTTCCCCATTTGCAATTCAACTTACGTAGTTCTATTTAAATATCGGTTTCCCAATGGAGTACCGTTGCCCCGATAATTCATGATTCCTTTATGATCTGATTAATCGTCTCTCTCTTTTCATTTGCTACGACTCGAGTTAGTACGTTCCATCCATTCTGTCCTACAGAAGCGAAACAATATTAATTTCGCAGATTTTTTGTTACCTCGAGCAAAGACAAACAGAATATTTGATGGAGTTTCGTGTTTTAATCGCAGCGAGACTTCGTATATCCAGTTTGTGCTTTTAATATTTCGAATCGTGCAGTAGCTTTCAACTATGCACATGGAATACGAATATTTTTATTAAAAATTCTTTTTAATACGAAATTTTATTTTTAGCGGTTTTATTATTTATGTCGTTTCGGTTATTCCGTTTGTTTCTGTATGAGAGTTGACGTTGGATATTCTATTGTGCTATATGCAGAAGGTCGAAGATTAATTGTTATTTCGAAATACAAGATTGTCGTGTATATGAGGAATTTTTTTCAATATTCATTGAATACTTTTATTTATCGTAAATTGTTTATCGCTTTATTAAAATTTTAAGTAGTTTATTTTTTTACTTTGACTGTTATTCATATCACACCGCTACTGAATTAAATACACTATTGATCTGAGAAATATTTCGATATAACAATTACGTGATTGTAGAAATATATCTTATCTACAATTATAGCAATTTAATAATGTTTTGATGATACTACGTTAAAAGTACTTATCAACATCCCTGTGTGACCAACACATTCTTCAAGTAATTAAAATTTTAAACATTTTAACAATTGTTTTACTTTGAACATCGTCAAGTACTTTCTCACTGTACTTACTTACTTTTCATTTATCAGTTTCTAAAATATTAATTGTTCCAGTTGTATTATTGCTCTTTCGATAATGTATATAAAATTCTGTATAAAATGAATGCCCAGTAAGAAATAATTTTCCAAGTGATTGTTTCCATCAAAACAATCAATTCTATAAAATCCTAACCAATACGTAAATTAATTAATTAACGCATCATTTTCCTTCTCCTTCCCTCAAGAGAAATTAAACAGAAGCTCGATAAATTTCTTCGCAGTCCACCCACATTATTTTATCCCTCGATAGATCGCCCCGATCCCACGAAGCCGATCCAAAAACAGTCCCTTTAACGATCAGGGCGAAGGATCTTATTTAAAAAACGAACTCGTACAATATCGGAAAAAGCTACCATCTCACGCGTGGCTCGAAGCAAAAATAAAACCTTCCGATATCGGTGGGACGTGTAACACGACACGTCGAGATGGTGTAAAATTAACCACTTTCGACAACGCAGAAACGCAAGGGTACGGCTGTTCGCAGAAACAATATCAATTGCGTGTTATCAATCGAAAAAAGAAAAAAAGAGAGTCGCAAAATATAGTCTCGTGATACGCAAGAAAAAACGAAACCCTGTTTTAAGGCTTACTATGATATTGCGTGCAAGCAGTCCAAAAAAATCACGAAAAATGATACGTATCGCGACACGGGAAAAAAGGCGGAGCTTTCGAGAAAAAGGCGGAGTTTTCGAGAAAATTGACGTGCCATTAGATCGTTTGATAAGTTCGTATCGTATCAAATAATCAAATATTCCGATAAATACTCTCTCGGTTGAACATGGAAAAAATTAAAAAGGTCTATTCAAAATTCGTCGAGAAAACAGATTTCTTTCCTTCGGTGAGATAATGTCGAGGCTCGTATATCCAAGGAGTTTTGAATCTTCGTGGAAAATTGGATAATTTGTTTCGTTCACCAAATACATCTAGTACAGAAAGACATAAACAAGAAACTAAGTATTCTAGAATCCTATAAAAGCTATTGGAAAGAATTTGTTACCGAAAATGAGGAAAAATTTTTCAAAAATATTCTCGTGAAGTTATATATAGAAAAAAACATGTAATTTTAGTTAAATCTTTTACTATGAATTTTCCCAGCAACCTAATATAATGACGCTCGATAGGGAACGTCTTTGATCCCTCTGCGGGTCGTTTGCCCGAACTTTCAACCTCTGACCTTTGCCGGAAGAAGAATGATCTTCCATTTAATCGGACGAGCGACTGGGTTTTTGCATTTTTTGACTAAATGCGCGTCTTTGGGATGGTAACATGCGGAAACTTTCTTTTGAAACGATGAAAGTAAGTAACACGAAAGTTTGGTAGTGGTCGAGGATCATTCAATTGAGACTCACCCTCCATTTCTGAAATTTCATTTTCTCTTTCTTTTCTCTCTCCATTTTTCCTCTTACTTTGCGTCGCTTTCGTTTCTAATTTTTCCTTTTCATTCGAATAACCGGCAGTTTCTTTTTGAATAAGCGAATTACCAGTCGCTTTTCATTTCAGAAAATTGTCGAGAAATTTACTTCTCGCTGAAGGTATAATGGCAGGGCGAACGTCTAAATTGGCTTCGTTAGGAACACCGACACGTGTTCGCGTTTTAATAGCGACGCTGACCCGCGTTCGTGGCCGGAGGTAACTTCGTTCGAATAATTAATTCTAAGGTGGAAACGATGCGAAGATTTCGTGCCGCGACACAAACCCTTCCTTTTGATAAGTCTCATCGTGTTCTTTTTATCTTTCTTTTTCCCTTTTTTATTTCCTTGCCTACTTATTAAGGTGACGTTGCACTGAAAATTACTGGTATTCGCTGCGTGTCTCCGCTGGTTGCAGAGAACAATGTTTCGTGAAATTGTTCGTGTTAAAGCGTCGACGTTGGAATTGTTCGCTCGCGAGAATCTTTTCAAGTTGCCAACGCTCGTAACCACTTCTTATTTTCTTCTACTGCTCTGCGATTCATCGATTCGATTGGAAATCATTTGGAAACTACAAAGAAAGCTACATCTTCAATCTTTTACGGGTAATTTTTAAATTCATTACGTTTTTGATCGATCCTATGTTGTTTTATTCAATTTTTGAAAGACATATGGATTTTTCCAGATTTACAGTTTAGTCAGAATCTTAAAAAATATTCCTTGTCCTGATATATTAAATAATATTAAACGACTGCACGGCAACAATATAGTAAGTCAATTTTTATTGACTTTTATGCCTAAACAAAACTATTTTAATAGTAATATGAATACCAATATTATTAATATGTTTTAAGATCAGACAAAATATATTTAATCTCGAAATTAAATGGAAACATAGCTTCGATATGAAATTTGTTTTTAATATATTGAATTTTAAAAAACTTTCTTCTGTAAAAGAAAAGAAATGTTTTTCATTTGTGATCTCATTAAAATGTTGAACGATATTGGTTTAAAATTTAAAATATTCAAATATAGCTAATCTTTGATGTACCTTTGGCTTTGGTAAAACTTCATCAAATGTATCCTGGTTTTATGAAGCGTGTTGACATTACGAGAGCATTAATGTGTATCTTTCTATCAACGACGTGAAGACTCTATGTTGAACGATTCAATCTACATTCAAGAAATTGTGTGCAAAAGCTTAACGTCGCGGAAAGAACGGAAGCACGGCCCGCTTTGAAAATTCGTGATTGCGATTTGGACGTCGAATAATCAAGGAAAATGCGATTTAAATGAAATTTAAATTATACCTCCAGAGATAGGAAATCTCTTATACAATTGCACAATTACTTTTATAGAATCTTCACAGACCAGGCAGAAATTAAACGCCAATCATAATCGTAATCTGATTGAAACATAGGTACGATTGAAGCAAGCTTTTCCAAAAATAAAAAAAAGCACTGAATAATTCGAGAATAAACATCATCCTAAAAAACGAAATTCTTTTATAGCATTGGACACGTATAGACAATTTTTTGAAATCAATTCTTTATTTATAACGTTCTCCTCCAATACTCTATTAATAATAGAAAAACAAACAAACTCCTCTTATTTCTACAGCTTTTTTCATTATAATAAAAATAATTTAAAGATATATTACGAAATCTAAGGCTGAAGAATGTTCTAAATAACAAAACTGTGTTATAACATTAAACAACTGGATATTGACTGTATTCTATATTAATTTAACAAAATTAATTCCGCTTATCATGACGTTCTCCGACGTTCTATCAGCAATAAAAATTACAATCTTAATTTCTGATTTCGTACTTAAATTATATTCCTTAGAAATAAATAAGTATCCATATATATTCGAGCATTGGTACATGTATTTTAAATTACGTAAAACATCGGAATCGAAGCCAAGTTTTTTTCAGAGTCGCTGCAAAGAGAGAAAAAGCCTGTTTTCACCCACACGGTTCATCAAACTAGCGCGAATTATCTTTTAAAGCGTCTCATCGCTGTTCGCCTGGCTCTCGGTTCAGCTTCAGCTCTTGGCAGGAGAAGCGCGCGTATTTGGTCAGACGTCTAGACACTTCTATCTGACGAAGGGGCGTCTGCAGCCAGCGCATCTCCCCAAAGACCAGCAAAAGGAAAGTATTTCTTATCTCTAGCCGGTGCCTACGTCTCGAAACGTTGAATCACGCAAACTCTCTGATTTGTCGACTATGTTACTCGAAACCAATAAACTCTGGTAAAAGGGAACTAAAATTGTACGTTGAACGGGAAATTCAAGTTGCTCGATTTATTCAAGCAATATTGGACTTTCGGGGAATTATGGAAAATTCGATATATTCCGGGAATATAGGGCAAGAAGGTTTGACATTTTGGTGGAGACGATGATTGTAAATTATCGATGGAATCGAGTTAGACTTTTTGACGTTTATATTTGATTTGTGAATAATATCGCGAAGGAGAGATTGCGAGTTTCAAGAAGGAAATATCGATTCTTGATAATTTGAGGAAAGTTTGCCTCGTTTTATTTGATAAATTTATTTCATATAGCATTGTACGAACGTTTTATTATTGAAATAAGAATATTATTTGCGCAAAAATTAAGAAACGTATATTTCTATGTATTTATATACTACATATTCGCGTATTTATATATTTTATGTATAGCTAAAATAAATTTTCGTTAATTCTTTTCTGTTGATGCCCGGATATTAACCCCGGAAAAGTTAAAGGTAAATATTCGATAAAACAAAAATATAGTGACATTATGAGAAAAGAAGTACTAAAGGATATTACCGATATAATAGGAGAATAAAGAATTAAATTAATAAAGGACCAAGAGAAGTTCAAATACACTTCAACTCTGATCTTTTTTACTATGATTAAGGGACAGAAAGATTTATACTTAGTCACAATATGGTTCAATGTATCTTTCGAAATCATAATAAACGGAAAACTAAACATACAAATGCTTTTAACCATTTTCTACTAAAACAATAAATAATAAAATAATACGTATTGAAGGAGTAGTTAGATAGAAAATAACTCACCAATAAAATATCCCACAACTTTGAATAAACTAAACTCTGCAAATCTCTTCAACTTAATTCAAAACGAATTAAAAGAATCCAAATCAAAGTTGATATGCGCGATTAATCGAATTCTAACGATCGCGTTGACAAGAACGACCCACTTCCACTACTCTGCAGTCCATTCTGTGCTCGATCAGCGTTTTCCGGATGTCACACTCAGAATTGCATCAGCCCTCGCGCCACTCGATCCGAGAATGTCGCATTTTTTCACCCCATTCCCCGCACTCTCATCCAACAATCTCTCTCAATGTACCGTCTTCTAATTCTCTCGCTATTCTACCGTCTGCAATATCGATTGCTTTTATATTAAAATTCTTCGCTTCTTCTGGTACTTGAGTCGTTTGTCGTTCAAACTGAATTATGCCCCTCAACTGAAAAATTAAAAGTATGTTTGTACTTGATAAATTTTCCAACTCGACTTTCTCGAAAACGAACCGTCCTACGAACAAATATTCGAGAAACGATCTTATTCTTATTTTTTCATAAAAAAATCATCACGTGTCACCTTATACGTTATACGTCATTTGGCCGAACGCTGTGTAAAAAACTGTGTGCGTTACGTGTTCGCATATTTTCTAACCACAGAGCCAATGAACCTGCGTGGTTCAACAAACCACGTGAACGTGGCTCGAGAAGTTTCAAGCGTAAGGCGATAAGGCGTGGTTTATTGCGACGCGCGTGCACTCACCACCTACGTGTTTCCCCTCTCGCACACCACGGCGGAAGTGTATCGGGGCTATTGATAGTGATAACGACACACAACATGTAGACGGCCATACATAGATGTAGGCTGACAGGGCCTCCTCTTTTCCGCCCAAGCGATCTACGGGACGATAACGCGGGATTGCGAGCTTCAACGTCGCGTTCCTTTTATCGACGGTCAGATTATCTCGTAATTAATTATAGCAACGAATGACGGGTTGGATGAAGCGCGGTCTTTAACCAGGGAATCGCTGTTTAACCCATTAGAGGACTACGTTGTCGTCCACGCAATATTTCATTTGGAGTGTGAAGCTTCGCCTTTTTTAAACAATCTACGATATCGGATTAGATTTTTTCAGTATCGTAGCTGTGAAAGGAGATTCTGAGAACTTTATTTTTAAAAACTAATTAAACTAATATTAGGTAGAAGAGAAATGTTAAGAATCTAAAGATATTTCGATATTTGCATAACGCGAACAAGGGCGATATTAAAATGAAATTTTGTTAATTGCAATCTAAAATTGTAAAATTATGAAAGAGGAGTCTGTAATCAATCTGTAACATGTCAATTAAGGAATACATAATTTACATCGTTAAATTATTGCGTAATTTCTCGTATTATATTTCCATCGTAACTTCTACTATATAATAATAATAATAATAATGAAACTACAAAGAAGAAGTATTAAAAATTGCAATATGATTTTGACAGATGGTATTTGATCATCCAGGATGTTATTTTGGACTAAGTTACGAGCTTTCTAGAAATGGTTGTGCCTCGTTTACAAAGAGTTAGTCTAAGTTGAGACATAAAATCGTCCGTGAAGGCGTCAGAGTTCGAAGAGACGGTGTGAAAGAAGCAGCGAGGTCGGGGTTTTGCGAGAGAGTCTTACAAGAGCTTTAGCGAGTGTTTCAGCGAGCTTAATTATTATGAGTTGTAGAATAGTGGAGTATATTTAATATATATATAAAGAAACCCTTTTATAATATTTGAAACTTATACTCGCTAAGACGTAACTCCCTATAATGCGAGGTTTACCATAAATAATTCTTTCAATTAGGAGTACAGAAGGTTGAATGTGTTGGTAGATATTGATCGAGGAAAATAAAAGAATAAAAGAGTAAGGGCTTGGTAGTTAAGAGAAATAAGATGCTGAATCTAATTTAATTTAACTTTAAAAGGGAATAATCACGACCTTCCTGGAAGGAACTCTTGTAAGATTTAATATCCATCCTTATATGTATATGACTTCGAGGAACATGAGAGGTTCCTCTCTGTATTCGTCCCAAACTCTCCCACGTACCTATTAATTTTTTATTTGACGAAAATCAATAAAATCTTGAATCAAGTCTCTTTCATGTGAATTTGTTATATGAATTATGAATTACCTGTTGTATTATTAAAGTCGTAAAATATTGACAGCGTATTCATTAAATATAGGAAAATATACTACCACTCAGAAACATTCGAACATTTACGTATTTTTAATAATTCGTGTGTATTAATTATAAAATCACAGGATAAGATGTTCGGATACATGTAAGTAGCATCGTATAGAAAATATCAAATGAGAAATATCAGAATTTACGATAAGAGTTCTCTTATAAAAATAGGAATGTCATTAAGCGTCACAAATGACCCTGTTTCCGCTGCGTACTTGACAAATATTTTCGGCCTTCGAGGGTTAAATAAGCACCGAGCGAAACATCAATCATTGGCGAACTCTAGTTGACCTAATCTCTTGTACGCGCTTTACCATAAAATATCGGCAGAAATTTCTGAGCGACATTAACGATATTAAAGCTGCTGATAGTAATATTACGATAATAATACAAATATTACGATTATTATTAGCAACTAGTTTCAAAGGTTATAAATGACGGTAGTATCAGATTGAAATGTGAAAATAAGCTTAATAAATATTTTACCGAAGCACCTTAATAATTAATTTATAATAATACATATTCAATAATGATCTCAATAGTAATAAAATTTTCATAACAGTTATCTGAATTGTTCCACTTCCTTTACAAGCCCTGATCGCTCTAATCTCTTCTCATATTCTGTGCTCCCCTATGGAAGAGCAAATTTAGATCCAGATATTAAATTGATAACAGGAGATACTCTAATCCCAACCATGTAACTCGATATCGAATATACGCATAATAACAACCAATCGTTTCTACCACCATTTTGAAAGCTTAAGTAGGATTTTTCATTCCAATTTACAACGATCATCAAATGAAAGCTCTATAGAATTCCAAATTCAAATTGCGATATATTAGCAGACCTGGATGCTAATTCTTTAATCGCTGAAAAATTAATAAAAACAAATAATTTAAGCTTTAATTCTTGCAAATATGAACATCACGTAACTTATTAACGCAAATAAAATAGCACGTAAAGAGGAACTTCTAAATAAACAAAATAGTATGCGTTTCGCTTTAATCGCGATTTCATCGAAGGTCGCATCACTACACAGAGCCAGAATTTCATTGTTGCTTGTATCGTTACTTTATTGTTTTAAATCTTCACCCGTTTATATATTTATACATCTATTTCTTATTCCAGACTATTTAGACACCCTATCTGCGTGTCTTATCTCCACCGAGATGTTCGTCCAAATTTTGAACGATCATTCTCTGGACGAATACGATCATTTACTCTGCAACCTCCGAACAGTTTACTTCAGCACGCTTATTTCCAACTTTCCAGCGGTTTACTCTAACATTTCAACGTATAAACAGTTTCGAGTTCAGCCATTAAAGTTAATAGCTTAGTTAACATCGTCTTTCGCTCGAATCAGCATCTCTATCGCCGCAACGAGTTTAGGGAACTTTAGCGTGAAACGTGACACCGATATGATAAATCGTAACGAAGAATTACGATCTTCGTTGATCAAGTCACTCGTCGTGGGTTGTCTCGTCACGATCGCCTTAACAAACTTTGTTACTCGTCCTTCGAGCCGGATGTTAATGAACCGTGCACCCTCGTAAACGTTTTCTGTGAAACACTTAGTGCGACAAACATTCAAACTGTGAGTGATCCCACACGGACTACGGCATTCACCCATTCCAATGAGAAGTGGAACATTTACATAGCATAACGATACGAAGGATCACCAAGTTGCGGCGGTCAACGCAGCAACTTGAAGAACACTCCTTGAAGAATATCCAATCTTCAACAAGAACGCAACATTCTTCTGCAAGATTCCACCATTGGTTCGGACATCATAGCAAAGCATGGCAGTACGGACAATCTCGCAACGATAAGGTAGGTTCGATTAATTGTATCGCCAATTCCATCATCTTCTTTGTTCTATATCACGATACTGAACAATCCAGCAAATCAATCACAGTCTATAACACAGGGACTTAGTATCACTGCTCTAAGACGCAAACGCGTGCACATTATCAGTCGAATTATCGCATTATCAGAATTCCTCGATGATTGTGAAATTTCGGGTCAACGCTACGTAGTCCTCGTCCAAACTCACCTCAATGATCCCCAACGTGGCGTGGAAACGACGTCCGATTGGCCATCGAAGAACTCGAGAAAGGAAAAGTAGCGCGTCGTTACGAAATTCGGAAGAATCGTTATAGCGCAGTTGCGCGAGCTAGCAAAATCGTAGGGAACAAAGAATCAGCAAGTCATCAAGTTATCAACCGCGTTTATCGTATCAGCTCTGATGGCGATAAAGTTACTCGTAATGCGTCTATCCACATTCGATAGTGCGATCGAAATATGGACATTTCTCTTCGACTCCATTTCATCGACGATCGAGCGGAATGAGAATGTAACATTCGTTCAGAAATTACAATATTTACGGTCAACATGAAAAACAGTCGTGTGTATACAATCTGTGAGCGCCATCGATGCAAATTTTATCGACCGATCATTTCAGGACATTGTAACGCATTACACGGAATCCCGAGATCGCGTAAAAATACTCCGAAAACATAACGTGACCTCGTCGATGTTATAAATCAACAGCTTCGCGCGTTGTTTGGGTGAAGATGTTTCGTCGTGGAACAGTTTGCTAATGTCCATAATCCTTTAGAAGGTAAACTCCGACTCCGTATGGCACTAGGAGCTTACTTCGAAGGGTAAGAAAAGAGTAACAGCGTAACCACACGGAACTTCTCGATTTTCTCGAGAAACGATCGTATTGCGCTGCAACCGCGTCACGAACTGTCGTAACTTCCGAAAGTGGAGCGGAGAAACAACGGTGCAATAAACGTATAACGCCACGAGGACAGGTGTTCGCAATTGTGCAAACAGTGCACGGGGTTGCGACATTTTCAAGGCACAAACAGTAGCCGATCGTCAAAAGACAATAGGTAAAGAAAAAAGAGACAGAATTTCGCTGTTACTTCGTTTACACATCTTCTTTATACATCTACAGCTTTATCGTTTTATGTGTTTACTCGTTTATATACTTAAACATTTATTTCTTTTTTCGTTTATACTTATCCATTCGTGAAGTTCCGAATAACCTAGTAGCAGTAACTTTTCATTAACATTTCCCGACAATAGCCGCCATGGCTTTAGAATTTTCGTTTCCTGCTTTATACTGCCGTTATGCTTGTCCGACTCAGAGTGCTTCATTCAGCGTTTATTGTTTCCTATGGCCACTAGGTAACATTCCAGTACACGTCACTCACGTGTCTCGGTACGCATCGTACCTGATAGTGTTCTTAACTTGGAGGCGGTCACTTACATAGTTAACATAGTTGACTAACATAGTCAAATGGATTATTGCTTACGTTTTTTAGTTTCCCAATAAATGTCTAATAAATGTATAAGAAGTACGTAAATGTTCTAATATTCAGAGCCAACACAACAAATACATTAATAATCCAAAATAGTTTCACTAAAATGGACCAGTCCATTCCATCAGCTCTGTTATCTCGAAAGCCAGCAATAGCACGTGGCCAAGAACCCGATTTCGACCGACGTGAATCGCGCACGTGTCGCAGGATCGTTTCACGAGGAATCGATCCAGTCTAAGCAAGCATCCGTGGCACTCGTCGCCTAATCAACGAGATGCTAGAAGCCAAGAATCGATCACGCACCAACATTGGATGTCTGACCTGGCATTGGTTATTTCCTGGTCGGTTGCCACCCGCCTTGGATTGTTCATCCAGATTTGTCGGCGACAACCTCGCCCTTCGATCGAAACCGAACCCAACTCTCTTACACATCGCATAGATGCTTCTTTCGTCTGTATCATTGTGTGTGTACGCGCCAGTTCACTGACCACTGTGTCGATCGAAGTGGAAAATGACCGTAGTCGTTCGGTCTGCTCGCTAAGGTTTCAATTTGGATAAAAGGCGATCCGTCGAGTCGACACGCGCGGATTTATACCGCGTCGTGAATGGGAATCCGGCGTAACGAATCGAGGAGAACGACACGCGATCACCAGTTAAAGTTGTTGTGTCTACAACTTAACGGTGGTATCAGATCAACGATATTAAGGTTTGCACGCAATGATGTTGTCTGCTTCAAAGGTTGTTGTCCATCTACCAGCACAAAGATACACAGATATTCATCGAATAGAACAGCATCAGAGCAACAGTACATCGATACTATTTGCAGCACATTTGAAAATTAGTATTATGAGAAAGCGAGGGCGAGTTTCGTACATGAAATTTCATAAAATTATTTTGTACCGAAACTTCATTTCATAAGAATACATCAAAGTAGAAATTTTAGGAATTGCATATTTTTCATGAAATTATACATCTTATAATTATTATCTATCTTTGAAAATAATATTTTATCTATCATTTTGTAAATTTCAGTCATTTTTTCATTTTGATTATATTTCCTGTTATTATATTATTCACTGTGACAAACAATCGTCTGGAAAGATTGAGCGAGCGACAATTTCTACGCGAGCCACTGCGAACGCAGTAGAATGGGATAGTACCATGTCGGACAGTCGATCTGTGGCTGTTTCGTTTTACTCGACCATGTTTGAATCGACTTTTGGCGGATTCAGAGATTGAGGGATTGTCAAAGTCGCTAATGGAAGATTTGTTTCAGGATTACATAGTAAGTTGTTCTCTGGCAGATTTATATATACTATGAAAATTCATGCAGTAAATTCTAGGCTTTGAAACGATATGCTTCTAACCGATGTTTTCGTTAGATTTGTATGATTCTCCATCGCGTACGAAAAACGTTATCTAAGTAGAGCAATCGTGAGATATAAAATAGAATTATGCAAAGTAGCCAGGAATTTATGGTTCGTACTGGTGTGAATTCGTGTGTAGGTAATTGTTAAGATATATATAATGAATTCACGATTATTTTATTACTTTCTGTAGAGTATTTTTTCACGTTGAACGAACGAGTAGATTTGTAACTTTGTTTTGTAGTGTAATCGTGATATTACGTTCTTTTCTTGCACGAGAGGCTAAGTGAATTGTTAAAAATATGCATATAATAGTTTATCGAGATCACGAACTCCGCTGAATTTCAAGTTCTAGAGCCTCGATGTTTCGAAATGAAACAATTGTGAGTTCGAACGAAATACTTGTCCCTCTTACAATCTTTCTTAGATAATTGCTTCTTCAACAATATCCAATCTGCTGCGACAAATACTCGTGTAATATTCGACACTCTTCTAAATCAATGCTATGACAATCGTTATTAAGAATTTTGAACCGAAAGTAGTTTAGATTAACTATGTGTTAGAATGTGAAGATCTTTAATTTATAAATAAATAATTTATAAATAGGAAATTGAAAAATAGCGTGGAATAAATGAACTCTGCAATAGTAAACTTATATATAACCCTTTAACATTATACCGAGGAAGTGCATGACCCAACTATGAAAATAAATAAAAGCAGAGTTTAAATGACGGAAAAATATAATTTTATTAATATAACAGACGTTTTAAATAAATTGACACTTGCTAACAGATAAATCTGGCATTTGCATGTCAAAAGATTACTAGAAAACTTTCAGAAATAATTAAAACAAAATTAAATAACGAATACAGTATCTCACTGTAGAAATATTTCATATTTTATAATTCTAACAAGAATAGTTATAACTTTGGACGCAACAGTTCGAAATTTTTGGATAATTTGATAAGAAGATTAAAATATGAATATTATAATTCCCAAAATTCATAAAATAAAAAAATGAAGAACGGTTTCGGACAATTTTTCAACTAAGGAGAGACAGTCATAACCGCGTATGTACAAAGAAAGTTGTAAAATATCAGTTTCAAATGAATTTGTTGTGATAACGATAATTGGCCGACAACGATAAATAACTAAAAACCCGAGTAAAAGGCGAACAAGTCAAAGGTACGTCTAATTTAAAAATATTTTTCATATTAAATATTTCACATCACACAAGTAATTTTTAAAAATATAGTTCACGTAGAAACGTAGTTGGCTACTAGGCATGGTTAATAATAAAATGTCTGAAGCACAAAATGTATGATAAATTCATATAATGACATTTGCATTTAAAAAATCATTAAATCTACATCGAGCATCACACTAAAAAGAAAAAGAAGAAATTCGCTATAAAACACATATACTGCATATTAGAAAGATTTATAATAGAAAAATCAAAATCTTATTGACCAGCCGTCAAGAATAATTAGAATAGTCCTATGACTTTGTTATACAACTTTAAGCGTAGAAAACGTATAATAAAAATTGCTAACAATTGTTCAATCCGTAAATTATTTTAGAAGAAACTGTAACGAAGCCACTATGGGTACTTCGTTTAAAAAATTTTTTATAAATCTGTGATAAAGAAAATAGTTAGTTAGAAAAGTGTACATTAAATACATAATATTTTAAAGAAATGACACTTTATATGCACTAATATAATATATATTTATAAGAAAGATACGGTAGAACGAGATCGTCACCGATCAGACATCAATGCGTCACAGCTTCAACTTGAAAAAACAAAAGTAGTCAAAGGATATTTCTTGACTTATATAACTCTTTGAACGGCCACATATTATCAATAAAATAACGTAGCCTAAGCTATATTATCGTATGGCATTGGGAAGAGACCTTGGAACGCTACGTAAGACATGAAATTCAATTCCAACGTAATCCCGACGAAGAAGTCGGAAAATGACCTGGCCTCGATCCAATCTACTCGTTCCAAAAACCATTTTATCCTCAAAAACGGTTCGATCCTCGTAGCAAAAGATCAATCGAAAAACGTTCCGCGCCGATGACTGCCTAATTAATTTCACAGCGCCAACGAGCACGACGCTTCCGTCGCTGCTAATTCAATGAAGCGAGTTTTTCGTTCCAGACTGTCGATTTCGCGCCTGTCAAGCTCCACGCCGTGCAAAAATGTGTGTATACGACACGCGTATACAGGGTGACATCGAAATAAATAAGCTTTGATATATAATGGCTCACGAAAGTAGTTGAATACTTACTCGTCAATTAAATGATTAATCGGCGATACCAATTGGTATTATAACTTTATAACGTTAAATCTGTATATTGTAGTACAAATATCAAGATCATACTATATAAGATTTTTTTAAAACCCGCTTTCCAAGCTATAGTACACGCAATTTTTAAAAATATACCGCGAAGAAAGAAATAATTTTAAATTAAATCTGCTTAGTTTTCAGTGAGATCTTGAGCTCCTTATCTTTCTATATCGTCTTTCGTCTCTTGAAACACGTAAACTTGAACGCTTGGCCAGTTTTATGATCTCACTACATCTTTTCCACCGACAGTATCTGCTTGAGACGATGCTACAGCGCTCAGTGTTTGATATAAAACAATATCTCCATTCTTAAGAAAAATAGAATACCATAGTAAATATTGTTTATTTATTTTCATGTCACCGTGTATAATAGAGGCAAGCTCTCGCGGCTCCCACGAGGACGCTCGATCGGTCCGCTCAAAAGTTGCTCCACATTCGGTGACCTTTTGCAGGGACGTCGATAGAAAATGTCAGAGTGGTCGTTTACGAACTTGGGACCGCGGAATCTTCCTATCGCAAAAATGCAATTTCGACGATCGACGATCGCTTAATCCGCGAACAGAAGGAATTACCGGGGAGAGGTAACTCGCGGCCATTGAATTCGCGAGCTGCCGACGATTTTCATCCCCTCGGCGCAGCGTCGCGCAACCAACCACAGGAAAAGCTATTCATCTCGGTGGAAACGAGACGCTAATAAAGCATCATCGGGAAAAGAAATAAAGAACCTGGTCGGACAAATGGAAGAAGGGGAAGATATCAAGGCTCGATAATGGATTCCTCTGGTCGTCCAACCGTTCTCCGATATTTCCGTGATATTCATTTCGCCATATTGTTACGAGTGGTCGTGTGCTTGGTTCGTTCGCCGCTGTGACGCTCGTTCGTTTCATTCCGGCCTCTCGTAAGAACTTCCCATTTCTTAATGAGGAAACAGCCGACGCGCGGATGGGTCAAAAGAAAACACAAGAGTTACATTGAAACGGTAACTTAACCGTGGAAGAAGAAGAAGCGTGGAGAAAAGTCGGGATCCGTGAATTGTGTTCCAGACAAACGAGAAAGAGGAAATGTCTTGTACACGCACGCTCCACTCGTTCTTCTTTCACTAGATTCCAAAAAAAAAAAAAAAAACCGGGCTAATGGGAAATTTTACTTCCTCGAGAGCCTATGAAATGTTCTCAATTTAATGCGAATTTTGTAAAATATCTCGTCTTCTGAGTAAGTCGCGAGATGAGCATTGGGGATGAAAATTGATGGAAAGTTTCAAGCACTGATAAGATAAAATATAGAGTTGGTAAAAATATAACGTCGACCTTGTGGATGGAAATATAGATCTTTTTTATTCGATCAATTATATCATTCTCTTTATGATAAAAGCTCCTTATGAAAATTGCCACGTGTATTCACACGTCATTTGTATTAAACTCAAACTTCTATTTTAATTCTTCGACTTGGAAATTAGTAACAACTTAACATTTCATTATTCCACACGACCTTTCAGCAATGAACGATTAAAACTCGCTTATACATATATATACCTGTACAATAATACCCAGTATTAAAGAAGTCATAAGGGATTAAAAGAACGGTCGTTGAAATATATTCGATAGTTGCTTTAAATTAGTAGGTTTCGTGCAATGTCCAACTATCAAGTCATATACTTTAGGCTACATCTCGATTCGATTCAACTTGTGATCCAGTTATAAATTCAACGATAGCTAAGCCCTTAAATCATTCTCAACACGTTAAGCACCACCTTGGCTTTTCGTGAGTCTTGTAACTAAAGATTTCGATCAAATAAACCTTATTTCGTATGCACTAGCGAGACATTTGCATTGCAAATGTAGTTTATAACTTAACAATCATCCTTCATCGAATCGAAAACAAAAGCCTAAGATATCTCATGTCAGGAACACTAACAAGTAAGTATATAGGGATTAGTACGTAAAATGTTTAAGAATCTCATCCAACCTGTAGCCTATTCTCAATTATCGCATCACCTGATAACGAGACAACGATCACGGTATATGCCGTCACGCAATATCATCGATGATTTAATCTTATCTCGTCTCGGTTAAAGCCGTCGCGCAAGAATATGTTAAATAACTTACTATGAACGCGCTGAAGAACCCGGAAATATTGTGGACAGAACATTGTCTTATGACCGAGCTGACCGCATGCCGGAATCACGAGATCGATTACTCTTGCGAAACATGGTCGGAATGGTATCGACAGTTTCCGTAACCTTGCGAAATTATTGAACGAGTGTCGTCATAAGTTGAAGGCACGTTACGTGGAGAACGACCTCAGGCACGATCATTCCCTCTTGGCCTGGCATATTTTCTCGTCGCGTAAATCAGTGGGGCACGTTGCATTGGGAATTAAATCAACGTGCTTCGCTTCGTTGATGGAGATGAAGCAAAACGAGATGGATGGTAGGAGAAGGATAGAACGAGCGACTGGACGATGAGAGAAAAAGAAAGAAAAAGCTGGAATAGATGGAGTAAAGCAAGAGGAACAGGAGGAAGAGTAACCATGGTGGGGGATCAATTTAGAAGCCGTGACTCACTCGACACGGTGACGTCGTTAGCGCACCCCTTCCGTTCTCACCCTCTACGCTACCCCTAAAAAAAAAAAGAAAAAAAGGAATAATCCGGTCACAACTCTCTCTCTCTCTAAGCGAGAACTAATCGAGGCCAGTGCACACTACCAGAGAAGAACGAAACGAGAGAGGGGTGTTCTCGACTCCCTCGGCTGGTCGACGAGTCTCGAGTATTATTTCTGGTATTCGTGTATACCGCTGTTATCCGACGAGACGAGGGCCACGGAGGTGGCACGCGGAAAGTGAAGCGGAAAGGGCACCACAGAGTCATCGTTGTACACGATAACGCCACCGGTCCCTCGTTACGTCGAAAAAATCTCGACGAAGAGAACCGGTGTGTGAAGTCGAGTTTTACCTACGCCCATGTACTTCACGCGTCAGTGATTCCTGTTTACAGAACCGGCTGAGGGGGTGGGCGGGAAATGAAGAACGCGAAAACGCGAGCGAAGAGAAACAAGGAAAATTGCAAGGGAAAATGGGAGAGGGTGTAAACGAGGAAGAGGATGCAAAAGGGGAAGTATCCAACGCATCCTCTCGCACCCCCGCGCCCACTAGAGCCAGCGTCCCCTCGCCCCAATTACCGTGCCCATCGCTCGCACCACCTCGTCCACGCTCGTAATTTGCATCCGACCTCTATTTCCTTCATAGCCGTCAAACTAAATGCCTCTTCCGAAATCGTCGAGGGAAACTAAGGATCCGGACACTCGGTAATCTTGCACGCCTATGGTAACGTGGGGGATGATGACGAAATTGTTAGAACTAGAATTTACTTAACGTTCCAGAGTATCAACGTACAGTTAACGTTGTACAGAGAAAAAGAGAGAGATAGAGAAAGAGAGTAGCAGACGAAATAATGATCGAAGGAAGAAATTACATATATGCTGGACTGGAATGTATGTCCTGGGAAGGAGATTGTTGATACTCACGAGGCACACGATCAACGAGGATCAGGCTCTCGGTTAGGAGACGTCGACTCCTGGATCGTCGACCGACGAGCATCCTATACTCCGATTCCCCTGTTCCACGAGTCCTGGCGTCGAGGACCTAGATGATCCTCCCGTTGTCACTCCCGGCAACACCCACTTTCTCCTCTGGCCTCGTAACCTCGAGGGCCACTTTTCCTTCTCTCCCTTGCCACCGTCACCGAACGAGGCGCAGCACTATTCTGACAGCACCACCACTACTACCACCACCACCACGATATGAGTCTCGACTACCAACGGGCACCACCACGATAGAAAGCCACCACCACCGCCACGACCACTACTACCACTGCCACTCGCCACCACGAGTAGCACAGGCACAGCAGCTCGTCGTACCGCCTTGATACTGGCGATCAGTTCGCAAACCAGTTACACGGCATTTACCCTCTTTTCCTGTTCAAAGTTATCCGCGATTGATTCTCGTGAATAATCATCGAACCACCCTTTTTAAACGCGGCGCGATCGTGCTGTTGTCAAATGTCGTTAGTCACTACTCGCGTTGACACGACGCGTGACCATCGACGAGGAACCCTCTGAACACGAGTCACGCGCGGCAACCTACGAGCATAAGATGATTCCGTAGCTCGCTGCGGAAACTCCACCGTGTGAGCTGGCCTATCTACGCGCCTGTTTGCTCTCCCAAGCCTCTACCCCTTCACGTCCCCTCTGCGCCGCCTTCTGGCCAGTCACGACAGAAATGTATGCGCGTTCCTGACACACGCGTGTCCGTAACACGTCCCAGCATGCGCTCCTCTACGCGCGCCTCGTATGGCACGCGCCCGAAATCAGCCGAATTCGTTCGACTGTAGCCGGTGTCGCTACTATCCCCATGACTTCTAGGGAGTTTATGTTTGAAAAGGTCTATCCAAGGAAGCGGAGGTACTCCGTCGTTGGCGCTGTAGATATTTTTCGATTTCAAAATTCAAGAAGGAAAAATTAGCGATTGAAGGTAATTAATTTTATGGAGGAAAGAACGATAATGAAAAATTTGTTACCGAAATGTTTTCGTTTCATTACTTATTTTATTATGGCGTACGTTATGTAATTAGTTAATATTATAAATTATATTCATAATTTTACTAACTACTGGTTATCGTGATTCTCTTACACAATGATTTACCAACTAATAGTATTAGTGAATTGACATGTTGTAAGTTATAGGTTAGCATTAGTAATTTGTAACTCGTGACTTGTAAAATTTCACTATTTATATTAGTTCAATTGTGCAAAAAAACCCTGTTTCCTCCTACGTTCCTTCTATTATTGATATTTATAGAACGTATAATATACGTATACAAATGTGTATGATA
Source organism: Bombus vosnesenskii (assembly GCF_011952255.1). Taxonomy (NCBI): domain Eukaryota; kingdom Metazoa; phylum Arthropoda; class Insecta; order Hymenoptera; family Apidae; genus Bombus; species Bombus vosnesenskii. The sequence continues at coordinate 1,720,654 of NW_022882948.1, forward strand.
TTTGTTCTAAATTTGATGTCAAGAATCCTATGCAAAGTCAGTTTGCATACGCCCTAGGGATTTTTATTCAGTGTATGATACTAACCTGTGAGTAACGTGTAAATGCGTTTGTTTCATTTTTTATTTCCAAAATTCGTCTTTGCTGAAAGTTTGCGATGGTTATAAAAGCTACAACATTGTGTGCCCGTATCGCATCTGTTAAAATCATAAGTGAATTTTGTATGAATAAATCGGAAATATTGTTGCTCTATGAATCTTGCGGTGGCTTTAATTGAACTCTGTTGATAATGCAGTTATAAACTGCGATTATCTTTTGATTACTGCTCATTGTTAAAGAATGACTACACGATGTGTCCTTCACGACGCGATTCTGCGTTCAAGGTTAGATCTCACTACTGGCTTTTTTCAAAAGATCGTAACCGCCGCGAATAAATACAGCCAGCATACAGAATAGTGTCATGGCGCGGCAACAATGACGGAAAGTGTATTCCTCACCGACGAATTCGGTACCAAATTTAATATGTGGGGCCGCTTTCGTTATAAAGGCTTGTTAATACTATTCCTGATTAATGTGATTGCGTTTCAATGTTTTATATGTAAGTATTTCTTTACTATTGTACGTAGAGTTGTGCATACACCTCCATCTTCTACAACAGATAAACTGTCATGAATGTAAAAACGCATGACACATAAATTTGATATGTTATCACAGTTTCTACGCATGTTGCCCGCGATATTCGAGGAAACTCCATGTAGAACGTAGAGTACCTTATAACTTGTATTTCATTATTATTATATGTCATATATTTGCATTTTATCGATAATATACAAGAATGTATATATTATAGGATGTAATATATTAGTCATTCTTCTTTTCTTTCTTTTCTTTCTTTAATCTTTATTAATTTGCATTCGAATTGTAAGTTATTTTCTTGTAATGATGTGTATCAATATTTTTGTCAAAAGATTATCAAGAGAGCTATAAATGGCGGGAGTTAAGGAATAAATTGGAATCATTAATGATCGAGCAACGAGACCTGTATGGATTAACGTATAGTGTAATTAAGAGGTTGGAAGGGCATGGCATGTTAAGCGTAAAGAAACAGGAACCTGCTGAGAAGCCTATGATTTATGCCATTACCCCTACGTTTGCCAGGCCTGTGCAAAAGGCAGAGCTGACCCGGTTGTTGCAAACGTTTCTTCATATACCCAACTTCCACTGGATTGTCGTCGAAGACGCGGGAAAAAAGACCAAACTCGTTTCGCAACTTTTAGAAGATAGTGGTTTACTTTTTACTCATTTGGCTGCGGCAACCCCGCCGAATTATAAGTTAGGGCGAAATGACCCGAATTGGAAGAAGCCACGTGGCGTCGAACAACGAAATGCAGCGTTACAGTGGCTTCGGGAAAATCGCAGGCCGACCGACAAAGGCATAGTATTTTTTGCTGACGACGACAATACGTATTCGATTAAATTATTTCACGAGGTAAGAACATTAACGATAGTAATCGGTCCAGTCACGAAATCGTTACATAACTTATGTGTGTTCCAGATGGAGAAGATACAGAAGGTCGGTGTGTGGCCTGTTGGTCTAGTCGGTGGTTTGATGGTGGAGAAACCAATATGTGATAACGCTACTAATAAAGTAATCGGTTTTAATGCTGCGTGGAAGCCAGAGCGACCATTTCCATTAGATATGGCGGGTTTTGCCATCAACTTGCGACTTTTATTGGAAAATAAAAATGCCGCTTTTTCGTACGACGTTCAGGGTGGTTATCAGGAGAGTGAGATATTGTCAGAAATTGTCAGTAGAGATGAACTAGAACCGTTAGCAGATTGTTGCACAAAGGTATTTATTGATTGTTTTCTTTTTATATATTTCATGGTATAAATCAAATAATTATTTATGTCTACAGGTGTACGTATGGCACACGCGAACAGAGCCACCACAGTTAAACGTGGAACAACTATTGATAAAGAAAGGTAAACGTTCAAATGTAGATATTGAAGTGTGATAAGAAAATTAGACTGCTGTCTGCTATATTTTGATATAGTGATATTAAGTTTGATAGTAAAAGATATTCCTATTATGATATTAAGTTTTTGAATCTCGAAAGAAAAATTAGTTTTATATACGCTTTTTATCATTCGCATTTGACCATGTACTTTTTAAATTGAGGAACAATGCAGTGCCATATAACAGATAGCCGCTTATAGCTGCATATTCAGTAAGGATGTAGAATGTACATATGACACTATTGCATTTTATATATCCTACATTCTACATAGAATATGCTTATCGATAGTATGCATGATAACATAATGGCCTGGGTTACATACTATTGTTAAGCATCGCTTTATTTTACGAATCGATAATTTTTTATATTGTTGAAGAAATGGTATATAGATGAATAAAATTTTTCGTGTAAAAAAATGAAATGCTAATGTAGACGTGAATCATTTGACCTTGAAAATGTTCTTTATCCTTTATTAGTCGAGTACGTTTCCTTGACGCGTACAGAAAAAGCATACATAAAAAATATGCCTTAACCTACGAATTTTAATAATGTTTCGTAATAATATTCTTTAAAATGGAAGATGCGCAGTAATACTTTTTGTGGGAAGCTACTTGGGTTACGGATTTTGGCAACGAATATAAAATAGCTAGATAAACGTGTCTTTTCCTCCTCATCGAATCATCGATTCTTGACTCGATGAAGGCTCGAAAATACTGCGTGACAATTACAATGAACAATCCACTATTTTTTTTCTCCTTCTTTTTTCCGATGTAATATATATTCCTTGTGTACCTATAATGTGTACTCGTTGACTTATAAGCTAATAAGTACTATATATTTGGCAAAACTCTGTTTACGGTACGTAAAAAAGCTACCCTGCAGAAAGTGTGTTCGCAGGTAAGGGAACGATGACCTTTTAATTTCTTTTTCTTTAGGTAGAGGTACAATTATCTTAAATAAATATACACACATCGATTATTTTTTTCAGTTTACTTTTTCTTCTTTTTCTTTGCGAACACACCTTCCAACTTCACATACAACATTCTAAACTTAGCGAACCCTCCTAAACTTATTTCCAATATTTTCTTAAAGATTAGGAAAAACGTTTACAAGCATTTACAAAAACTTATCACATTTTAACTGCGTTTTCTTGAAAAGCCATCTTACACATTAGGAAAAAATCGGCATTATTTTAATATTATCGAATATAATAATATATAATGTATATGGCAGCTTTCGATTGTTCTTTTTTCTGAAACAAAAAGATTCGAATCCCTGTTACAAATGTCAAGTATTAATTTAGTGCTCAAAAGGAGAAAAGTTTACTTAGCCGAATCGAAGATATCGCTGCTTCGATTACACTATACATACACAGTAGAGAGACTTAATTGTCGAAAGATATATTTGGGACTTATTAAAATGCCATCGCGGTCGACATATCGAATACGACTTCTTTCGGTAACATTTCTTTTAATTTTCGTATTTTACAGCTTTTTAAGTATACTGTTCTCTAACTGTATCAATAATCCGATCGTGATGATACACAATCTTATCGATTACAATTTCATCGCGGAAGCTAACCAGTTCTCGGTTAGATTACTTTCTTACATACAGGGTAACTACATAGGATACATAAAATACTAATAACGAAAAAAAGGATGTAAAAATGACAGAGACACTAAGGCTGCTCTTGCACGCGATGCCTCGACGATGTAATCTTTACATTGTGAGATATAAATGACAAAAACTATCACGATAAATTAGGACGCGAATAAAGGAAACAATATTTCACGCAAATGATGTTCACTTTGAAGTAAAAAACATAACTACGTATTAATTAACCGAATAAACGTACGGCTCCTAACCAATACATCAGTCATGTTGGTTGTCACGGCAAGAATACATATAACCATACTCAAAAGTCGAGCGGCAGAAATATTTTTGTAAAAGTTTGTTCATGGCTAGAGGAAACACGTGGCGGTAAATCTTGTCAAAAGATACGTAAACGACGAAACAAAATTTTAAACCGTTTATTAGCCTGAATTATTTGATCGTCACTAATAATCGGTACGATTCGTTTTCATAAGGTTACGCGCTTAAAGGAATCAGTCTTTGAAATCAAGTCATATAACCACGAAATTGATAATTCGTCGTTTAGAATCGTGCCGAATAAGATGCAGCATATCTGTATTTGTGAATCTGGAACATATAATACGACTTCTAGTCGAAAAACATACATGAATGGAACATGTCGAGGAAATATGATAAATTTTAAAAGTATATATACACAGACCAGAGGTTCTTATAGAATACTGAACCTCGTTGAGACTAAGAGAGAGAGAGAGAGAGAGACGTAACCTATTCCGTCCGTTTCTACTTCGTTCGCAAAACTTCTTAAAACTTCAGTTTCTTATTTCTATAATAATTGTTACACCATGTTCCTTCTATTAACGTAGAAGAAACGATATAGAATAGGTAAACCGTTCCTTCTTTTTTAGTTTCGTGCTGTGCACACGATAACACAGTACTACCCAGCGTACTAGACTGCGAGTATCTAGAGGGTGCCTCGAAGCAATGATCACTAATTATCGACCAACTTCTACCAATTTCGCGATTAATTTTGTACATGCTTTCTTCTCGTTTAAGCGATCTATCTACCTCCTCCTTCTTGCAGTATTCGCTAAGTTACATTATATCGATAATTTCCTCTTTTCCCCAATATGATCTTGGATTATAATACGTTTCGTACTTTACCATAGATCGTAGATTACAATTATTTTTCATACGCTTTGGTGACTACATTGGCGAGGAAGGGGAGAAAGTGAGATATATTTTTCTTATACACACAGAACTATCGCGACTGATGAAAAATCATGTAGATGAATTTTGTATCGAGAAAAATCGGTAACGTGCAGACTTACGAATAAATGCTACAATCTTTTTATCCTACCTTCCAGAAGGAAGGGCGGGCGAGAATGTACGAGCGAATTTATCGCATCGATCATTGAAAATTCCGCGAATGAAGCAGACGAATACGATTTTGTATTATTTGATCGCGGTGAGATGGCGCGTCGTGTCTCATCTAAGAAACGGAAACCGAGGTGTTCGGTCATTCTGAACACGTCTCGTTGCTCCACGTTCCCGCGCAAATCCCGAGTAGAGTCGCGAATCGTTTTGAAATTCGAATTCGTCAAAGGAGAAGATTCTTAGCAACCGCGAAACTCTGTTTCCTACGTGTACGTTTCGGGATGTACGGGCTTATCTGTTGTTTTTCGTATCGTTCGAGAACACTTCGGCCAGAAATGGTGTTTCCATGGTTGATTTACAATCTAGTACGCCGGAAGAATATCTAGACCGCTGAATCCTTGCCGACGAAACCAGTTTTTGAGACGGATCTTTTGCCGTCAAACGTGATAGATGTCTCCCGGCGAAGACCCGAGTCGATGATCGGTGTGATTTTCTTCTCTTCCTTCAGTGGTTCCTTCTCGTCTCTAAAATGTTTCAATAGAAAAAGTGGGGTTATTAATGGAAGACTATTTATCAGCTGGTTGTTATACGGTTAATTTCTAGTACTGGGCATAAAAGAGAGCATGTCGAGATGCGGCGCGTGGTGCAACATCGAATAATACGCATAATGCATGCCATCACTCGTTAGTATTGTGTATTTGCAATTGAAGTATCGTATCTTCGTTCTTCGTCGCGTGTTATATGATATACGATGAAATAACAACGTACAACATCAAGAATAAATATAACTAAAGTTTGCATGATGGAGAACATTCACGAAAAAGGTAAGTGAATTGAAATGTCATTAAATTATTTGTACATTTCGTAGTACATAACAGTGTGCGATATTTACGACTGAAAAATATTCCTGTCTCCACGGTAACGTTTTCCACGAGGCAATGAAATTGAATTACCTACTTTCTCAAATCCACGGTTGAATAGAACAGGGTAAATTAGAGTGAATAGTGGTGAGTATGCTACGTAGTTAACGGGCAATTAATATCACTTCAGAGTGTTGATATCTCATGCAGCATAGCCAAAGCACGGGCGAATAATGGCGATAGTTTATGCAGCGCGCATAAAGAGTGACAGAGACAGAGAAAATAGGTAAGCGTTAAATGAACTGAACATGGTGAATAATGTACAGTGTTCTTTCGTTCGGAAAGTGGTTGGCGGCAAAATAAATTACATGTAAAAGAAGGATGAGACGAGGAAAGGAAACAGACAAGATCCTTTCATGCTGCAATTCTAGAAATTCAATTTCTTTTATCGACGGACCGTTAGTTTCGTTTCCATTGATGCCATTCTTGAATTACGTATTTGACGTTCCAAGATGTACACTAGCATCGTGGAGCCGAGGAATAAAAAAAAAAAGAAAATAAAGAATAAAAAACGGGAAGAATATAAGAGTGTTAAACAAAGAAAAAAAAAACGAAAAAAACATCATGCGAAGTAGAAAGCCGTGTCGGAGCCCCTTCGTGAGAGGCCATGCTTCTTACTGATTTTCACTTATGTATCTCTCTTACATGGCAGTATGTTTGACCAATTTAATGGTATTTTTTCCACTACCCGAGTCTTGGATGGCCGTGACCCCGGCGACATTGGCCATTTTTTGGTCGCAATACGGCAATGGAAACCGCCAACCGTAAAGACTACCGGTAAAGAAAAAAAAAAGAGACAGATGCGAGAGTCAAAGTGTCTCCTAATGGCGGGCTAGGTTTTAACGAGTTAACCGGACGATTTAACCACGGGACACTCTACTACCTTTTTGCGGGATAAATATAGTTGCAACTACAAACGTTCGATAAGAACGCTATAAAGGATGCCCGGTTTCGATTTGTCAAGTATCCATTAAGTTCGGACTATAAGGGCTTCTCTTCGTGGTCGTTCAGATTTTTATTCCGTTATTTTGTACCCTCGCTATGCTATTAAGAATGAAGACTGAGATCGTAGAAAGTCTGGACAATTCGAATTCATGGATCTCAGTAAGGACATCGCATTACTTAGAATGCACACGAATGAATACAGAATAAAACTCACTTTTTAGCAAAATTAAGTAATTATTTAGGCTCAGAAAACTATATGAAAGATAAATTGAAAATATTCTAGTATAAGGAATGTATGTCTGATATAAAAGAAATTTAATAAGCATTTTTGTCTCATCGAATTTAGATGAAAATCTAATTTAATCGTCAACGAGTTGTTGATGATTTGCAGTTGTTCGAATTAAATTACTTAATTTTACAATATTTTACTTTAATATGTATTCTATATTTTAGTAACGGAGGCTATATACGAAATGAATCCATTAATGAAAAATGAAAAAAACCAAAGCAAGATTGAAATATCAAAATTCGAGGATCGTAGCAGGATAAAACATCTATAACTAAATGATATCACAATTATATAAAAAAATCTTCTTTCCGATATTCGGACCTATTTTAATGGAATTTTTCAAATAAGAGCTATCGAAATTTTTGTTGTTGAAAACTTCGGCAACCCTAGAACAAACCGGTACTATTTCCACGAATATTCAGGTAAATCTTTCTTGAAACTCGTACACGTTCCGTAAACTAATTTACACGTTAGTCACGGCTCCAACAGGAATCTCCATTCGAGTCACAAAAATTCGTTCGACCTCTGTGATGCGAAAGAAAGAGTTTCACGGAGGTTTTGTAAGTTCGATGGTGGGTGCAAAGTTCGATGACACGGTAAATATAGCGCCAAAGACTTGCCAAAGCACAATGTAAAATATATATATAATGTATATAAGAAAGTCAAGTAAATCGATCTAAATATCGTGAGTATGTAGATACGTGTAACGCGTATCGAAAGAATTCGATTGGAATGAGCCTCACCTGCCAAGTTTCGCGTCCTCTTCGTCTACTGGCTTTCGGCGGGAACGTTCACACACGTAATATATGATTCCTGTAATAAAAATTTCATAAAATCATTGGGAAAAACAAGAAAGAAAGATATCAATGTCGATCGTGAAAAAGATTTTCCTTAAAATTAAAGGGCTCGTAACAAAAATGATTCTTGTCCATGTTTGAAAAATGATACAAATTTTTAAATACTTTTGTATAGTTATAAGCCTAGCTTCTGGTTACGAAAATACATTCTGATCTAAAAAATCCAACACTTTGACGAGAACTGTTTTTGTCAAGAGTTTTCCAGTTATATTTTATACTAAACTTTTTCTAACTTGATAAAATCTACTTATCAAAACCGAATAATTCTATATGATCACTTAGCGCGAGCTAACGTTGCAATTTCACGTAGAATTACAGTTGCACTTTTAGATAAATCTGCGTTGCAATTTGCAACAAGTTTATGCCGCGGGTAATTCCAAATAAATTCGCGCTGCTATATCAAGCAAATTAACGTTGTAATTTCATATAAATCCAGTTTGCAATTTTAGATACGTTCCGGAGGTCGCGAGTGCTAATAAATTCGCGCTGCGCATGCATGTAATGCTATGACGTGTTTTAGAATTTATGTCGAAATTGTGAATAGGTTTATGTTGGGAAATTAGGCGCACGTGTGAAACGATTGTTAATAAATTCATTTACACTTTTACTTCATATTGTATATACTATAATTTTCTTAGATATAAATTGCCAAGCTCAATATTACCGTTTCAAATGCAACTGTTATGACTATTACGTTGCAACATTTCGCTATAATTTTATTTCGGCTCGTGTTACAATCTTATGCAATCTAATATTTCTAAATTTTAGAAGAAATTCATACTGCAACTCGTGATAAGTTTGTGAAACATATGCGAAAAAAATATTCTCACCTGTCTTATGCGCGCAACAGCAGATCACGTCGATCACGATAATAATAATGAATAGTACCGCGATGACGATACCAATTATGGCTGCGCTTGATATCAGAGGTCCTTGATGATGAACCACAGTTGTGTCTATACCTTGAAGGATAAGAATCATGTATCAGATAAATATCATGACAGAAAATGTACATTTGTTTGTTTGCAATCCGTTAGTGCAGAAGCATTACTCACAACGATGTTTGGTGATGATATAAAGAGAAAATCGTTCCCAGTCTAAAGTATATTGTTTTACTATCGATTATAAGTTTATGCATTCAAAATAAGGTTTGAAAAGCTTCTTGTCACATAAAAGATATTACGAACCTAGTAGAAATTTTAATCCAACATATGTTTTAAGATATAGTATAAACTATATGCTTATAGTAATTCTTTCTTTCTTAAACAGTCCTTTTAACAAATATATCTGCCTTTCTATTATTATTCTTGTATCTTCCTGTTAGCTGGTTTACTTTCTTTTATTTTATCCTTAGATAATAAAGGTTACATATGAAAAATTAGAATATAGAGATCCTACTTTAGAATTCCGTGTTATAAAATATTCATATACACGAATCATTTATTTTATATCATATTCTAACATCTTTGCTATTTTCTCCCAAAGAAAGTTTCCAAATATGGAGACAATATTTTAGTAAATATTGAATTATACGCGATAAATCTATCGCTCGCTCCACAGCGAACTCCACATGTCTGAGAAATCCTACATTCTACATGACAAGAAACCTTCTAAACTTCGCTTCCATCTAAACAAAAACTCCCCTACATTTCACTTAAGCACTTTCGTGTCTCGCGCGAAGAGAGTACATGTTTCTGGAAGCAATAGAAGCGAATGAGTCTACCGCGAAATTGATATCGCGATCGAGTTTCCGTCTCGAGACCTAGGCACATCACCAAACACGTTACGCGAACGATTAATTTTAGTCTCCTGAAAAGAAAGAAGATCGGCGGGGGGTTTTGGGGAAGTGCCAAAAATCCGTTTTCATCAAAGCGTAGACACGTAAGGAACCAAGAGAACTAAACACACGCACACCAAATCAAACCAAAGCGAACCAACGTATGTACATACGTGTATGTGTATACCAATGAAAGAATGATATCGGTTGTCGAATAAGCGATAAAAAGAAGCGTGATTAAGAAACAATTTTTAAAAAAGAAACAAACAAATATGTATAAAAATTAGAGAAATAGATATGAAAATCAAGAAGAAAAACGAACTAGATAATTAAATGAAATAGCTGGTGCACAAAGATACATGTGTGATACCAAGCGCGAAAATATAGCGGAACGGAAGAGCGACAAAAGGGTGCGGTAGTCCCTTCTGTCGGACCGGACGTAGAGATATGGGTGCTGAGAAAGCTCAAGGAAGGGGGAAGAAAGCTTCATTCGCTACCTTTCTCTCCCGATGTTAGTTTCTACGCGTCACTAGTCTAAATGTGCTACCTCCACACACATAAAGCTCTTTTAATATTTTTTTTTCCACTGAGTGCCTCTTGCTCGCTCTCTCTCTCTCTCTCTCCCTCCCTCCCTCTCTCTCTCTCTCTTTCTTACATACACACACGCTCGCTTTTTTGGCTTCAAAAAGTCAACAGAGAGGGACTACTACGATATATATGTATACTTAGCAGATGTATGATACATATTACGCCCGTCGTTCGACTCTTCTGATGTGCTTCAATATATTTACCGTTCTGTTTCGAAGCATGTCGCATCCCATCGTGTACATTTTTGCTCGTATTTGTCCCAAAAATCTTAATTTTTTCTTTCGCTCTTCGTTTCTTAATTTTCGGTGAGACAGGTGGGCGGAAAATGAACGAGACGGCCGAGAAAGAAACCATCTCAAATTGATCAGCCCGTTTCGCTCGAGTTCTCTTTATCTTTCTCATCGCTGGGTCTTAACCCCTTAATGCTTATGTGTCGTCGCGGTCTGATCACCGAAGCGGATGATTCAATTTATGGTGCGTCGTCTTTTAGACTGTTCGTTTGATGCTGCTAATGTTTTCTGATAGACATTGATGAATGAATAGACTGTTCGTATGAACGGTTCCGATCCATCGATCGGTTCTCCGAACAGGCTGTGTTCACTGTCATCTTCTTTGCCAGTTCTGTTCTTTATGCATGCGAGTGTAAATTCGAATTTTCTTGACGACTGCTTACTGGACTGACATTTATTCCTGTTGGATGGTTGGTCGTCGAGTAATACCATTATTTTATTGTAGAAGATTAATAGGAAAACGTACCCTTTCAATTTTTATCTAGCCCTCTATGATGTCACGTGCTTTTTTGTTCTTTGCGAATTTTTGCCAATAATCAGACGCTTTGGAATTTGTTTAATAAACAATGCATTATTTTGAATAAAATACGATAACCAGATATTTAAATTCCAATTAATTATAAGAATTCCAAGATTTACGAGTTCACGTACTTAGGTATAGCTCATTAAAGGAGCACGTTTTCGCTTCGAGCAGATAAGAACTTTAGCGATTAGACGTTTTTATTCTGTTCCAGTGCGTTACTTCGTTACGATTATTTTCATTGTTGTTCTCCTTTCTTACGCTCGTGCCGACAGGAACCTTCATTTTTAATCCTCTTTACGATACAAACAGTTCATTGCAATCATCCCTTGAACCAAATTTCATAATACGTGATTTCATAATTTGTTATACTGATAAGAACGTCCATTTGTAATCCTCTTTACTCCCTAAAATACAAAAACTTGGTCGCAATTATCTTGGAATCTAATTTTGTAAAATAAAGGCCGATGATTTTTAACATAAAATTCAATCGTCGCATCAAGGGGTTAAATCTCGTAGAACCAACGATATTCCTAATTTCTTCTTTTCATCCTATCATTAATATTTTCTATTTGTCTCTTATCTCTTATTTTCTCTTCGGTTACGGTGTACTCAACAATCTCCACAGCGAAGCGGAAACAATTTGATGGTGGCTTCTTTGCTGGCTGATTCATTTGGCATTGTATTCCTTGAACACTCACATATATATTTCCATACTCATATTTACAATAAGTGTTTTCCACAGGTGAAACGATAAAACGTTCGCCCTCGTTATAAATACGAATGTATATATATATATATATTATATAGTATATTAGGCACTAGGCTAGCACATAATCCTTGCACGTAAGAATGTTTATCTTTCTTCTAGACATCTTTCATATACATATAATATTTATATGTATATATATATTTATATATATATACGTTTGTACATATACATGTGTATGCTGTATACAGATCGCAATTTAATATATATATATTCGTCGGCAATTACACGTGAATACCGCGAATCCTTTTAAAAACGCTGGATCTGATCGCGAAACGCGTTCCTTTTAAATCTTCCTCCTTTTATTTGATCGAACAAAGAGAAACGAAATGGCGCTCGAAAGACAGTGCACGCATTTCAATCCATGGTTTTTCGTTTTCTCCTCGGTCTGCGTTTCATCCTCTTTAGTTTTATACGGCGGTCAACGAGTCGAGTCAGTGGAGATAAATAAAATACAGAAACGTGAAACAGCAATTTGATCGACAAACTCTAATTAACTGATACTTCAAACGAACTAGTATTATACTAAAATCTTTGAAGAAATTTCTACTTATGCCTTTTTAATTTTATTCCCTTGAAACATCGATGGTATCTTTCTCCAAGCTTTTGTAATTGCTGACAATACATCGTAACATTTATAGTTTCGTTTGAGTCACACATTTCAAGGATGAAGCTATCGATGAACATACATCGTCAGTTTTTAAATCAGAACGTATCGATTTCTATAAAGAAGATATTGGAAAATTAAGATTGCTTCTTATTGATAATGGATAATTCCATAGTATATTGAACGAAGTATTCTGTTACATTTCAAAACGTTGTATTTTCAAGACACCAAAAGCTTTTAACTGATCCCTGTATGTATTTTCAGATACTACACTCGGCGAATAGAGTCGGAAAACGTAGCTTCTAAGTTTAAGAAACTTTCAAATTGAAAGTTACTTTTGTTGCAAAAATTGCCATATTCGATGCAGGCCGATGCAGTCACAAAACCGTGAATCACAGCGTCGAGTTTGTACTTTGAGTTAGGATTAGGTTTCAGCTAGATTAGATCTGGGTGAAGTTTGGATTAAATTTCAGAAGTTCCGTAAATTCAAATCTAATATTTCCGGCCTCTACTCATTTCGTTAAGTATTATCAGAAAATACATGTATAAATTCGTCAAAAATTTCCTATGTCCTAAAACAAAATTTAACTTGTATCCTACATCTTGTAATTTTCTCACGACCACTGACTCGACTCGCACACGTATTTCACCATACAAATAACAGCTATTTCGATAAACGCTATCGATGATCAATTCGACATGTCAACCAAAGAAAGAAATTTATTATAAGAGCAAAAAAAAAAAAAAAGAAAAGAAAAGAAAAAAGAAATGTTTCCTCGAGTGCTGCAATCGACAGGATCGTGGCTCGGTTATTACCATTATACGTCGTTGCACGAAGGACCAGCTCTACTCCATTTCCTCGCCAGAGGAAAATATCCGATGCGAAATAGACGGGAGGATTGAAAATTGTAACGGTCGACGATAGGATCGAATAAGAGGAATAGAAAAAAAATATCTACATGGAAATGGAGGTGGCTGGCGAATGGTGACGAATTTCATTTTCGAGGAACGTTTCTATGCGGCAGAAATTAACGGCAGCAAAATTGCGTTCCTCGTACTGGCTTTGTTCATTTTAATGCTCGCTTGTGAAAATCTGCTCGTTTTTACAAGTCGTTTTCCATTCTGCTGTCCGATTCGCTATATATCGGGACAAAGAGAAGGATTGCAATATATACGACGATTGTAATTTCCACGGGTCAATGTAATAACTTCATGCGTCCATTAACCGGTCTCGTGAAATGACTTCGAGCTTACTTTAAATTTTCGTACTTCGACGAGGTGCTGATCGCTGGAAGAAGTTGGAGGAAGTCGGTAATTCGAAGTTCTTTAACAACCGCGTGCAAGAGACGGAGAAGATGCCTATGAAAAGGAGGAATATCTTTCCAGGAAGGTACCGTACTTGTCCAACACTTAAGTCACGATTGCGTTATCGTAATTTCGCGATGCACACAGCAGGAATGCCATGTGTCTCGAAAATAGATTCACGGCTCTCGACATTGCACGGTGCGCTTCATATCGCGAGCTAGCTTCATGTTGTTGCCTCCTTAACCCTTCTCTTTCCTGCGTTAAGTCACGTTCATATGTCCGTCCTCGTTTGGAAACGCGTCGCCTATTTATAACGGGCCCTCTGTTTCGGGGCGAACCGAGTTCCTCGAACGAGCTTGCGCTCGCTGCACGCGAAAGTATTGGCACTCAGAGGTTATAATAAAGTAGAGATGTTACTTCGTTTTGGAGTTACCCGGTATGGGTTCTACGAGTCGTTTTTCTTTTCTTTTATTTTGGTAGAATTTGGGGGAGTCGTAGGAATTTTATGGAATTATGCAAGTTGTTTCTTAGGAATTTGTGCGTTGGGATATATGGCGCTTGATATAAGAAAGAAATTGATTCTTTATTTTACTGTATTTTGCAGTAATTTAGAGAATTATGGAATCAAGACATTGTAATTTTTGGATATTTGATATTTGTGGTAAAGAAAAGAATCAACTTAGAGAATTTCATGGAAACAAGATACGATTTCTGGACATTTGGTACTTGTGACATGGGAAGGAACAGTTTTTTTTGGTAAGGGAATATGATTTTCAACTCTGGCAGGAATTATGTGTAGCATAATGAAGAAAAAATGAGAAGTGTTAGTTGTAGAACTGGAACAGAGGTAGAAGTTACAAAAAATAGTAAAATTTATGCAAATGGAAGATATTTACATGAACGTTGCCATGTTGAAATATAGATATGGTAGTTATTCATGGAAGTTTTAGAAAGTCATGAATTTTACACTAAAAAAAGTGCAATGCATTAAATATTATGAGAAAAGGTATAACTCAAAGAACAACTATTCATAGAAAAGTTACATACAAATGAAAATTTTGTTCAACATTAAGCGAAATATATTCCAAACTATACGTCCTATACATTTTTGAAGATTTAAATTTCCTATAAATTTATACACATCCACAGCCTAATCATTACGCAACACATTATCCTAAACCACAGTTTCGATCACATAAAATTTATTCAACGCTTACTGGATTGAAAAATTGCTTTCCTTACGTTTGCTCATCTGTGGCATTCATATTTATATATGCCAACACTAACAACACGTTTGAACTGAAACTTACAGACTTTATCTTCCTATTATTGTCCAAAAACATAGTATTTATTTTGCAATTAGCAGTTGAAGTTAAGAAAGGAGTCTCTACCATTCCGCGTCAGACTGTTCTACGCGAGTTCATAAACAATTTCACAGCTACAACAGCTCTTTGTGCCAACACTTTCATCGACGATCTCGCGCGTTTTTTCCACTCGGAAGCTGAGAGCTGGGAAACAGAAGGCGTCTCTCTTCGCCGGGGCCCATTTGCATCCTCCTCGAAATTATCTCACCGACGCCGGTTTCTGATCTTTCCGACCGAAGCAGTTTCGCGGCAGACTCTGCGGCGTTTTAAGTTACAAAATTGCATCTCCGCGAGACGCGGTAAGCTACGCAAGAAGAGAAGGAAAGAGAGAAGATCGAACAAGAGGACAGGATGCAGTTTACCAAGGTTCTTGCGCTCTCTATTATAAGTTACTGGCCGCGAGGCCAGCCTCCGGAGTTTTAATTGCGTTACAAGCGAGCCATTATCCCGAGTTTCACCGATTAATCTCGAAATCTGCCTTCTATCCGCGCGTTTTCGCGCCACCATCCTGACTTTCCGGTTTGGTCAAGAAAACTCACGCCAGATCAAGAGAAGTTAATCAAACGATACTCTCCTTTAGAAGATTCGTCCCATATAATCAACCGCAAGGGTTGATCAAGAAATATTTGGTTTGCTAAATATATTTTGATATTTCGTAAATGGAGGAGGAAGTAGGAAGGCAGATATTTTTGGAAATTTCAAATTTTTGATGATAAGAGATAATATAGAAGAAATGTAGTATAATAAGAAGTTTGATAAAAAATGTGTGGATTGTAAGTAGATTACAAAAATTAAGCTATTTCCTTGTTTTCGAAGGGAAGAGCTCAAGAAAACGACGTTATTTATGCATGAGCAAAGAAATAGAAGAAAATGCTGATTATGAATGAATAGAAGAAGGTTGATCCTAAAAAGCTATAAAAGGAACATTCAGGAAGAGGAAAAAGAACGAAAGACGACGATCCAGAAAGAACTGTGATAGAATCCTATTTATTCAAATGAAATTTTAATTAGTGTCAAATGAACTGCACACAGAGTCCATTTATTCGAACACAAATTTGCTTGAATGAGAAATTAAATAACCTTCTATTATATGAATTATTATATCGTATTCAATTAAACAAATTAGATGAATAGAAATCTCCTATAGTTTCGAAATGACCATTCCAGCGTATAAAATAATATTTGACGAGTAAAATCTGATAACAGTAGACGCCAGAAATCTTTTTATCGCGAAAATCTCACAGACATCTTTGCACAAACGTGCAGATGAATCAATCAGACAGACGATTAAATCGTTTAAACGAAAAAAATAGTGGAATCGAATCAGGTCACCGAGCAATTTCACGTGGTCTTTTATTTCCGGGGCTGGTATCGTCCAAACCAGAGCGGCTTCGCCATTAACGCGTTCGTGAATTATCTTTCACAGTGCGGTTTACCCAGCCACGAATACTCCGGATGAGACTTGCACAGCCCGATTTTTATCGATTTTCAGCGTGGCCAGAACGTGGAAAATACGTAGCCTGACGAAAATGCGTTCTACCGGTTCGTCTCGTAACGCAGTATATCCGTCGGCCGACGAAGAGAGTTAAAACTCATTATTTTACTCTTTTTCTCGAAACTGGATTGGTAATTCTGCCGAAACGTTGGCGAACGCTTCGTGAAAAAGGGAGATCCACGCAATCTCGACGATTCGCTCTCTCTCCCTCTCTCTCTTGTATTGTCCATCTCTTCAAAAGCGATTTAACTTGGACAAAATTACGTTAGGACACGGTTGAATCAAATCTCATTCTAATGGAACCTCGTGGATGTTCGACGGTGCTACAAATTACGAGAAATCCTCCTCCTCCTCATCTTTCTCTCTCTTTCTCTTCCTTCCGCCTCTTTTCTCTACGTTTGGCAATCGTTCAACGAGCCTAGCGGATCGATCGGAAAAGGGCAAGGATAGGTTTTCGCGAGACTCGAACAGCAGAAACGATTTTCTCGCTCGTTTCCGCCTGATTCTGAGGCGACCTATTGTCTTCGCCGGCGCGAAAACGCTTCACGCGTCGACGAGCACGCTCCTCGTGCCGCGAACCTTGCTCAAAAGCAGCCTCGAAGATGAAAACGCTTCTCTTCGTCTTCGACCGAGAGACGAGTTTTATATGCCGTGCACTGTGTCTATTCGCGTCTCTCTTTCTCTCTCTGTTTCTCTCTCTGTTTCTCGGGCGCGCG
The DNA here is from genome assembly GCF_011952255.1 of Bombus vosnesenskii. Taxonomy (NCBI): domain Eukaryota; kingdom Metazoa; phylum Arthropoda; class Insecta; order Hymenoptera; family Apidae; genus Bombus; species Bombus vosnesenskii. The sequence continues at coordinate 1,738,082 of NW_022882948.1, forward strand.
CTACCGGAAGCGACTCGCGTAACTCTGCGCGCTCTTTACAAGAGGGCGAAGTTGAAGACGGTCGAAAGTCGAGAATTCCGTGTTCGAGACGCGAGGATTCGAGGAACACGCGCAGATTCGCGAAAACTAGTCGCGATGCGATCCCGTGGTTCCGGGGAAGAAGAGGTTCCTCGAGAACTAGCCGGAAGTGGGATCGGTGCCTCGTTAACTACTGTTTCTTCGTCGAGTTCTCGCGTTTTGGAATGCACAGTCTGTTCTATTGAACGAGTTTCCCTTGCAGACGCGACGAGTTGCGCGAAGTTGAGGTTTTAGGTGACTCGTTGATATGCTTTTGAGAAATATTTTTTTTTTTTTTTGATTAAATGGATGGAATAGCCGTGAATAGAAAGATGTGATTGATAATAAAGTAGATGTTGGTGCATGGTTATACAGTGCGAATATGTGCGTTGAGATTTAAAAGGATAATTCACGAATGTTTTATTTTTTAGCATAAATAAGACTTTCATAAATTATGATTTAAAGTGGCGATGATTGGAGTAGATTAAGTAACATGTTGCCCGTCAGATGAATTTTGGATGTCTCTGTGATGGATTTTTGGACAAACTAAGCTTACATTTAAGAGACATCTCTATTTTTTCATCAATTTCGATTAAAGGAACACGAGGCGCCAAATAATGTTTTCACCTAAACCATAAGATTAAAATTAGAATAGTTTTAGATGTAGTCGAGATTTGTTGAATACTATAAAAACTTGAAATGCAGTTTCTTATTTACCTCAGAATAGTCAGCCTAATAACATAGATGTATATCAATTCAAATAAACCATCGATGTACATTAACATTCACCTGTATACTTGTACGACTTTTATTTACCAATTTCCAGCCCAAATTTTCGTCATATTTCGTCCAAACAAAAAAAAAGTCACAAATTTTTAGAGCAAAAGATTCCGCCCGCTTCTTCTCGGAACCACAGTGTTTCTTCTTGCATCGTTCGATTCCATTTCATAGAAATCGCAAGATTTTTCATCCATTCACTCGTATAATACATCTAATATACATTCGTTCGTCTCGGCACTCGAGAATCTTAGGCCAGCTCAGGATTCGATCGATCACAAAAAAAAAAAAAAAAAAAAAAAGAAAAGGAAAAAAGGAAAGCGATCAAACATACACAAACCCACTTGCGCCTTTATCTTCACGGCCGAGCCGGTTCACGTGAAATATAACCTCGTACGACTCGTTTACATGAATCTAAAACGCGACATTCTGGGCGAACGCTCGACACGCGACAGTTGAATCGTGTACGATCATTCATTCTCTCGTGCTGCCACCAGAGATATTCCCATACTAGCGATATCTTTTTTATTCATAGAAACGTGATAGATCGCACGGACAACGATATTCTGGTGCAGGTGCTTGTTATCATTTTCAATGGGATCGGAAATCCACAAAAAAGTCAGCCGCGTAATTCGTTCCAAACGCTCATCTTCTACCAATTTGTGGAATGAAATTTCCTTTTCGTTGCATTTACTTTGCGATTTATGGAAATCTTTCAGATGTATGTTTTAAATCTTATTTGTATAATGATTTGAGTAAGATTCGTAAGAAGTTTGTGCATCGATAATTTGAAAGATGTTGCTACGCAAAGTTTATTTAATCCTGCTCGATTATGTGCAACGATAGTAACTGCAGAGAAAATATAAACCGAGTTTCCTTACATGTATTTTCTAATATTTGTAGTTTCTTGATTTATTGCCAGCTTGTAGTAAAAAGTTAACGATATATGTCATCTTTTTTAGACAAAATAAAACTGAAATATAAAACTACGTATGTTAACATTAACAACGTGTCTTTTTTTATCATTAACATGGTTAATTCGTTAAAACTACTCCGATGGAACTTTGGATGGATGAAACTACTCTTGGAACCGCGCTACCAAGTGCATTTCCGCACGTGGATCGGTAACGAACCAATTTGTCTTCTCTCCCCTTACAGATTTTAATTATTGCGCTCAAAGTTATAAATCATTCGCTTCGTGTATTCCTAATAACTATTCCCATACGAAAAAAGAGGTTATTCTGTATAAAAATGTTGTTGAATAGCAATAATTACTGCGTAGTTTGAGTGCGTAGTTTGATCGACCACATCCGATGGAACACATTATCGTACAATGAATAAGAAACCATTGATATTTACAAAATCGTGCACCAGAAACTCGTTGCGTTTACGCTATGATCGATATACATATTGTACATGTATGTATGTATGTATGTAGCTGAAAGCTGTTATCAACAATGTTACTAAACAACTGTCGCTGTTGGAACGTCCAGCCAGTTTCGTTCTTACAATTCTTCTTACACCTAAGCACACTCAAATGTGTTAACATACAATCGCTGATCACGTGGAATCCCTCGAGTACTTACAAAGGTACGTGGTGTGTTCGATGGAATGAGAGTGTCGCCAACGAAAAAGACAGGCGAACGGCGCTAAATTAAATGAAACGAACGATACCAAAAAAAGAAATAATAAACGTAATAATAGAAGAATCAACAAAACTAAAGAGGCATTTAAAAAAAGGGAATAAAATACAATAAAATATATATATATATATGAAACAATAGAAGCGCATGCCATGCGATCGTAATCTAACATCTAACAATAAGAAAACCCAAGGCAAGAGCGAACATTTAAGAGATCGAGGTTGCGACGACCCTGTCGCATTCGTTGAACGATGACTCGCGATCGATACTCGTGGACTCGTGGACAAGGGGCCATTTGTATTTCAAACGCGACAGAGTATTCAGTGTACCGTGTACCTCGAGACTCGATGCTCGATATTCGATTTATTTGCCTCTTATGAAGCACCTTTCCTTCTCTTTGCTTCTTTTTTTTTTCGTCCTCGTTTTTTTTGCTTCTCACTCCAACGAAAAGAAAAAAAAAAGAAAAGATACGTACAAATCAGCGTGGATGATCGTGGCGACGTTCGTAATCGATAATCGTGACGGTGGTTGTGACGATAATACTAATGGTAATGACGATACACACGATATACAAAATAAGTGCGGTCAAGTAAACTAATTGACGACGATATTGACAATATATAGCGACGATGGTAATAATAACAATAATAATGATAATAATAATTATAGTAAACCGTAGCAATAGCGTACGTCGTGAATAATATAATAATAATAATAATAGTAATAAAATAATAATAGTAAATAACGCTAATAGCAATGGTAGAATTAATAATAATAATAATAATAATAGTAGTAGTAATCGATAATCATAACACACATCATGCGCACTAAACACGTATGGTCCAAGAGCTAATCAAGCAGGACTAAGTCCGATCACTTGGTAAAAAAGTTAATGAAAATTTCCCAAGAGAGAAACAATGAATAACAATTAAAAATAAAAAGAAAAAAAAATGTATTAACCATACACAAGAGGAGAGAAAAAATCGTATATGCAATCGGCTGAAAAATGAACCCAGTTAAGAAAACTAATTTTTAGGCGCAATCTAAAGGTATAAATGGTTAAGAAAAAAGGTGCTTTCTCCCGTTTCGTGCGGATGTTCTATCATTTGGGTATCAGTTTATCGTTTATAGACATATTTAGCTTTTTATTCTGTTTTTTTTTATAACTCGCGAATGGTTCGTGTACTCGGTCACGATCATATTTATCGACGATTATATCGCGTCGTCGTGTTCACATGTCCTATGTGAGTTCTTTTAAGGAGTTGAGGGGTTCAGTTCAGCGTAAAAACACGCGAAGCGTGGTTTAAGTAAGTCTAAGTATTTGCAAGTGTATCTTTTTCTTTGGCTCTAAACGTGTAAAAACTCCTCGGATGTCCCTCCTCGAGAAAATTGGTAAAAAAATCCCACAAACAGAAAAAGAGAAAAGTAGTTAGCCACAGGCAGGTCAGGCTATATGCAAACAGCGCTAGTTCAGCTCGGACGAAAACGGATTTTTCGCGGACGATTTATCCCGGTGTTTTTTTCTTTTTTCTTTTTTGTTTTGATTTTTCTTTTCCTCAACGGACGTGTTGCGTCTGTAGAGAAATGGTAACGAGTTGCGTTCGTGTTTCTACGTGTACACCACGAAGAAATTGCTTCACCCCTGTAACTCTACTCGTTGTTCCTTTCCTTTGTCACGTTGAATCGTTCGTCGCAAATCGAACCGCGAGAATCGCGAAAAATTCCATTCCAAAAATATTTGTACTCTACTAAGTGGTGAGAAACAAGAAAATACCCTTGGCAGACCCGATATTAAATACAATTTTAGCTAGTTTTTCGAATAACGTTTCTTATTCCTTTCGAAATATTGAGCAAATTGTATTAGATTGCTGCATAATTTCTGTCCGCCTCTTCGTTCACACATGTAAGTAGACTATCAGTGTTACAATAAACACGTATAACATTGCTATATAAGTTGATATGATATAAATAGTGCTTTTAGAGTTTACAGAACAAACGAATAAGATGTTTTCATCGATCTTTTAATCAGGCATTTAAAAGGGTTTTTTTTTATAATGACTAGACTGTGAATATTTATGCAAATTTATATTTATATGAAAATAATTAAAAGTGTATGATTCGCTTATTAAATATAATTATGACTATTATACTTCAGGTGTTTTATGTAGTTTTGCGTTTTATGTGCATTTTATGCCACATTTTCACCAACGGATTCTCACTTCTTTTTTTCCAGCAGAGAATAGTTTGGACGGAAGGAATTAAATAATTTCCAGGCCATAAGATATATAACGAGTCCTTTCTTAAATGACAGATTCCAAGATTTTTATAAAAGAGGCATAACGCATATAAACATGTCGTGTAAATTTGTAGAAAATTGACTCTCACGAGCCAGAATTTACGAAGCAACCTAATACATATATATTCGTTCTTATTCCCTTTCGACGATCGAGAAGTCGAAAATTCAATTGTACGAACACTCCTACACAATGTGATGAACATTTTTGTCTTCAATGTAGTACCTTGCGCGTTTTAACACTAAGCATTTGGCAATTTAAGGCAATACGTGTCTCAGCCCCTTAATTTAACGTTATGTTAAAATGGATTCACGATGCACACAACGATGCATCTAATGCATCGATGATCGTGATATTATCCTTTGAATAAATTGATTTTCGAGCTGGACACACAACGCTATTATGCAATTTACTCTGAATAATTCGCGAATATTCACAATTTATAATATTCCACCCGAATGCTGTCCCGATCCGATCACCAATCTACATTATACTAAACCTTCAATCACTTGCGAATCCTCGAAACAATAAAATTTTGCCTGGAAATAATACTAAAACACGAAACCGTACATTCGCTAAAAAAAAACGACGCGTGCATACGAACAAGTATACCGTTAAGACGCGCTACTAATTTACAATGGATTACGATCATTTTCATTTCTCGTTTCCTCCACTCTTTATCAACACAGCGAACATCATCGAATCCCACTTATTCGCTAACGTTTCTACGTTGGAATGTTGTGCACCGGTCTAACAATAAGAGACTCCCTTTACAATAATCGTTAATCGTGTGTGTGTGTGTGTGTGTGTGTGTGTGTATGCGTATGTGTGTGTAGTTCGTGTTTGGTTTGTGTGATAGTTGCGATACATGTTTGCGAACTTCACGCGCGTTCGACAAATGAAACACACGGCAGAAACACGTTTATAGAGTAAAAAGTGAAAACTTGACGAACACGGAACGTATTACACGAGAATTTCTTTTCTCCATTGTGTTTTGTGTCTCTGGTTGTACTCTCTCTCTCTCTCTCGCTCTCTCTCTCCCTCTCTCTCTCTCTCTCTGTGGTATTATATAGCAACATTCGTACGTTCGTATTCGCATACCACTTTTTTAAAACGTGTACACTATAAATTGGAAAGATTAGAGCGTGAACAGCGACCGTTCATGACGTTGATCTCTTTTAATATTTTCTGCATTTTTATTTTATGTTTGTTTCGTTTACTTTTTCTTTCTTCTTTTTTTTTTTTTGTTTCTTTTAGATAGCTAGAAATAGAATCGTTATTGCTGTGGCAATGGCGGTCACGGTGAGCTTGCGAGTATCTCCAGCGGAAGTAACTATATTGTAGTCCACATTGGGGCCCGTAGGTTCTGAATGATAAAAAGTGACTTGTAGAAGGATCGTTTTTTTTCGTTGTGTCTTGATTATGTTTTTTTTTTTTTTTTTAAAGGAAGGGAAGAATATCTAATATGCCTAAGGTGCCCATATATCGAATGGCTACCGGACAGTTCATCTAAAGTCGCTTTTCTACAAGGGTCAAGGGGACTGAGGACACTTCGTTCATGTTCAACCAATTAAAAAGGATACGTTTACGTATAAAAAATATTTCTCTAATTACAAATATTATTATAAAAAAAAAAGAAAAAGGAACGCAACGACGATGTATCGAAATACCTCAATGACCCTTTTCCCTCCTCCTTGAGTGAATAAAATAAAAACAGAGGCGAAGTGATTTGTAAACGGTCTCTCTCGTCGGGTTGAAAGTAAAAAAATGAAAAAAAAAGGACGACATATCAATCGGTGCAATAGCCTCGTGCACATATATATATAATGTAATAATTTTAAAGAGAAATTACGACTTGATGTATATAAAAAGGGCGCTAATGAAATACCGATGTAAATATATATTTGAAGATGAAGAAAATGGCGAATGAAACGAACACGTTTCGAGGACACAGCGGCTCGCCAAAGTATTCCAATACTTACCATAAAATATAAAACGTTAAAAAGATTTTATTAACGTTATAATAAGGCACGATGATAGTCGTGATTATATTGATATCAAATTTGAAAATAATCTGAAAATTGCAAACATATGTGACATATATAGTAGAACATTTGTAGAGTACAAAATTAATGGATAATTGATTATTTGACTTGTCGTTTCTACAAAACGTGATACATCTATCATTCCACTAAGTATCGGTATAATTATAAAGAAATAATGATATACTAGACGATTTTTTAAAATTTACCTTAGAATTGACCATTATTTAAATCATCAAGCCTCAACGAATGAACGAATTAAATTTCTGGAAAATAAAATATTAATCGCGTTCTTGTACAATAAAATCAAACAGTAGATGAAAAGTAACGTTGATCGGTTTAGCCTCTGAAAGGTTAAACATTCATTCACGGAAAGTTCTGACAAGTATTCGAATACTTTGGCGAGCTACTGTATGGTTAAAAACGGTGTAAGAAAAAAGGTGTAAAGAGAAGATAGAAAAAAGAAAGGAGAGTTAAAAGATAGAAACTTACCTCTGGCGGTCTTAAACTTCCCAGAGCCTGGCTTACTGAAACCCATTATGTTGTGCGCCTTCAGCTCCACTTTGTAGAACGTGTCGGAGTATAAGTTCTTGATCCAGTGTTTCAGCCTTCCTTGTGTCTTGATGTCTTCTGTTCGACAGGTATTCTCCAACACCTCCCACTCGCCAGAAACGCGTTTTATTTGACAGTATTTGATCTGGTACATGTCAATCGGCTCGCCGTTATCGGCTGGCGCCAACCAAGTTAGCTCGTATTGATTGTTGAACCTGGACACATCGTACTCTGCGCTAGGCATCATTATCTTTGGTTCGTTCGGGAACGTCCTTCCGGGCGTAATTTCGCGATGGTACGCTCCCCAGTTACCAAGGCCGACCACGTTTCTAGCTGCGAATCGGAACTCGTACGAAGTCTGTGGTTTCAGATCTTCCAGGACGTAGGATGAATCTGCAAACAATGAAAGGGATAACTAGTTTAGAGAGAGTTAGCTAACAATAAGTGCAAGAGCTGTCATCGTGGAAATGTTTTTGGCAGTGTATTTGATATATGATTAGGAAGATTATTAGGTGATAAGAGGAAATTTAAATAACAAATATAAAAAGGATAATTAGTTTAGATGGAGGCTTTTTGTATAATGATTTAAGTATATAAAAGTTGCAATTGTGGAAATATCTTTGACTTGATAAATAAATAAGAAAAGGAATAATTAGTCCACGGATTGATACCGTGACATTGATCTTTCATAGTGTACATATCTATGAAATTGGAGAATTATTCACTAGATAAATAAAAGGAAGGTATACATAATTAGTTTGGATGGAATTCACGTAGGAATTGTCGCGGTCAAAGTGTGTTTAACAGTACATTTAATAGGTGAACGATTACTCCATGAATGGCAAGAGAAAAGCTATAATGAATAAAGAAAGGGATGAAGAATTCAAACAGATGGATAAGGATCAATCATGGTTAATAAATAATCATAACTATCCATTAGATGGTAGAAAGAAATTTTGGTAGCTCCAAAATCAACTCTACTCACTAGTAGACCACGTTTTGTTTTTCGCCATCATCCAGGTCTGCCCATCCTCCTTATACTGCACGGTAATCGTCTTCGCAGGGAGTTCAGGATTGCTGCTAGGTAGCACGAGATCGAATTTAATCGTAGTGGCGGTAATTTCAGACATTTTCGCCTGCAACACTTCCGCCGGCTTCGTGGCCTCTCTCAATTCGATATTGCGTTCCCGCGTGCCATGCTTGTTAGACGCGATGCACTTGTAAGTGGTGTAATACCGCTTGTCCAGCGGGACAATCATCAGGGTAGACAGAGGACCGTTACCCAGCTGCTTGATCATGTTGTCATTGTCGATTTTCTGATCACCGTACATGGTCCAGCGAATGGTAGCGTTCGGTATGCTCTCGGCGATGCAACTGATGTTCACAGGTCTCTGCTCCCACGACCAAAAGCTTGTATTCTGCATGGAAGCGAACGATGGCGGAAATTCGACAGTTAAATGACCGTTTCTACGCGCTTCGCCTCCTGCGTTCTCGGCGATACATTCATAGAGTCCATCGTTTGATCTGAGCGATTTATTGATCGTTAATGTACCGATCGTTTCGCCGTTTGTGTCATCGGCACTGTTCGTCAGCATGATTCTATCGTCGTCTGGTTGCGTCCCTTTCACGTACGGTTTCTCATCGGTCAGCTTCCTAAAGGTGACTTGGGGTGGAGGTTTGCCAAAGGCCTTGCAGACAAGATTCGCCTCGTTATCCTGTACCACGGTACTGTTCAAGAACTCCATGATCTTTGGCTTCACGATCACGTTCACCCTGATATTCGTGTTCGCTTCACCGGCTAAATTTATCGCCGTGCATTGATACTCCCCTGCATCTTCGCGATTCACGTTCGTGATGGTTAATATTCCCGTATCAGAGTCCACCCCAAAGCGATTGGCGTTCGAAAGATTCTGGTGCGTGAGCGATTTCACCCAAGTGAATTTTGGCGGCGGTTTGCCATGAGCTTTGCATCGTATGCTTGCGTCTTCCCCTTCGATCACATCCACCGGGGCGGGGAACTCCTCCACCGTCGGCCGTATGTGGACCTGTTAAATGAAATGCAAACCTGTTCCGTGATAGCTGTGGCGGCATTATGGCTGGGATTGGGAATAATTGGCGCAGCCACTCCGACCGAATCTTCCAAGGGGGATGGAACTATGTGCAACGCGGTGAGTATACAAACTAGAGGGGAATGGATGGACGAAATTCTGTCTGATATTTGACTTTACCTGGAACGTGTAGTAGCTTTTGTTTGCCGTATTATTTACTTATCATAATTGGGCGGCACCTTAGCTTGCTCTTTAGAGGTGCTCGATATCGAGCGTGGGCTTTTGATATGGCTTTTTCTTTAAATTTGAGCTTGTCACGTGATTCTGTTGTGTTCTCGACGTTCATGCATATGATACGTGTAAACGAGGATTTTTGATTTTTTATTTAGTTTGTACGGCATTGTCGGAAAGGTATCAAATTAATCTCTAATTACAACACAGTAGACCCTTATATAACGCGATGCTGTGTGTAGCGTAATATCGTTAAAAAATTGTCATTTGCTCTCGTATAACTCGATTTGGAAAATACCAGTGTAAACGAAATGCTTTTAAAAGAAATGATATCATAGAAACATTTGTAAATAAAATATTCTTATCGCGCTATAGGAGGTCTTATTTAATTTCAAAATATAATTTGCATAAATATCAGCAGTCCAGGAATAAAACTGATAAATGTATACCCACCTCGACGCGAATAGGTCGTTCCCTCAGCTCTCCAGTGGTCAATACGTAAGCACGGCAAGTGTAGATACCGTCGTCGGATTCTTGAACGTTCTTGATCTTCAGAGCATACGTGTCTATAATGTAGTGGTCGTTCGTCTTAATTAATTCGCCGTTGTACAGCCAGTCGACCGAGGGTGAAGGCCTTGCCCGCACTTTACACTGAATAGCGTAGTCTTCTCCCAGAATAGGATATTGATTGGGCGGTGCATTGTCCCAAGTGATCGCAACTACGAAACAGTAATTATTCTTTGATACTTTTGTGTACACTGCTTCTTTATTTATCGAGACTAAAGCTTGGAAATTTCGTTCTACAGAATTTTTTTAAACGTTTACACAGACCTCTGGCGAACATTTTTCGTTTGTCTGTAAACAGATCCCAGGAAATGTTATACAAAGGATTGTTTGCATTTGTGAAATATGTAAATTGTTGTACTACTTTTTGCGAGGGAAACTTGTGAAACAACACGGATAAAGAAAAATAAAGTTTGCAAACGAGATTTTTGTCTGGATTTGATTTTTACATCTGACAACCTCTGGGATTTTTATAGCTGGAACGTTTGTAGAATTCGAGAAATTGGATCGAGAAAAATTTCAATGTTTCCCACACTACGAGTTAAGCGAAAATTTAATTAAAGTCAAATGGAAACTTTTAACGTTCCAAATTCCAAGTCTGCAAGCTTAAATATTTGAGATATAAAAATACAACTTTTAATTCGGTTCTGTTGAAACTTCCTTTGAGTGGATTTATTTAATGCCTTTTCTCGAAACGCCATGAAATGTTTCAAACGAGGAAATTAAAATGGCAAGAACTTGAATTTGAAATTTTTCCCTCTAAGATTGAACTTTCTTTAAATCTTTTGCTCACCTATGGTATCGATCGTCACAGACTTCTCCAGCTGAATCGAATTCGCGTAAGTGGCCTTGCACGTGTATTTCCCAGCCTGTTGTTCTTGCAGAGAGTTGAAGAACAAAGACAAACTATTGTCCTGGAGCAATTCCGTGTACATCGGTGGCTGCGAATGACCCGGGGTGCTATACGGGATAATTAAAAATCACTATTATTACATCAACTTTTTATACGTTACACAACCATTCTAGTGACGATAATATTCTATAACGATAATGGCGATGACGATGAGTGATATGTTCAGGTGGAATGTTGCAGAGTGAATAGAAGAATTGGCTCAGTGTTTCACGAGTAAATTCAGAGATCGATATTCTATTAATTACGACGTACATTTCACACGTGCTTTTTTAACATTGTTATTTTTTTCCATAAAATAGTTATGTTTTATTATTTAAACATTAAAAGGTTAACACTACTTATTATTAGAAAGAGTCACTATGAGAGCGAAGGAAGAATAAATATTAACCATTTAACGCTCAAGTTATATATATTATAACAAATTGCGATATAAGACAAAAGGGTTGATTCTTCGTGTAAAAATAGTTGAAACACGTCGAATAATTCTTTTAGAAAAGGTGGATACTTTTGTTTTTGAATTTTGTTTATTACTTGTTACTTTATCAATCTATACAAACGAATTCATTTTTTAACTAATTTCATTGCTAATCTCACTTATTTTAACTTATCAATCTTTTAGCTAGTTTAAGAATAAAAGCTCTTTCCACCTAATCTTCGCTTTATCGTTAAGAAATTATAAAATCTATAAAGCAACATTTTAAATGCAAGATTCGAGCGTTAAGTGGTTAAAACAAAGGAAAGAAACGAAACTCTCAATGTAACACTTTGTACCGCCGAATATCTCCCGAATCAGATCGTCCGAAATATCCGAGACGCATCGTGCAGCTCATAAATCGTTGGCAAAACATCTAATCCGTATTCTAACGCGAAACACCGAGCCGATATCGGTGAAATATCGTTACGAGGCGGGGCTGTACACGCGGTGAGAGCAGAGTGCCGCGTCGAATTCGGATCGATGGGCTGGTTTCGAAGGATCAGCCGGTTCGCAAATCGATCGACCTTAATTCGACGTAAGAGCCAGATCGAACCAAGACCTCTCTCAGAGACGGAAGATTGGTTCTACCTGGATCCTAAACTGGTGAACGCGGACAGCTAGCAATTTCGTCGTCTTTCGTGTTGTGCATGACCTGGGAAACTGGTACAAACGAGACGCATTCACATGGATTCACACAATTTAACAACACTGCATGACAGAGTACTGGCTCAAAGATAAGGTTCTGGTAAGGGAGAGACGTTGAATCGTGTCGTAATGAATAGCTCCGATACGAATTCGAATGGTTAGCTCGCTACAGATACACGCTTTAATGAATCCTTTCGATTAGGAAATGCGAGTTTCAGAGATTGGTGATCTCACAGCGAGAGGAACGTACAGATACAAATAACGATGATGTTGATCCCCGGTTCGACCGGTTGTTAGGTTCACGTGTGATAGAGGGTTATGGTACTAGCTGGGTCTACGTTGAAGTTGGTCGTTATTTCGTTTCTTTGTTGTTCGAATCGTTTATGTTAGTTGATTAATAGTCAGTCATTTATTAGGTAGGGTACATTTTATATTTTAAACAAATACATATTTTCATTACATTACATTACAAAGACATATTTTCTATCAAATTAAGGTTCCACGAAAGAGTACGTCTTGTATGTGGAATATCGAATATGATTGATATTTCTAAAACATCATTTCGAACAATAGGACCACGTTGGTAATAAAAATAATAAAAATTGTATTTAAAGATTTTTGGGATAAATTTAAAGGCTTGTAACAATATCTAGTTTCTTTCACAAAATGGTTCTTGCTAACAGCATTTAATAAATACTGAAAATAATAAGACTAGTCTCATCGTGCAATATAAATTCTAAATTACGATTTATCAGTAGCATAAAAGATAGTTGGTTTACTTTGGACATAGCCAATTCTATATGAGCTATACTGTTTGCAAATTTTCTGTCAGTACAATATATATTTCTCCACTAAACAAACATTCGTTAAGCCTTCACCCACGTAACAATCCAACATCACCTTCGACCGCAAGTAGTAACAGCCTGTAACAAGCAGCCACGTATCCCGATTACTCAACTTCAACCTTTTCTCAACCCCTATTTCTACGAACATCCATGAGATCACCTTAAGCGGAGTTCACCAAAAAGAGAACATTTCACGGACGATTACGGTACACTGAGAAGTGGCACGTGGAATCGGGAAACTGAGAGAGAAAATAAACGAAAGACAGGAAATGGGTGAAAACAGAGAAGAATGTGTACGTATGTATAGTGCTGCTTCTAAGTTAGTGGCTACAGTGTTTATTACTGTAAATTAAGAATTTATGAAAAATTTGAAGGTATAAAAATGCACATATAACATACGAAATATATAAAATAACCAAAGTACATATAACTTCTCATTACACGAACCTTTGCTCGAGTTCCGTTTCTTTAATTGCATTCGCGAAAAATAAGAATTCGTATCAACATCAACGATCTACGATAAAATACAATATAAAGCTATCTTAAATATTTCCATAATGTTCGTATAATTCTTCCGTCATCTTTCTACAATTTCCTGACTAAATCGCTAATTGCGTGAAAAAAGAGCAAGTGTCCAGGAACTTTCGAGCTGCGGTGTATTACGCGACGATGCAGGGGAGATAGCAGCGTTAGCCGAACGATAATGCAATAATACCCTTTCTTCTTGCCTAATCGGCGAACACGGGCAGTAAGTACGATTAATGAAACGGTTCTCGAGCGGGTACACGCGTCCCGCGCTGAATTTATCGGCCATTACTCGCCGCGACGAGCGGACATAATTATGCAAATCGCTCGGGGTCCGCGTAATCGAGCAAACACGCGATCCGACGAATCAGTTACCGAGGTTAACGCTCGTTGGATTGTTTGATCGCGGGGTTCAATATTTGCAAGACGCACGCCGCGATACATTATTTAGCCATGGAAGGATAGATCCTCGACGTTCGTCAGTAAACGCGCAGGATCGCACGGAAGACGCGATTACACGCGATCAACGAATGGGTACACAAATGTATAATACACGATGAATGGTTTCGTTGATCCAGTGCTGTGCGAGCTGAGTACCAGGCAAGTGTACTTTTCCAAGCCCCTGTGATATTATTACGTACTACTGTTATTACACGTTTCAAATTAATTGGATGCCCAAGGCCACTTTCCCTTTCTATCTCGTGGATAATATTAGATTGTTCGAAAAGTGTCTTTCTTTTACAGACACGTCTTTTACGACGACGCACCTTTGTACAAACATGAAACCTAATCTGTCGAACGTTGTGAAAATGGATCATACGCAATTCGATAAAATAATATAAAACGAAAAACGTTGTGCATATACTATTTCCTTACAAAACGAAAGAAACTTCTCGGACGACCTAATATATAGCGAGGGCTAGTGGAAGAAGAAAGAACATAATATGTATATCGTAGCTTATAAAATAATCGGAATTTTGGGATTTTTATTATAAGAATTGTGGCATTGCGAGTTAAATTTTATGATTTTTACGGTAATTATAAAAAACTGAGGTGTATATCAAAAATGAATACTTTTCATTTTTTAGAATTTAATGTACTACTATCTGTAGTCACAGGTAAAAGTTGAAAACGATGCAGAATAGAATGATGTTTCATTTTGATGTATGAGAAAATAGCAAGCTGTGACATTATACATATATTGAAAAATAAGTTTTCATTTTCTGAGAAATGCCACAACTTGACATTTCTCTTTTCTTCCAGTCCACAGAATGTGACGAGAAAGGGTGCTATAAAAGTTGACATTTTATTTTTATGGCATAATAACGTACAGTAAAAATAAGTTTAAAAAATTCCGATTACTTTACTCAACCCTAATCTAAAATACACACGATTACGCTATAAATAAATAATGCTGTAGTAAAAAAATAACATGTCAATTTCCCTATTATTATCCTCACTATATCCATAAAATAAAAGAGGAAATTGGCCTTGAGTATCGAATTGATTTCAAGCATGCGGTAGAATATCATTTCAAATGGTTCGATAATTCTAATTTATTCGGCGAAATTTCCCTTTTGCTTCCACGAACAGCATCCATCTCTTGTGGAAGCATATAATTGCTCAGGTGGCCGTTGTTATCATTGAATGACGTGTAGCGAACGTCGTCTTATTTAACTTCCAAATAGCATGGCTATGGGTTTTCTTATATCAACGAGTAGCACACGGTACACGTGGCACAGAGGCAGTGGGTTTGGCTCTGTTTAACTATTCAAATACAAGTTAGTTTGGCCACGGAAGGCGGAAACTTTTCTCGAACGGCTTAATGAGCAACGCTTAGCTCGCGGGCTGACCTGCAGCAATTAAGAGCTCCATAGAGGGGCTGTAGTAGACGTAAATCAGTCATGGGGTGAGTGAAGGTACAGGGTTGATGGTTGCATGGTGTGTGTGCACGTTGCTAGATGGTATCTATCAGGTATTTGCATGAATCGACTCATGAAAGTATTTGTATACCTATCGTAGGAAAGTTTTACGCGCTTATTGTTTACGTTATATGAAACATTTTACATTGGCACTGTTATGAGAGACGACATCGTGATTATGAATATTAATCAAGTCGGAACCCTTTCAGCGTTGAAATACTTTCGTGAGGCTGTGTATTCGTACAAAGAAAGTGGACGTTTTCTAACAATAATTTCGGTGAATGGAAATTCTATCTATGTATTGGTGTGTGTGTATATATATATATATGTAGTATTTATTTAAGGGGGACGATTATCGGAAAACAGAGAGGGACTTGGCAATGACACTACAGGGTGTAAAAGTTTTGAATGGAGTTTTGTATACTCGCCTTTCCATCGGTAAAACGACGAGTCTGTGTGCAAAATAAGTGACAGAAATTCGTTTAATTAGTGCAACGTGTCGATGATGTTTCTATTCGTGTGTTATCCTCATAGAGAAAAAAATGGGAAAAAAATGTGAGTTGCGTTAGTTGGACGTGTATATTGGGTGAGGTGTAATTTTTTTAAATCTATATCTCTATTTATACATGTTTTATATATTTATTCGTGTATGTTTTCTTATAGTAGCAATTTCAATATGATAAAGATTAAAAAAAATTTGTGAAAAAGATTAGATAATTTTATCAATAAAGTATTTTCAGCATTGTATTCAATCGTAAAAAAAAAAATAAAGATATCATGTTAATATTTCTATATGATTATAATTTAGAAAGAATACATTTTTTTACTTTTATCAATTTTCTCAGAAAATCTCATACAAAAAGAGGAGGAAAAAAACATTTGGTTTTATATATTCGACAGAAATTTTGACGAAAACTCGTAATATTTGAATCTGCATAAATTACACCACATCCATTATACTCTTCTTCCAATTATCTGCTAAAGGCTGCTCTGTTATTGTCGAAAAAAGCTAGGAAGCGTGAACTTCCCTTGCTCGTATATTCTCGTCTGACTTGACAAACGTTTGTTTGCGTTGTAACAACGCTTTCTACTGTTCTTTCTATTTTCCAGCCTCACAACATCCCGCTTGAGTTATGATTGCACGTCAAGCGTCGATGTTTACAGAAGGTCTTAATATTCATTACACCTACGAAATTGCACGTAATCCTTTTCAGTTACTTCGGAGAAACGAAGTGGCTCGTATTATATCATTTTAAACAAATATTCCTGTCATATTTTCGTTTAAATTGAACGAATAGCTAGAATTGAGTCTACGTTAAAGGATACTGAGACTATATTAATTTACCAGCATTTATTTATCAATTCCCTTTAAATTTACTTTAAAACACTTATAAATTCCTCGGAATTGGCTGAATTTCTCTCCGTAGAATTATTTTTCATTCTCGTTATTATTTCAGCAGCTGATTTTTCATAATTAAACGAACGATAGCTCAAGAAGCAAAATTTAAAAAAGACGTTCTTTCATTTCGTTTCACTCCAATTAAATTCTACGATCTTCACGAGATTAAATTGTATCTGGAAGACAATTTTCTACCGTCACTCTATTCCTGTCTCGTCCATTCAGACGAAGTAAACGTTTCGAAGCGAATTTAGATCTAGAAATATCAAAAATCTACATCGATTTACCAGTCGCAAAACTCAATCTATCCGCAATACTTAAAACTATCCCCCATTTGAAGCACAATGAAGCTATTTCCAATAGATGTTAAAAGCGCGTAATTTGTTCTCAAAATGTACTCTCGTAAAATCAACCCTCTTAAATTCCCCATAAACTTTCTACAATCGTCGCAATCACCATTACACAAATTATCGCTGTTACAACCCTTTCCAGACGAGAATATACTGCATTGCATATACAATGGCAAGGAGCCAACCTATGTTCCAAAAATTAGGTCCTGTATGGATATATTTATAACGTTTATTGTACGTACTTGAGTGATTCGATCACGTGATCCTGGGGGTCGATCCATTGCATGTCCTTGATCAGCTTGGTGTCGTCGACTTTCGGTTTGCACGTCAGGATGATGCTGGAGCCGATTGGCCTCGTCTGTGTATCCCCGCTTGGCATAATCTCCAAGGAAGGTTCTTTCGCGTAAGCTGCAGGCAAAATCGAGACGCGGCCGCTCGTTAGACTGACACAAAATGGATCGTTAACGCGAGGTTTCATTCAAAGGGAAAGACATGGAACTTGTATAATTTTAAGCAGAAAAGGAGCGGGGAATTTCTTGACGCGATCTGAGTACGCTGCATTAATCGGCGCCGGGTAATTGCATGTAATTCTATAATAATGACCCGATTACATCTCGTTCCGGGAAATCGGCACCGATTTTTCCAGACATCTTTAAACGCGCTTCGACTAACGCACGCTTGAATCCGCTCGATAATTACGTGGTGTTATTTTCCTGGCGATCTGCGTGTTTACGACGCGTTTTCGATATCGTGCCGTGCCTTGGTGTGAAATTGGCTACTTTTGATGAGACAACGAAGCTGAGTTCCTTGGGTGTAACGAAATTTAAAAGGATGGGCTGCAAGTGGGAGAAATTGTTTGCACGTGAAATTTTATATTGAGGTTTATTTGTATCTATATACGTAATAGCATGTTTATTTATAGTATACGCAATATAAATAACTATCTGAATATAGTTTTTTACTGGTTTTAGTGAGTTAGCGAATCTTACGTTGCTGTCGAGGGAGGAAAATTGATCGATTGTTCGTTTATTATGTGCGATTCGACCGTAAGTTTTCATTTTAAGAAGACTAAGAGCTTATGGCCGATATAAATAAATTTCTCGGTGATAGAATCATGACAAAATTATCCATATGATAAAATAAAATAAAATATAATTATATTAAACTTAAATATTACTTGGAAAATAAAATATCTGCTGAAGAGAAGAATTTTACCTTCTAAGGAAATGTTAAGAATATGATTGCTACGTTGCAACGAAAAATATACTTAATTTAAAATCTATAACGATACCACGTTTCTGCAATCTCTTTAGGAATACAAATCGCTTGTTGAAACATATTGCGGTAACTTCTACCATATCTTGAAGCAAACACAGGGAGCAACAGTGGGCGAGAACGGGTAAAAAGTGGTGCAAATTGACACAGAAAAATGTGCGCAAACAGAGAGAATAACGGCGAACACGGAACAAAGAGCAATCACGGGGGTGGAAAAAAATTGTCTGTGGTTTACGACTCTTTTCTAGAATACACCATACACACATTGTACGGTGAAAAAATGTCGTCCATCAAGTCTGCTTTCTGTAATACCATCTGAAGTCACACGACGCATTTTCTTTTTCAAATATTATTTTCATTCACAAAAGAAGGGACGTTTAACAAATAATTTCCATAACATGTATATACCGATTTCTAAAAAGTACCAACCTATACCATATAAGAATATTAAAAGGAAAAATATATCTTATATTTTAAAATGGATTTTCAATAAATTAAGATAATAAGGTTTATAATGAGATTTTTTGAGTATCTCACAATTTCTTCTGATATTTTAGAATCTCATGATAGTAAAAAGGATTAAACTTGGATGTACATAACCCAGTTTGCCTACGGAGCATGGAGAAATTGTCTCGACAGTATTCTAAAGTCTGATTCACATTAACAGTTGAATCTAGGATTTTCAGTTTCTTTCAAGTTGATCAAAATCTGAGATTTTACCGAGGCATTTACACTAAACGATCGGAAACGATAAAATCTCGTTGCACTGTCTTTCATTTTATAGTGTTATATCGTCTCTGTTTCGATCCAAAATTTCGTTTTGTCAGATATATCACTGTATTTCTTGCGACTGAAATCATATATATGGTTCGCTGTAATTTCGTACAGATTCGATTAAACGCTCATCCTCCATATTCCGTCCCCGCTATTGACCGCGGTCTTGATCGCTAGCCACGGCTAACAGGTTTCTATTTGACTTAACCGAATCGCCTATTGTGTGCTCTCATTGGATTACATGTAGGCGATTTTGATCGGTAACTATGACTTAACGTGATCTGACCGTACCGCCATCGCTAGTGTGAATGAAGCTTTAATTTGCCACAAGTATATGCGCAACCGCAGGCTGACGATAATATCGTACACAAAGTAACGATTGTTTAAACAAGGAAAGGCTTGTACTCGTAGATTTAACCAATTGAAAAATTGTTAATTTTTATCTTGAGTAACAATTACTACGAATTAATAATTACCCGCGGATATTTATAGTTAAATATAACTTAAAACTAATTTTGGTAATTAGTATTGGTAATATAATATTGTAATAATTGTGGTAATTAAATTTGGTATTTCTGGTACGATATAGGTAAAATATTCCGAGTAAAACTATTATTATAATATTCACTACATAGAACGAACTTCTACTCTTTAGTGATATTTACAAAAATATGAAATTTTCCTAATCTACAGCCCGAGAATTGCAAACTAAGTTCAGTTGAACTTGGTAGCAGAACATTTTCATTCTTTCGATTAAAGTTCTCCACTCTGTACTATTATAGTGAAACGAGAGTTCGCTCTCCAGTACGTCTTCTATTAGATTTATTATTTCAAGAGGTAGAAAAAATACGCGGAAGTAATTCAAGGGAAACAATCGTAGAACAAGTAACATAATACAAAGAGGGAAAGCGGATTACGTGTACCTACAGGGGTTGTAGAAAATTGTCTCTGACTCACGACGTAGTTACACGACATACACTCTTGCCACAATGCATTATTGTGAGTCATAACTGTTTTCAACTCGTATACCTCTAATCATAACGATTCGAGTTATTCGTGGCACAGCACCAACGTCCACGAGTTACTCGAACGAGACACGGGATCTACGTGGTTAGGTTTAGGTTAGGGTTAGGTTTAGCTTAGGGTTAGGTTAATCCGGTATCATCCGCCGCCCTTCTCCCAGAGGGTGCGGGGTGTCTGTGAAGTTTTGCCGCACGTAGAAAAAGGGTTAAGTTAGGCTTAGGAACTTAGACATTTCTAGGATTTAGAAAAAGAAACAAGCTCATGGTCGGTTTCCACGATGCCAATATATCTGTTACAATCGACTCCTTTATAGAGGAGATGCACGCGTCAAGGTCGATCCATTTCCAAGAGTATTGTATTGCCGATAGTCGCAACCAGGAATGTTATCAGGTTTAGGCTCGAGGACTGTTTTGAGCGGTGATACTCTTCAGGATTAGCGCGGTTCTAACAATAAGAGACACTTTCTATTGTCCTTGTCCACCGTAGAGGATCGCGTGTATGGAGCTGATTAGTCGGAAATACTCGGCAGCTCACGATGTCCCATGAGGTACGCGAAAAGCGATAAGCGTTTTCTAGAAAGATCTGACCACGGATTTGGCAAACTGGTGAACTGTCTGGTAGAAGGGCTGACGATGTGTTAAAAAGCTCGAGGCATGTGCCGGAACTTTCGTGAGATCCAGATCGCTGAAGATCGGCGTGCGTATTATTTAACCAGTTAACTATGGAATTTAGTTTTAGAAATCTCTCGTGGTGTCCCATCGTCGAGTGTTTAACTAAATACAAGCGACGACAATTACATGTGTGTCGAACACACCGAAATAAAGTTTCTGTTCGACGTGTATACTCGTCACATTCGGTTAACTGGTTGATATATCTTCATTGAAATTTGCATTCGCTTCCGAGTGGTTTTAAAAGAGACGATGCGTAAAGTAAACGATGACACGATATTTAGGTGAAGTTGTTACATATATGCTACTGTAAGATCTGCTCAAAGAAAGTATGAAAGAAACAATCAACTGTTAATTGTATGTTTTTAGTACCTGCAAAAGTTATAAGGAGATCATATTAATTGTAGCTAAATTGCGATTATACTAATAACTTTCAAAGTTAGTTTGTTGGTCAGCAAAGTATTGAATTATCTACTCGTTTCACCAATTGTAAAATTCTAATAAATTTTACTACGTTTAAATATTTTGCATTAGAAAACGCGTGTAACACGAATGAAATGATAGATTTATAAATAAAATAACTATAAAATAAAACCACCGAGGAATAACATTAAATCCGACCAATTGGGTCATCCTTCTCGTTAGTCCATTACTGCAGACGATCTGAATGAATGCAACGGTTGATCCAACCTTCTTACCCATACGATTGGAAGCACGTGGTGGTGGTGTAGCCCTGAGGACGTATAAGCACAGCACGGAAATGCAGATCGACGTCTCGGCGGCACCCATCCTCGCGACGCTTGGCGGATGCCACGAGTGCTTTTACGACAACATACGTGCGTCAACTATGACACCGGAATGCGGCTGGTTATGCCGGCGTAACACGCAACCATCCTTGGGTGCCCCGCCGGTACGCACAACAGGAAGCCAGAATTAAGCTAATTAATCGTGACGAGCGAAAGTACGGAATTGGTCTAACTAGGAAACGTTCCGAGAGGCATGTGTTCTCCTGCCGCTAGCCGACTAAACCTTTACGCGTGTCTACGGAAGGATCGACAACAATTTGCCAGAGGAATCTTGCAACTTGCGTTAGAAATCTTCCAAGTTGCTTTAAGGAGTAAATCTTAGGTTTTTACTTACACGTAACACTCGTACGGAACTTTTGGATTAGCCGGTGTTAATTTAACAGGCTTGTAATTAAAATTATGAATAATGCGAGAATACGCTTGGAAAAATGTGTGTTAGGTTTGTAGCTTCATACGAGATTTATATAAATTGTTAATTTAACAAGTTGTCGATAGAAACTATAGAGAAATAGCGAGATGAATCTTCGAATTTGCTTTGAAAAATGCATGTCTCGTGTAAGATTTATACGAGACTTTTACATTAGGTTTAGTTTAACGTGTTACAATGCTGAACATCAACCCTCTTGCATCACCTGTAACCCAGCAATTGATTTCAATCGTCGATTAAAACTAACCATCTAAAACAACGTTGTCCAACGGTTTGAAGCTGTATGAAAAAACAAGCAAATCCATAAACGCGTAATCCGTGTGAAATTGACAAAGAAGAACAACCGCTGTTCCGAACAATTGATTCTCATAACAATCAACAACGTTGGCATAGCAATTCGCCGAAAAAGCCACGGCCATCCGGCTATTTCGCTGCGTGTGATGCGAATTCGCGGCTGACGTAACCGGCGCGCGTTACGAAAATTGAAACTGTGTCAAATGAAACGACTTGTTAAAAAAAGATGTCGTTCTCGCTTTACAGCATTGTTTGCTCGTGGGACAGCCATTTTGCGGCGAGATATTCGCACATTGAATACGACGGTACGGCAATTAATTCGATGAAAGAGGAACAACAACATCGTTTGCGAGACCAACTGGAAGCGAAAACGTTTCGTGAGACGAGATGAGGGCAAGCAAGCCAGTTGCACATGTATATAATTTCCGGTCTGTGGTAGGGTCAAGGACGCGGAAATACCGTCGTCGGACGCCACTGGAATGGCATCTTCAGAGAGAAACTTCTTTAATTAAGGTGGAAGATGCGTCGAATCGAGACTTGGCCCGGACTCTCGTTATCAAAGTATCGAACTTTCACGACGCGTTTTCGCGAAGTGCTTGGGGGGTGGATTAAGGGATGACAAAAATTGGGGGGCGTTACGTAGCGGAAGAACGCTTCCGAGATACTTTTTACGGCGTAGTAGATCGATGTTGGACGATTGGCTTGATGCAACGTGAAAAATAGCAAGGTTAGAGGAATAAGACGTTTTAGGCGACGTTTTGATAGACTTTTATGGGTTGTGATTGATGTCTGACGCTCTTACTTGTAAATTAGATTATTCTAAATAGCGTTATTTTTATTAGTAGCAGATAGAGATTTTCAGTTTCCGTGTCTATTATGAACTGTCTCAGAAGACGCACGTTTACTCAAAAAGTCTGTCGGGTTTCATAGGTTGCAGTTTAGAAAGTTCGTGTACAACTTCTTTCTTCTGTCTCTCTAAAATCTACTGTATACGCGTTTCTGTTTCGTTGTTGTCGATTTCTTAAAACAAAGAAGAGTAAAAATTGAAGAGAAGAAGAGATCGGATCGGAAGAATCACGTTGAAAGCTGTCGTAATAAAATAAAAGAAAGCTCCGATAACACATATGAAACACCGAAAAATATATTTTTTAATATTCGATCTTCTATTTCTTATTATTATTTAATGCTACGCGTTTTCAATGGAACATCAGGTTCAAAATATCATGGGAAGAGTTGACGCAAGGCAAGTCAGGTAGTTAACGAGTAAACTAAACGGTACGTAATACGGGGAACGTTCTCGGGCTTACGGGAAGGATGATTCAAACGGAAAGTCCAATTTTCGGTCTTATGGTCTTCTCGTTTCGCGATAAGAAGTTCAGCGATCGACGAAGAGGGAGAGACAGATTTTGGCTTCGAAACAAGGATTACGAACCCCGTGAGAGGGAAATAGCCTGGTTCGAGACAGCTTATTTGTTGAAGTCGTTTAGGGAAACAACGGCACATGGCCGTGATAAGGTTGGCGAATTCATCATTTCCGGATCGCTTGGTCAAAAGGAGGAGTAGTAAAACGCGTGACACAAAGGGAGAGAAAATGGAAAGGTTCTCGTCTTCTTACATAGTTGGTACATGAATAATAAGATGCTGGAAGAGCAGACGTTCGATTATATAAATGAGATGCTCGTGGTAATGATCGCCCCGGATGCTTGCCTACCTCCGAATGGCCATTATCGTTGCTCCATTATCTCGTGATTTAACGAAATTTCCGGTTGAAACTACGGCGAGTCTTGATGAGTTTTGCTATAAACGATATCAATTATCGTTAAATCTTAATTGTTTGTATAAGGAATCAGGATTTTCTGTTCGAGTTCAGATATAGCTAATCCGTTCTGTAGGTGCAGTTTAGTAATATAAATACGAGTTGTACAGGAGCAGAAAATTGTATTTACGTGTTTGGAATCACAAGACACGAAGAAGAGATTGTATTTATTTTTCTTAATAGTATTTTGTGATTTGTCGGTTTAAAGCATCCAAAATACATACAGCCCATCTAGGTTCAATTATCTTGTTTCTCTAGCGTAAAGATCTAAAATTGCATAAACATTTACAGTTTAGATACGACGATCGATATATTTGAAATACTTCAGACAGCGACAACGATATAAATTTAATTGAAAAAGCAAATAAAACAGAGCATGTATGCGTAATAAAATAAAATATGTGAATAATTCATTCAAAAGTTGCCACCTTATATAGAACAGAAAATGTGATTGTGTATGCAAAAATGATCGATCCTGTTCGATTATTTTTCTCTCTTAAAGACACTTAAATACCCAGGCCATAAATAGAATAACGAAAAAAATCACAGATCCACCACTTCCATAACCATTTTTAATTCTCCCACTTTGTTTTCTGTCGATGTATCACACACCATTAATATCTCGCCGTAGCGGCAATATTTCGTTGGTCACAATGGACGTCGTCGGCCCCAAAAACTGCGCCATAATTTATGACTCTGCGAAACACGTCGACTATTACGTCATATAACAGGTCAACGGAAGATAGCTGGGGAAACCGCCCACTCATCGTAGCGCCCTCGATCATTATGATGTTATACGAAACTCATTCGACGACCATTCAACGACTATCGTACACAAAGCTATCCAAAAAATCCACTCTTATGCATCCTATGATCGTTTTACAAATTCGTCTGATTCATCCCGATATCATTCGTAAACCTACCCAGAGTGTATTTACAATAGGACGCCGTTGTCTGACCCTCGGAGCCCCTGAATTCGTCGTCTCTGACGAAGCACGACGTCCATCCGCCTTGGTCCGTGCAATTCCCTTCGAAGTTTTTGCGAAGAAATCCGGTAATTGGCCCGGGGCTTCATCAGAATCGTCTTCGAGGGTAAGAGAACGACCCTGAGAATCAGTCAGGGGTCGGAAAAGAAGGTACACGAAAATGGACCAGGAAGCAGCGTGACAGAGGGATATGGTTGGCGATGAGAAGGGAAGAGAGAGAAATATAAGGTAAGAAGGTTTGCGAAAGAGGGAGATTAAAAAAAGAGGAAAGGGGAGTAGGGAGGGGAGAATGTTTAAGGGTCAGGAAGAAAGGAAGAGAAGGTGAAGTAAGCTCAGAAGAGAAAGGAAAGTAGATCAAGGTCTGCGTCAGAGAAAGGTAGACATTTTTCTTCGAATGAAAATTGATATCCAGAGGAAGGTGACTCGAGGCGGAAGATGCGTATGAAAAATAAAAGGAAAACAAGGAAGGTGAAAGAGAGAAAGATGATGGGACAAACTCAGGGAATAGAAAGGATGAGAATAAAAATGAACCAAGAAGGTTTATGCCGCAGAGAGTGAAGCCAAAAAAGGTTATGTTAAAAGAACATGGAGAATAAATTGAAAAAAAGGGAAACAACTGAGGGATAAGGAAGATCAGAAAAGGGAAAAAAGTGAAACCTAACCCAAATTAAGAATCGATACGCTAGAAAAAGATAAAGGAACGAGGTCAAATAGAGAGAACCATAAGAAGATAGAAACAGAGAGACAACACCACCCTCCTAGGACATCTTATTTACGTTAGTTAGGGTTTGTTGGCATAGTCACCCGAGGGGCCATTCAATGAACCCACCACCCTCTCTATTCCCAAATGCATCCACGTACATGTATACGTATATTCCAAGATTTCCTCTCCATCTAGTTCTAGCTGCCTGTTACCTTCACCCACGCGTCAAACACCCTCTGTGCGTCTCCTACCAACCTATCAACCGAATGGACGTGTAGCCCAGGAAACTACTATCTTAGAACCCAGCTAACCCAGCTTCGTTACTTACGCCGGCACCCTGTACGCACGACGCAGCGGGAGTTAGAGCCGAGTAAACTCGGCGACATGTCACACGAGCTGGAAGAATTCGATCTGCCGAGGGTCTGGAAACAGAGGGTGACCGAATTGGAAGAGGAGGGAGGATTTGATCAAATTCTGATATCGAATTGGCCGGGTAAGGGTGAAAAACGAGAGAGAGAGAGAGGGGGGAGGGAAGGAGGGAGAGAATCCTCGCGAGGGTTTACGAAATTTTCGGAGCTAGCTACTTCGCGCAAACTTGTCAGACCAAGTTGCCAAGATTCTGCCCGGAAGTTGCGTTTACTACCGGCGATTGTTAGTTTTGATCCGGATGGAGCATGGAAATGGACCGTGTATTTTGTGTAAAGTTCTGATGGAGGAAAAGGGAGATAGGGAGAAACGCACGATGGAAACTCGAGATTTGAGAAACGCGAGAACCTTGAAATCCAAAATTGTACTCGTCGCGCGATTGGAAATTCGTCTCCCTACTGGCGCGTTGCAACGAGTCCGAGTTTCGAACTTCACAAAGTTTATTTGTCAGTCGAATATCGCTGCCTGTTTATCGACATTGGACACCCTTGTACACTTTTATATCGGCAAGCCCCTATGTCTCTCTATATTTCTTTGAATTTTTATTTGATTTTCAATTTATTTTGTTTACTCTTTGGCGATTATTTTTATTTAAAAACGAAGAGTGGTTTGGAAAATGTTGAGTTAACCACTTGACACGTACATACCATGAGAATCTAAATGTACATCTTCAAGGCACGAAATTTATTCAAGGTCTTTTACACATATGTTACGTAAATTGAAAATTCATTAAAAATTGATTATATTGATAAAAATATACGCAAGGGAATACAAACTACGATAATGGTAAAAGACACAGGTAGGTAAGTCTGTAAGTAACTCGATATTATACGAACCTCTTTTTTGTAAGGTACATTCGCTTTAAGTTTCCCTGTACGTCGTTATACGTGTTAGATTATTTGGGAAATTCATAGAAAAAATCAGAAAAGATTTAACCAGGACGATTTTTTTCTTGAAGAAATTGTCCATTTGTTTCGATAATATTTTGCGTAGCTTTTATAGGTTTGTATTTCTTTTTTCTTAATATATAATATATTATTCGTAAATTCCCTCGATAAGTGCCATAAAATATCAAATCAAACTGCTTGACAATATAGTTAAATATCGAATACATCTCGGAAGCAAAAAATTGAAAAAGGAATTGAAAAAGGTGTAGTTTAAATAAAAGGTGATACGTACATGAAAATTACATGAAAACGGGATAATCGCATTTATAATGATCGTGACAATCCTTTAATGTTAACGTCGTGTTTTGCATTTTCGCCCTTAATGTTAAAATGAAAATGCGTGCCGATCGTGAATTTCGTTTCGATTTAATTCATTTTGACCGACGCTGAACGAGAGAGAAACAAATTGGTACCGGAATCGGTGAAATAAAATACGGTTCAGTTATTTCCTTTTTGCATATCGGAACGTGCAATGCTACCGACTACCGGAATTAATTGAACAGTCAGGCGCGCTACATGGAATTTTTTACCAAAGGAAATCGCGTTGTTCACCAGCTATATTGTTACATTGTAACGAATACACAGGAAATATCGAAATGCCTCCAGTTTAACTTTTAACGAAATTAATATTTGAGATATCGACAACCTGTCTTCCCGTAATCGACTAATTTTCTTCCCTTAATACACGCTAATAAGCCGATCAATTAATTGTAATATGAGCTGACAACCTTTCGATGAAAGAGTTTCACCATCGTTCATCCCGTACAGCACAATTTTCACCAATTCTTTAATTAGAATTAGTCGAACGATTTTCCGAGATTCATAGTTTTCAAATATCTATAGAATCGTAGATTTCCTGTATATTGGAAATTCGCGTGTTTTACGGGCAACTGTTAATCTCTAAAAGAAGTCGAAATCCTTTTCGTTCCGTAGTGAAACGCGTAAAGCACGAATTAAGACGTTATTTCTTTTTAAGTTAAAATTTAGAAAAAGTCGTCTATGAATTACTACGTATAACGATGCATAACTCAATTTATAATTGTAGTAAATTACGTATTAAATAACTGCATAAACATAGACAACTCATACTTAAGTTACCCAAAATTATCAATTTAGTACAATAACCATAAACTGTCTATAAACAAGTAAAACGACCCTTAACGACACATAAATAAATAAACTGCAAATGAAATCCATTCCATACCCTCGAACGATACATCTCACACGTCATTTCCCACGAATCGTATCTCAAAAGAACTTTCCATCTTCTCCATCTGCTGACACACACGATTTGGAGTATCTTGGAATCGCGCACTCGAGCGCATCCCCATAATCGAGTTCCCTACTGTATTTAAATCGATCGTCTTCGTCTGGGAACAAAGGATTTCTCAAAAGAGGACAGGGGGGGGGGGGGTGATGTTACGTCGTTTTCGCGAGGTCAAAGGAATCGTAGACGGAAGATCGGATTCGAAACCGATACGTCGAAGAGACACGGAAGAGGGTTGGAGATCTGGACGCTTGCACCCCCTTCAATCTTTCAGTTCCGAAAGTTTCTCGATTAACCCTCGCGAATTCGATGGCTGGGTCATTTTTGACTCAGTCTTTGACTTAAATATACTCGTATATTAGTGTAGGATTTTTATTACAATTAGTTTATTTACAATAAATGGATTAAACAGATGTTGATTAAACAGGAAACGATGGTTGTTTAACGTGGACTAATCACAATAACGTATTATAATTAAGATAGTTAATTGGCAAATCTCGTCATCAAGGATCCAACGCTCTATCGACAACACTAGCAACACTGACTTCTCAACTCACAATGACTGTTAATTTGTTTTTGTCCCTTAGCAACCCCTTGTCTTTTGTCTTAGCCTCGTGTGTTTTATCTTAGCCTCACCATGCACATGTTGCGCAACCGCTTGTTTATAATTCGCCCGACACTCCCCAGGCCCTTTGTCCACGATACTACATTAGGATGGCGGGATAGGAACTAGGTGATTATCTTCTAATAGTGAAACATGTTTATACTGTTGCACATTATGCACGGAAAAGTTCATTTTAGGGCCAATTTAAGATAACTATGTTTTACTAAAATTTGTCGTATTTAACATTCCATTTACTCGTGACATTAATATTCTAATCGGATTTTTATGCATTTATAGACAATTTAAAGACTCGTAAGATAATATGCGATATATAAAATATTCAAAGCAGAATATTCGTTGTCGTATTTTATAAATGAAACAAGCTGCTATCAAAATTCTCTGTTTTGCTTATATTCGTACAAATATGATACCGCATAAGAATCCATGGTTTATCAAATAGTTCCGTTATTCTTACTTTTATGATAACGTATAGAATTAATTTTCTCAAGAAGCGGGGAATCATATTCCATATTTTCAATATATTCTTTCACTTATAATTACTCTCTCGTTGATTATACCGTAATTACTGACACTCTATGTATAGCTTATGGCAATGGTTTATAAACGAAAAAATTAGACAAGATTGCTTATAATAACACTTTATGAACAACAAATAGATAAGATTCGGTTTATCGGTATGTGTCGATCTTGATCAAATTGGTGTCTCGAAAGTTCGTCGATTATGTCGCGGCCAGGGATCGTTTCGTTGTAATCTGGTCGACAAACTCTTGCGATTAAGTAGCTCGATATAACGTGACGGGATAATGAAGTGGTCGAAGGGTTGTGGCCGGTTCCATAAACCGAAATTACACGCGCTAATGCGAACGGAGTATAGGGTAGTGGTTTTCCAAGCCGACGAAACTTCGAACAGCGCGAGTGCACGCGGATTATCCGCCTGTGCATGCTTCGTTGACCGGAGAAAGGTGTTCCGTTATTAATAGCAATTAAGCAAATGGAGCCTGGCTCTTGGAATTTCATTAGATTGGGTTGCAAGGGTGGCCGGAGGGTGCATGAATTTCTCGTTAGATGTATATAGGTGTGAATGACAAGTGGTTGATGGAGCTGCAACTTCGAGATGGAGCTTCGATTCCGGGTAAGACGAGTATGTGAGCGGTCGATGAAACGTGTACCATCGTTTTAGTGGATGTAAGGTAGTGTTTGGATTGTTGCAAGTTTAATGAGTCATGTAGGAGAATTAATCGTTTCATTGGATTTTATAGGAGGGCTATCGAGGATGGGATTGCCTTTTGAGAAAGTTCTAAGAGTTTTAATCGAAGAGTATTAATCGAATACCACAAGACGAGGCTTATGTTTTGGGAAAAATTAGAAAGAATTAATTAAATTAAAGAATTAGAAAGATTAATGTCAAATACTCTGGATTATTTTGAGTAAATTTTAATACCCACTAATTTCATAGAATTCAATCAATTATTCTAACTTAAAACAGTCTTATTTGCATGAAGTACATTTACGTTTTCCATAACATTATTTTATTTGCGTTATATTATACCATAATCATGTAAATTAATGAAATGTATTTAAATATTATATAATTGTAATTTAAATATATTTAGATTATTAAGATTATTTTAAAGCGTTTAATATTTTGTGCGACTTCCTCTCGCTGTGTCGACAGCAAGCGATTCCGAGAAAGCTCTAGAATAATTGTTTAGTAAACTCGCTTTATGCTTTATTCATATTTCGCTATTTCAAAAATTTCATTTCCGTGTCTCCTGACATTACGGCGACTGTTCCATGGCATTTGCATCGAATCTTTATTTATCGTAGTACCTTTTAAAAATCGTGGACCGGGAAAGAATTACAAGTAAAAAGAAAGAAAGAAGTACGTTTAATTACCATTACGAAATTAATAACCTAGCAAAATGCAACTTTTGTATAGCGTAAGGGATAGAAAAATTAGAAAATTAGGAAAATGCAAAAATGTGAAGGAAGTCATCAATACTATAATCAAAGTACGATTTAGATAGAGATTCTACGTGATACTGTATGAAGATGCTAAAAATATGCTTCAATTATCATTATGAAACCAATAATTTAGAATGCAGATAGTAAAAACTAAAGCTTCCACATAGTTTTCGAAAGAAGGGAAAGAAAATTTCCTAAATTTGAAGCATGTAGAAATGCGAGAAGGTTAGCAACACTGTACAGATATCTACGGCATGTACAAAACATTCAGAAATATCAAGTTTGAGAGAAAGCTACTATAAATCGTTGACGTTAGTCGCAGTTTGTTTGCGAGTTTTAGGTAAAAGTAAGGAAGCCGTGAAGTGAGGGATGATGGGAAGTGAGTTCCGTATGAACATTTGGCACGTGGCTCGGCGAAGCCACCAGAAACAAGCAATTTGACTACAAGGCTTCCGTCTAAAACGGGCTTTCCGAGTGCCTCTAAAATAGGATATCTCTATGTAGAAACGAAGTTTACACGACAGCGACCACGTGAAGTAATGAGCTTCGACTCTCTGACGAAATAGCAAAGGCAAATTTTAATGAAAAATTCATCTCTTCGTTGTATTTGCAAATTATAAATAAATATTTAAATAAATAAAAAAGATAATTTCTACCTGTTGCCGTTAAAATTTCTATCTAACGTACGTCGAAAAGAAAAGGGGAAAAGGATCTGGACGCTAACAAAAAGTCCAACGTGTTCTAAAACAGCCGAAGCATCTGTCTTACAACGCTGACGTTTTTCTTCGCCATCGATTTTCTCGATGATTCACGATGTTCTTGTTCCACGCTCGTTTAACTTTGATCCGCGAGAAAACGCGTGCGGGAAGGACGAAAAGGACCACGGAGAAAGAACCAGTAAAAGTCTTCCTGTGTAGCATTTAATTAGAAACGGCTTATCTCTCGGAACAAGAACGTACTAGCACGTTCTAGAGAGAAAGAAGTTTTTATCGGGGTTTCTCCACAGTGTGCCTTTCAGCCATGACATGCAGTGGAGTTTAGAAGGCTGCCTTGTTACCTTTCTGTAGGCGTGTGCTTTGATCGAGGGAACGTTTCCATTCGAACGATCCCTGCACAGGTTTCTACGTTTCGGCAGAATTTAATCGACGAGTCGTACGAGTCTGTCTTGACAACTGGGTCTTCGAGATCGAATTTCGAAACGTTGTTTCAAAATAAAATACACATGCATTTTGCTTTAATTTGTTCTTACACTCGCAACCTTTCTTCACTATCGGAGAAATTAAATTGCAGCATTCGATCTTGCTCTGAAAAGCTTTCGATTATTTTTAGAATTAGAAAAATATGTGTATTTAATGACATTTTGGATATTTTTTACCGGACTGCATGTTTCTTTTTTTCGTTCGAAATTTCCTAACGCTTATCATCCTTCGAGAAAGGTATTAAAACTTAGGGTGATTTTATTTCACGATTTTTGGAAACATTCTTCATATTATGAAACATACTTGCGAAGGAATAGACATTTTTTTACCGAAATAAAGGTAAAATAAAATGATATTTAAATCTGGAACAAAGGAAAAATTATGTTGCGTTAAAAATGGAAAACCAGTACAGCAAAGATTTCGTAGGTATGTTTTAAAATAATTAAAATACGCTGAAGCTTCGTTCCTCTCAAAATTGGTAAATCTTTTAACGAAGAAGCGTGGAGATTTTTCTAGAAAATAGATCGCAAAATATTACTAAGATTATAACAGGATTAAATGTATATCAAATGGTTAATACATTATTTCGTTGAATTTTTCTAAGAAATAAAATAACTGTGTCATAAATTAGATTATGGTATCAGTAATAGCACAAGCACATAGTCTGCAATTGTTCCTTTGCTATAACTTATTCACTTGCGATTCAAAATTGGCTTAAAACGTTTTGGTTGAACGAATAAAATAGAATATATATAGGTCGACAGATGATATTACTAATTTTCTACAATTTCCACAATTCTAAATCTAGAAGATGATGAATAGTAAATATAATTATTACAGATTAATAGACATATATAACTTTTCGTTAGAACTTCTTATTCATTCATGATCTGCAAAGTGCTGGTTACGAATGTCTTCGATGAAAAGATAAATTAAAGCTATCGATCCGCAGATAGCATAATCAATTTAACCGATTGATGGATAATATGATAGCTACAATCTCGTATAGTAGCATTCCATTTATTTGAAACCGCTGTGGAGTAAATACTTGGCATAACTGAAGTTTATGTCAACTGTATTTTTCATTTGAACAATAGGATTTCACGTTACCATAGGCGAATTCGATCGATGAGAGTGCCACCAAAAATTAATTTAATCCGACGCTGAAGCTAAAGTTTCAATAGAGTTTTAATGAACGAACTTTCAATTAATTCCATTCCGATTTAATGGAATTCAAATAATTGCGGGTTTCAATCAATATAGTTGCAATTAATAGAGTTCCAATTTAATTAAATCGTAATAAATAAAACTTCGATAAATGAAATTTCAATTAATAGAGTTCCAATTAATAGGCTTCCAATTAATAGGCCTCCAATCAAATACAGTTCCAATGAATGGAGTTCGAATTTAATCAAGTTCCAATAAACGGAGTTCGAATTAATGGAGTTCCGTCCAGGACTTCCAATCGATAGATTTCCAGTAATTGCAATTCAGATAAATAAGCCTATGTCCAAATCTACATAACTGCGCTTATATCCAAATTTTACACTAATTCCATTATCTTAAATTAGTTTCCATAATTAATCCAATTAATTTCCATAATTGCTTGCTTAAATCGCTGACTACATACCTAAAAAGTCTACTGTATTACTTAATTCTATCGTCGTCGCGTTTCGACTATTAAAATTTTAATAATAAGACGGCCCAGCGAATTGTACGCAATGTTTCTTCGACGAGGCTGCGAATTCATCGTACACTCGAAGGGACGGTGGTTCATCGTTTGAGGAATGCGATAGCGGGGTGTTCATGAACGTCTGGCTGTGTCCGCCGGGTTAAATTGAGAATTCCATTGAGCAGGGGCGATGCAAACAAGCGTATCAAAATACACGGTATATATGTACACGGTAAGCACATTCGTAAGATACATCCGGAGGGATAGAGAGTAAGAGATTCGATATTGTTATTAAAACGCGAGCTGCCAGCGTTATGAACTTGGAGTGCGAGTGTCGAGAGTTCGCTGAAAGGGGAATATAATTATTCGCGGAAATATGCGAAATGTATAGAACTATCCCAGCTTTTATAACATACGCTAGCTGCGGAAATAGTTGTTCAATAATGGAGAATTTACTTCATACTTTTCTATTTAATATTCGTACATCCATAAATTCATTTATTATATCGATTTATGGTTCTTGTTAAAATTTATAATTACCTAGCAGTTTAAACGATTCATTAGAATGAAAATTACATGGAAATTTGTAAAAATTGACGATTTCATAAAGTTGTTGTGGCTTCATAATGAGCCTAAGGAGATTAACCACGTGCTATATGACTCACGGAACCTGTTTAGGTTGTAATGGAGTGTACGATTTCCTCTCACAGAGACGGAGACGTTTTTCTTTTAGAACGATTATCGAATCAGATTTCTTACACGTTTTAAACGAACAATCCAATGTAAAAACGTGATTTACGAAGGGTCGTTTCTTTTTTACCACCATTTTTTAATTACCACGAGAGTGTAATTATTGCCTCATTTTCATTAATAAGGATCGTCAAAAATATTAAAATCCTATACTTGTTATAATATCGAATTGGAAATCATCGAAGAAATTCATTATCATATATTTCATATTCAATTTTACAGCCTTCTTCTACAATGTTCGATATAATTAAATAGCTTTACGTTCAAACCACATTGCCTGGAATTACTAATCAACAGACTGTTGAATTACAGCTATCATTTAGCGTTTTTTAATTTCGAAACCTTTAATGTCGATATCACCCAAGCTATTACACGATAAATTTTTCCTCTTTTCGAGACATCCAATATCCTACATCGCTCGAATATCACTCAACGCGTGTTTCATTTGACGCATGTTTAATTTCCAAACCTTCAATCTCCCGTATCGCTATTGTAACAGTTTTCAAAAAACACTGTGCACTGTAAATCCACGTTTCGAATAATTCTTCGACTCTCGTCCATCTCGCCTAAGCCAGGCCATACCTTGAAAAACTAAAAAAGAACCGGAAGGCACGTGTTTAGCTAGAAAACCAAATAAAAGCACCGGTTTTGTTCACCTCCCAACTTTCTTCCTTTTTCTCGCCAATTTATTTCTTTCTTTCCTTTTTTGCAAAATGAAAGCGCCCTCGTTGGAATTGTAGCGTAAATACGTGGGAAACTAATTGCAACGTCTGAATGCTGGGACAATGGGAACATTTAAGCCGCGCTTCACCCGCGCGCGGTAAGTTCCGGAGCTGAACACGGATGAAATTCCAAACTGTCTCCCGTAAGCCACACTTCCGTTTGAATATGATCCGTTGTCGTCGGTGCTCTCCTCTGTGCTCCATCGAAACCACCGGATATCGATTAAGCTACATTTCCATAGTTTCTCGACTAATTTTACCCACCGGTACATGCTTAGGCGCCTGCGATTGTTTCGCGCGATTTCGCGTTCTATCTACGTTCATTGTACAATGTACACGTCTTGCAACTCCACGCTCGAATTACGTGCACGGAAGTTGTCAAAGACTGTCTTTGTGCGGCCTGCGACCGTTTATGGGGAACATCCGGTTTAAACGAAAGTGTTTCAACATTCTCTACAATTTCGGCGCGCTTGTGAAAAACAGGAAATGCGACTTGTACTTTTTCATTGTATTTATATGAACTACACACAGCCTCATTTTATCGATAAAATTTGCAATTTTGTTACTTTTACTCCTTTTCCCTCCTCGTTCCCTGATGACATCAATCCAAACATCCGCAAACCTCTTAACCTTTTATTTAGAATCAGTAAAATGCAGTGAAATTTGCATAGGAAAATCAGACGTCCGAATGCTCTAAAAGGACTTTATACTTTCACGTCGAACACGAGCGAACGTGTCAAGAGATTAGATCGAACATCTAAAAGTATCGAAGAGGCACTTTTCCAGCGTTCCAGAGCATTCGTCGTATGTTTTGCGATTCGGCGAGCGATCGTCAAACGGTGAACGAATGCTCGTTTACACTTTCATTTTATTAAATTTTAGTAGAACGGGGCACGCGCGATCATTCGCTTATTTGGTCTACTGCAGACACATTAAAATACACACCTGAGGCGAAATAAAAGGAAGTTGAAATTAAAATAAGCCCGTCTCACGCGAAGCAGGATACCCGTTTGCACCATAAAGCATGATAAAAAAGAAAAATGAATGTTGGGAAAATTCGTATGAAGCTTGATATTCAGCGAAGTATTCGTGCACAGCACGAACAAACGAGGCGTACAACACGTATTTAGTCGGCATCCTCTGCATTATTCGGTCTGTTCGAGGCTGGTTTTCCACGGCACCAAAAAGCCGCGAACTCAAACGGCTCGAGCTGATTGCCAATTTCGTCGAACATATTTTTCCCGGCCACGTTTCGTTTATCATCCCCCGGGCTCGTTCTCCACCGTGTTTTTCCCCACCCTTCCGTAGCACGGATACGCCTCGCGGGAGAGATCCATTATAAACCGGCGAAAAAAAGCGCGGCTTGCTAAATATAATGCCACCGCCCCCGGTCCAGCGAGACGCATCGTCAAAAACAAATCCGAAAATGGATCCCCGCGACCGTGAACTCACTGTTTTTCCCTCGGCCAGCGAGCCACTGCGTTAAAAAACAAACGCAGCCAACGATCTCTGTTCATTCTGTTCGCGTTTGCAACATGAATTTTGGCCACTACACGACAAAGTTATTCGTGGCTCACTATGGATATTATTCAGACGTATTAAATTTCTCGACAATCTGACGGTGTTGCGGGAAATGGCATTGATACAGAATTTTCAGGCAATTGTCGGTTTACTGGGATTTTAGATTGGATTAGGAAAATGGTGCAGGGTGTGTCAAGAAATATTACTACAAGTAATATTTCTTAATAGTAGTTAGTAGTAGAGAAGTATTTGCAGTAATTTGCAGAAAGTTAACGAGTAGACTGTGTTTATGCAAATTAATAAGTTCGTAAATGTAATTAAAGAAGCGGAGAACCTAAACAGAAATTTGTTTCTGTGCAAGTATTCTAAGTATTCATAATATGTAGAAATCGTTTATACACGAAATTTGTCTGATCAAGGATTGAGTTATTCTTCTCACATGTCATTATTTTATGTCGTCATGTAACTTAACTTTCATGTAAAAGCTATACAACCAAGAAGTAATTTATTTAATTAATTTTATTTCTCGATAAATTCAAATACACGTATCTTCGCGGTTTTTTAAAATTCTTTACAACCTTCTTGAAGATGTTGAGATCTTGGAGATGATGCACTTTCCAGTACGTGAAATATTTTGTATATCTTCGCATCTTACGTGCATTCTGTACATTTGTACACTTTTAAACTTCCCATAAACGTGATACTTTGGTTTGTTCTTGTTTCGATGTTTCAAAATGGTTACTATTAGTATAGCAATACGGTCGTAAAGGAACTACCCAAGTGCCTATTACTCGACACTGTAAATTAAACACATACAAAGTGATTTCCTAAGTTCAAGAGCAATTCTGAGTTTCTATTGTAGTTATTGTCGTTGGAAAAGATCGACCGTCGCTATTCTGCCTAGAATTTCTCACATAAATCCAAGTTCGAGTTTCCAGAGTTCGAAGTTAAGTTTAAAGGAACGATAGCAAGTTCAAAATTACAAAGTGAATAGTGACAAGTATCTGTTTAGTTTTGAAAAGATAGCTCGTGGGATGGAATCGACTTCCGACTTTAGAAGTCCGATAATTTTGTTATATAAACGTGGCGAAACTTGGAAGGTATTGTTAATGCATTAAAAGTACGTTAAAAGTATGCGGGACCGCTGTCTATTCAACCATTGAACGAGAACGTTTTATTGGAAATTGAAGACGCATTTTATCGGCGATCGTTACGGCGATGAAAACGGCACTCAAAGCTCAGGCTTGAGAGCAGTTTCTAAAATATCCTGGGAACTAGAAGTTGTAAGAGAACGCAACTTTTCTTTCGTATTGTATATTTTACAACAGCAAATACCATAATACCTGCTTTTCGTATCCTACACACACGTATATACAGGGTGGTTGGTAATTGGCGGTACAAGCGGAAAGGGGGTGATTCTACGCGAAAAAAGAAGTCGAAAATATAGAATAAAAATTTTTCGTTTGAGGCTTTGTTTTCGAGAAAATCGACTTTGAATTTTCGCTCGGTACGCGTGCGGTACGTTATAACGGATCTCACTGTAGATCGTTGTCTCGATGGAAAAATAAAAAAAATAAAAAAATAAAAAAAATTTTATTCTATATTTTCGATTTCTTTTTTCGCGAGGGGGTAGAATCACCCCCTTTCCGCTTGTACCACCAGTTACCAACCACCCTGTATATATATATTATACGTATAAATAGAGGATACTTACGGCTAGCTGTATATGTGTATAAGTATAATATCTACATTATACGTACAATATACTATAATATATGTATACATATATATACACATATTAGAATATATGGATAGATATTATATACATGGCCGTAAATATCAGGGGAGCTATAAGTTACATTCATTGGAAAATTCGAATAAATTTTATCTTACCTTGCTGTCTTGCACTGTAAAGCACACGTGACGCGAATAAAATAATATGTTCTAATAAAATAATAATAAAATAAAATTTGTAGAATATAACAGCTGTAAGAAGCATTATCGATTTGTATTACGTATGAGCAAGTATTGCAATGGCCGCTAATGTGCATACGCGTATAATATAAATGTACACACATATTATAGATGAAAGAAAGTAGAAACAGCCCTTTCATAATCCAATTATGCATTTAAATTTTGCTTTACCATTTCCCCATTTATATCGTTATGTACGTGTACGAGAAGTACGAGCTAAAAAGGACGGTCTGAGACGAAGTCACGATAATGCCTCTCCCCTTTTCTCTCCACCTTTAAGCACTACACACAATTACGCGGAGAGCGAGAAATCCTTGAAAAGAAAAACGCCTTTGCCGTATGATCATCCTCCTCCTCTCCCTGGCCTCCCCCTTATGACGAATCGATGAAATGAGCACACACAGCACACGCTCTACCGTCCCTAAAAGGCGGCGCCTTCAAAGCGGTAAGACTCGTTAAAGGCGAATCTCTTCTCTGCTTCCTTTTTCCTTTTTCCAGCCTCGCTCTGTCGCTACTCTCGTTACGCGTCGTGCACGTGCTACACACGATCGTGTCGGTGAGCATAAGTCGGTGAAAATAAGGGGGAAGGGGGCAAAAAAAAAAAAAAAAGAAGAAGAAAGAAAGGAGGAGGAAGAAAGAGTTGGTGGGCGGATGATTGGAAAGAAAGAGGGCTCGCGATACTGAAATTATGGGGTTCTGGCGAGGGGTTAATAGGTTGCCGGGAACTGGGTATTCCGTGATAATGGGGTAGTTTGCTGGAAGACGCGAATGTAGAGGAAGTTGCATCAGATTGTCGCTATTGTCGAAGAAAATTGGATGCATTAGAGAAAACTTGCGAGCATCTTGGGGAAATTGGGGGTTCTGATTAAATGGAAATTTTTATTGTTTGTAGCGAAGAAGGTTAAAGTTGATTGAAGTCTCTCATGGTGCAATTGCGGTAGAAGTGAGATAGGAACTTAGAACAGTTGTTGGATATTTCGAAAAAATGATATATCATGAATATTATATCATAATATTATATTTATATATACATATAATATTCGTGATTGTGACCATGGGAAAATAATTGGAGATTGTGATCGGATATAGAAAAAGATGAGACATGAAGATTAGAATGTGAAAAGGAATGTTGGTAGATCTTGAAAAATTGAAATCAGAGAAAATTGACTTTGATCTTGAAGATGTCCTTAAGATTTTTAGGATATAATTGTGACAGGAGAATTTTAGAAATTTGGGTTATATAATTTTGCAGGTTAAAGAATGCATCATTCCCGTAGATTATTAGTTCAACTATGGGAAAGTAATAAAAATTTCTAAGTAAACTACGGATGTACAAGAACTTGATTTAAAAAAATAGACTATTAACTGACGATTTTTGTTGGATTTCTGCAACCATGATAAAAGATAAGCGGAATAAAATTCTTGGGAAGCATCACAGTTGCTTATTTAAAAAAAGAAAAAAAATTGGAATATTGCAGCAATTTATAACCGTGTCTATGGGAAAGTAATTGATTCTGCTTTATTGGTAATTAGGGCATAAAACGATTCTTGAAAAAAATTTATTGGAGAGAAAATAACTGGAACAGAAGTAACAAAAATATAAACGGGTTACGATCGAATTAGTAATGGTTGCGGTCACGAAACGTTGGCAACAGTTACGGTTCTGAAAAAAAAAACGAAACCCAGACCAAAAGCAGAACGATTATTACAGGCTGCTATTGTGAAAGATAAGCAACGAGTATAATCTTGGTAATAACGTAAAACCGCAACCATAACAGATAAAATATTAATAGGTATCGTAAAACTAGTTTATATATGTGTGAATAAAAAGTTGCCTGCATAGGAAACGAATTAATCTGAAAATTCCTAATTTTAACTCATCTTTAAACATTATGACTGTCAGTTTGCACGAATAATATACATTAATATAATTATTTATTATTTATAACAAAATTTACTTTTTCTCTCAATAGAGAGCTTCGTTCGATTATTTTGTAAATTTAGTTTAAAAGCGTCGAAAAGAACAATTTCATCAAACCAAGAAACATATTCTATTTAAAATGCAACAAAGAAACAATTTTCTCGGGAAAAATTTCAATTAAAATCTTTGAAAACAGTCGAAAAAAACGTTCGAACGTTTTCATTCATTTCGATTTCGTACTCTTTGCTCGTAATAAAATATACATTTGCACTTTAGATATTGCGTTTGTTATATAAGTTTTCTGAATGCAAACTGTGATTTCATCCTTCTTATCTTATCAAACAGAAGTCAAATATCGTAACATATCGTAAAGCAAATTTGATTCACGTGCCTATAGTAAATTCGAACAAGTAAGTCGACCGTTTCCAATCGGGCTGCAAATTTTATGATAGTCGTTTTAATCTCCTGTACCTGACTACCTTGATCCTTATCGCCAGTTCCTTAGATAAGATACGTCTCCTTTTATCTCTATCGTAAAACTCGCGCGCAAACATATATGTAAATACACAAGAACATTTTATTTATACAACACTTAATTATTTGTCTCTAAATCAATTATTTTGTCATTTGTGTTTTGTTTATATTATTTTATGCTGCGGAGTAAAATATTCGCAAACCTGCGGTAGCACTCAAAGTAAACACGTAGTTAAAATTATTT
The DNA here is from genome assembly GCF_011952255.1 of Bombus vosnesenskii. NCBI lineage: Eukaryota > Metazoa > Arthropoda > Insecta > Hymenoptera > Apidae > Bombus > Bombus vosnesenskii. The sequence goes on from NW_022882948.1 coordinate 1,779,843, forward strand.
ACATAGAATAAAAGATAAGAGAATAATTTATGTAGCATAAAATTTCTATAACAAAAATTTCAGTTAAATTCTCAAAAGTATTTCTACCTGTTTATGTGCTCGTCACTGTATATACGTTTATTCAATACAATTTCATAAAAATTACCAAACTTGAGAAATCCTCCTACTCGAAGAGAGTCAAAGGATTTTTTTTAAAAAAAAGGAACAACGGAAATTTTGTACTCAATATAAAAAATCATTGCAAATCCAAATATATACTCTTTTTTTTATTCTCTATACATTCGATATTCAATTTTTCATAGATACTGAAGGTTCTCTTATCGAATGTAATTTCACGCCTATTAAATTATCAAATTGGCAAAAATCAAATCCGATCTTGATCCCCTAAAGTCAGATATTCCGTACGTATATAGCTCTAATCGATCTGCATCTTATTCCCTGCTCTATGTAAGAAATTCCCTTTGCATCGATCAGTAAATGCCTCAAAGGAATATTTCTTACAACGTTCCAACTTCCAATTTCTCATATACATAACTGCGAATATTCGCTTATCGAATACAATTTCACGCCGATTAAATTACCAAATTGGTAAAAATCAAATTCGAGGCTATATAACTTACGCTCGATCCTCTAAACTCGAATTTATTACATACATCCATTTCCAATCGACTTTTATCCTCTTTTCTCTTGCATGCAAGAAATTTCCCTCGACATAGTTATGGGAATAACCTGAAAGGAATGTTTCTTAAAATATCAATTTCTTGTACATTTTTCAATACTTTCTTATAGAATTGAAACGGCAATTGAAGTATCAAATTAAAATCAGATTGAAAATCCAATCTCCTAGTATTATTCATTAAATACCTTACATTTTCAATCAGTTTCTATTTTCTTGTCTTCTTCATTCAAGAAAACCACCTCAAAGCGACCAATCATCATCTCCATCGTCAAACGTATCCCACACGTCGAACACTCTCACACGCACGAACATGCAAGAGCATCTCAGTTCTTTTCAAGTAGAGCGAGACGCTGATGACGTAGCGAGGGATCCAGAACGCTTGAAATTACTACGAATCTGTACATGTGACGAACACTCGTTTCTAACATGATTCTAATATGATTTTCATTGGTTTGAAAGTATCGAGTGTTTCAATGGATTTTGGAAACGTTTTTTCGAGAATTTTCAATATGTTTTGTCCAAGCAGTACAGCTACACACGAAGTATTTGAAAGGTAAAATCACGAAGAATGTAACAGAAAGTCATACGAAGTATCACGAAGATTTAAAACGATCAAATTATCATAAACACGTTCATTTACCTTACTTCTCTTTATTATTTCTAATTCTGTTTAATACAGTCTATAGTTTGCAGTACACGTTACAAAGATCGATGTCCAGACTTCCAAGACTCTCGACATATCCAAAACTAGTACAAGATCCAAGAGCTTTAAATTCAAGAGCTTCGAGAGGTATCTAAATTGCAAGACTAAAATTTCGACACCTGTTAAGATTTTCAAAAAATACTTCCCCCTTGCAACATTTCAACATTACAGGACATGGATTACTCGAACAGCCTATGTGTCGCCATCATCGTCAAACCAAATACAACTGTGCAAAGCTACAAAGGCCTGAAAAATATAATCTGGCAATTTGAACCAACGACAAGTCTCTAAATCTTCTACCAGAAATCCAGTAAAACGAGAAGTTGTTCCCCCAGAAACTCGATAGAGCTTCCGTTCTGCGGTACATAACGAGGTACACACAAAATCGGATCTGAATCAATGGGATACCATAAAGACACGTCCGGGGAAGCCTTATCTCGGCCTGTCTCCGAATGAAATCCCATAGGAGACGGTGAACACCGCCGATTACGCGGCTAAGTTTTGCAAGTGCACGCGGCGCACCCCAGCCTCTTCTTCTCCTCCTAGCTTTTTTATCGCGTCGCTTTATCACGATGCCTTAGCCGCAATTTTCCAGCGCATCGATAATGCTCAACTTCTTAGTCCTTCTTTCTCTTCCATCGTTTCGTGCCACGGTTCCAGCAGGGACGGTCTCTTGCCAGGCTTCGATCGTATCGCCGTGTTATCAGAATTTATCGTCGGGCTCTGTTTGAAAAGATTCGGCTTCGTTTCTTCGTCGAGACGCTCCTGGATGAGATTCGATATTACGTTACGACATAGCGATGGGCGAATTGTTCGAATCTCAAGTTTGGAACGGTTGGAAGTTTTTCAAGATTATGGACATTCGAATCATCTCTCTAATGTTATTAGTAGGTACATGCTTGTACGATTGGTAAACGTCTGCAGCGTAGCGACGATCCTTGCGTTCGTCTTCGTGCTATAGCAACGGCAGAGTTAAGGAAAAAGTTTATCGAAGCAAGTAATCTATTGTAGATCTGGAAAACTATTTAAATTTAAATTTCAATGTTTCGTCTCGATTGCAATTTTTTAATCGATTTTTTATTGGCGAGAAATATGCATAGGAGACTCGTGGGAAGAGCTAAGATGAAATTAAAAAATTTGCCTTGATTTAAGAATTTAATTTAGTTTTATTATGACTTTTTAATTAAGAATGTAATTAATAATTTATTAGAAATATCATGGGGAAGTTTAGAAGAAAAGAATTTGCTCTAATTTAAATATTTATTTCTATTGAGATATGTATAATTTTGTGTGCTACACGAGATTAGCCGCGTAGTAGTGACACACATATATGAGTATGAGTGTGTGGGAATATGTGCGTGCACAGCGTCTCGTAAAACAGAAGAATGCAACTGTTCCGTTGGTAGTGTGGTAAAGAAGATGGTAAGGCGAAGAGAGTGCTGAGACGTGTGCAAATGTGTATCCACGAATATCTTGTAGATCACATATTAAATAAATCTGAAACTATTTTTATATTTTTGAATTCTAAGTGTAATGTAAGTGTTCCTATACATTTAGTTCCTATACATTAAGATCCACAATTCTCAACCGTTTCATTTAGTTTTATTAAAGTGAAACATCGGAGGAAAATTTCTAGAGAGAGTCAGAATGAGAATAAAAAAATTCTCCTGATTAAAAAACTTATTCGATTTAGTTCCATCAAGGTGCGAAGTATACTGGTAGAAAATTTATGGGAAGGACGAGAATAAAAAATTTCTCCTCCTTTTGAAGATTTATTTAATTTAGAAGTCTTATTTCAATGGAAATCATTCAATTAGCTTTTGGACGAATACATTTCTTAAAGGTTGTCGCAAAACGAAGTGGAAGTTGACTCGCGATTGAATACAGCTTCAAAGACATTTAAATCAACAGAACGGGACCATTGATAGAGTCGAAGCAGTTGTAAATGAAACATTCAATCAGCAGATTGCGAATAGCGGTATCCGTTTGCTTTGCAACTAAACTAAAGCTGTAACAGAGGTAGCGATAAGGAGAGTTCTCTGTTGGATAGCCCAGTTCACTTGATCTTACTCGAAACTACTGAACTACTCTGCCACTTGAATGATCGTTTAGAAGTGTTTAGAAGTCTGGTCATGTCGATGGTTTGACCGCAATTGATGGCCGATTTCTTACGATCATACGTTGGCACGCGGAGAACGAGCTTCTTTTCCGCTGGAAGATAATTAAAACGTGTAAGAACCAGGTTGCGCAAAAATTGAACAAGTATTGAAGAAGAATTGAACAATCTAAATAAACTGATACAATCCATGTTTTTGAAATAATTAAAGTACATTCTATACGTTTTTTAAATTCCTCGTAAATGAATGAACATTTATTTATTTATTTAGTTTGCTTATTACAATTAAAATATTAAATAACGATGCTGTGCATAAAAACAAAATTTGGAAAGATTGTCCATTAATTCGTTTCAATGAACAATTTTGACTACTCGTCACACGAAAAATTAAAACCTAGATGTATATTTTAAATAAATTACGATTTGAAAGATTACAAACTACTTTATCGTAATAGGTATAATTAATTCGCTGCAATAGAAAATCTCACTCGTTTATCGTATGGAAAATTCAATTGCCAGAGATATCTAACTCTTACAGGCAATACTAAATAAATTACAGCGCAATTTCCTACGAACGAATTATCGCATAAACAAGAATATGTTAAATCAGGAAACAAGATAAAGGAAGTTTGAATGCCTTCGCGTGGCAAAGTGTGATCAATAACACCCTTACGATGAATAATTCGTCGACGATAGAGGCGGAAAGGCTTCAAATAAATCATGAACTGGAGAAACTTGTCGACGGTATAAGTCGATTCAAATGATGAAAAGAAATGAGAACTCTCCCCTCCCTGCCGTTGACAACAAATTTAAAAAGATCTTCTCCATTTCGATTCAATTATTTAAAACTCCTCCCTAAAGAGAACCAGTCTTTTCCATTCGGCAACGAGAACGCGAAAATAAATCTTCCGTCTTCGTGGTCGAAAATACACGAAACGGGTGTGTTCGTATGTTTGATCGTGAATGTTTTACGAAGCCACTGAACAAACCGATCACTGTAATAACATAACTTGTACCGGATCGTTTAGAAAGTTCGTAACTAAATTTCAAGAAGATTTTAAGGAAACGTATTTCTCTAAAATTGGTGAGCGTCTTTTCGATTTTATTGGGTCGTCCGAAATGCTTCTTTCGTTTTATAAGGAAATAATAGATGTTTTTTGTTTTATATTAGTTTATTGAATTATGCAGCAACATAAAATTCAATAAAATAATATAAAACAGAAATTGTTGTTCGTACATTATCATCTTACGAAACGAAAGAAACTTTTCGGACGACCTAATATAATGCAATATCATATTTTTGTGACCGTAAGTCAAGAAATAAAACAACAGAAGAATAGAATAGACAGAGGTATGTTTCGTTTATTATCAAAAAATTGAATCTTGGACAGGAAGTAGCTTTATCTAGCGAGTGTCGTAAACGGTACTCTATACCTTGCGTATTTTATTTTATTACGTGCATTTTTGTATCTTTGAATTTTCTATAAATGTATAAAAATTTGCAGTCTAGCGATGAATTCTACTTTCGTTTGAATTGGGTTGTCAGTAAACACATTGTATTCCAGGGCACGTGCATAATTCATGCAATCGAAGATTCTGGCGTTTAAAGAGTCTCTTGCAAATGCATTTGGAATCCGGACCAACGAGGCTACGGGGCCTTGAACGCGTTTTCCATTTCACCATCTGCCACCATTTGCGATGAACAACCGAGGAAACACAAGAATAGCGATTTCGTCGCTATTTGGTCGAAGACATTAAGTTTCGAAAGTTGTTCCTCGTTCAGAGGGTTAGAAGGGGTAAATATTTAGAAGTCAGCTCCTGGAATATTCTCTTTCTTGGATACATATGTACCTTATTTCGTTTCTTTGCTTCAAGATATTGGAAACTTTTCCTCTTTTCGATTTTTAGAACTTTTCTCGATGCGGATATTCCGTTTCTATACACACAGCGTTATGTACGTAACGTTTTAAGAACTTCGAGTGTTTGAATTTTACGGCGACGACGAATATAGGTCGGAATAATAAAATTTTGGAAAGAATAAACGCGTTGGAATATTCTAAATCGTTTTAAATGTTCGCTAACATAAAGTCGCCATGCATCTTAAATATATTTTACAATATTTTTAAATATATTTTCCTTTCTTATTATTATAGAAAACTCTTAACTTTCTATAAAAACATTTTACATATAAATGTTCGATTTACGAACAATTTCACTAATACTTTTGCGAGCATAGTTCCGTAAATATTAGTAAAACTGTATATTATTAAACATACCAGGTAAATTTCATTTCATACCATAACGAAATTCGATTTCCATCGGAATAGTAATCTTCAACAAATAACGATAAAATAATACAAATATTATTGTATCATTTAGTGTTTCTAATTATTTTACTATTTAACGATAACGATATATATTTATCATTTTTCTTTTTCTTTTTTGCTCCAAACAAAATTCGATCGAAATAACTATTTTCCAAAGAACAAGGGAATAATTTGAATGAGACCCATATTTTATCACATTCCAGAGATACGTAATCTATAATCGAAGCTTTTACTATGCACCGTAAACGACGCTGCATTCAATTTCTCGGCGATATTCGATAACTAACAAGCCCGATCGAACATAACGCGGCGTTTCACTTCTGTGCAGCGTATTTCCCTGTTGTCGAAAGGGAAATTATAGAGGACTATGTACAATATATCCAATCTCTCGTGTTCTCCTCGTGGCTGCACGTTCCAAGCGTTGAAAACGTTGCTCAACGTCTGAGAATTTACGATATTTTCCACGAAACGCGAATCGAGATAAGAATGCAGGGTATTCCGGCCCTTCATCGTCATCCAATAGCTGTACGCGTTTCTATATTCTATTTTCCGAACGTAACATCGCTTTGCGAATTAAAACCGCTTTTCTTCTCTTTATTTCGCCGTGCAGGTGGCGGATTCATCGGATTGAAGGAATTCTTTCTTCCGGCGGACGTCCGACGAACGAACTGTCGTGGACACTAGAGGAAGAAAATAGAAGGAGCTGAAGATCGCTCGTTTATTATATTGTCAGGATTGTTGTAGAAATTCTCCATGCAATTTTGTTTCCATCTTTCTCATTGTCCCTGCTTGGAGATACGAGAATAATATTTGTTGTGTACTTTAGCAAGTTTTTTATTGGCGGATCAGAGATTATTTGGTTTACACAGTTTAGAACAGCGGGTACACACGAAAATTATTAGATACTGTTGTTATGTTATATGTTATTATTATGCATAATTGTATGTTATTATTATTTCTTAGTAGCCACGATTATATCTATTATTAATAGACTACGAATATCTGAAGAAATTCATATCTTTGTAAATATAATTTGCAAAATCAAACTCAGATCTAAGAGTCCTTTTATTTATTAAATATCGTAAAGGTTATTGTATTTTGAACATTTTATATATTTTTGTATAAAGTACGTTCTCTGTGTTTTGTATGTTCGTCCCATAAATGCAGAAAAGCGAGCAGTTTAATTGTTGGATGTAAGTAGACTGTGGATATTTTTGTATTTATGGGAAATCCAAGGATGCAAAAATGCAAAGAATGCAATAATACGGAAGAATGTATGTCATGGGTATGGTAAAGTTAGAAGGAATTCAGAAAAATCGTTACGCGCTAGAAGACCATGTGCATGATTTATTTATCTGCTTTTATCCTTTTTCAACTGAAAAATTCCAATCTTGTGCAAGGCAGAACGTGTTGAACAGATGTTTACTATCTGTTTTCACATCTCTGATGAAACCAGCCGCAATGCTAACAAAACGTCATAATACTTTTACAAAATGGCACGGCTGAAGATGATATCAGTGTTTCAAGGAACGGCGCTGTGCGAGCTTAAAAATTCTTGTTTTCCTCTAGAACGCTTATCAGCGTTTCTTTCATCCCATTGTATCGCGTAAAAATCCTGATGCGTTGATGCGACTAAGAAGGAATTAAAAACTGCAAATAAAACGAGATTTCGCGATAACCACACTGATGCAAACTGTTGAAATGCTTGCCATTTTTACACCTGTTTGTTGGATTAATGTCGTAACAATGCGAAAAAATCGTAAAAATTAAATAAAAGATGGAACACTTTCAATTCTCCTCCTCTTTTAAATTTACATTAAAGTTTGACATCTATTGAGCAAGAAAAGAAATCGTAAAAATTAAGTACGAAATGCAGAAATTCCAATCCTTTTCTTCTTTCTTAGTTTATAATGTATCAAGCTTCGACGTTTGTCAGAGACATTTTTAAACTGGAAAAATCAAGCGAGAGTATTTCAATCGTGATTAGATGTACCATGTGATTCAATGTTTCCTTTCTCGCGTTTCCGATATAAATTAAAATTCACATGGTTGTACATAAATATCTTTGAAAGCTAAAACGAACGAGAATATAAGACACAGGAATACGTATATCGAACTGAGAAAAATGAAACGTTTTAAAGCATATTTCTTGCAAGTTGTCGATTGAAACTGAAATTCCGTGCGACGAATAACTTATGAAAAACTCTTGAAAGCTGGAGCAATAAATAAGATTTTAAACGTAGAGAAAAGTCAAGTCGCTTGGAAATATTTCAAATGACGTCAAACTTTTCTGTTCGTCGATCCCGGTTCGATCGTTTCGTTAACTGATCTCAAGCAAAAATTAAAAATTCCAAGAAATAACTGACTTAACATACTTCGACAAAATTCCAAGGGTTAACGTTCTGAGAACGAATGGATTTTAAAGATATCAAGTTTTACTACTATGCGTCCCTACGAACTATGAACGCGTACTCTTATTTACGAGCCACCGTGTGGTGCCATCAAAAAACAGCCAGACGATCCATATTTCTCCGAGCTGTGTCTAAGCTTCTTGCAAATTTACTGAAAATTCCTGTTCCTTTCGCCGTGGAAGGGGAACGAGCCCGATCCGTGCATCAATCATTCGCCTTTCTCTCGTTCGCTTTTCACCTCGAGCACGCGCGTGCCTGCGCACCGGATAACGTGTTCAGGGAAAGCTTTGAAGACCAGCTCCGGGATACACACAGTCCGCGTCTACAAAATATGAAAAAAAGATAACCCTTCGGAAAGCACAGACTGCCGATATCAGCTGCAACGTTTCTCAATGTTATCTCTGGAAACGTTGTTGGAGCACATCCGTGACTCTAAAGGTAGACGTTGCAAAGAGATGCTCCGTTGATTTCAATCGGATCCTTTTACGGTGAATCTGCAGCGAAAATTAACTGATTTTTATTCCGTTTATTTTTCGTTTATGAAGAAACTTGCTTTTTCAGTTTGTTCTTTCATCGCAGAAATGCAGCGCAGTATTTTTAGTTTGACTATTTCTCATATAATTTTTTGCACAGCGGAGATTACAAGGATGCATTTCGTACTAATTCTTGATGGTATTAATCTTTAGACATACGTATATAAGCTGATGAATTCCATCGAGGTTAATTGATACTTCAGAAATTAAACGTTGCTCATTGTATTTTGATACTAAAATTGAGAAATTTGTAGAGGACCAAGTATATTAGTAGAATAAGTCAATCACGTATCCTACAATCTTTATTTTTGAACTTTTTGGACCTTTACGTATCAAATATTTTTATCTGTGCTCCGCTTTTGACTTAAAGTTATATCCCTTGTTTATTTGTATTTTATCTTGTCTGCATGAGTTGAGATAATGAAAATAGGTAGAATTTTTAGGGTAACGACGAATATAAATTTTAGGAGACTGAAGATAGCTGATCCTAAGTTTTTTCCAAGCTTTACGAGGGAAATATATTGCGCTTAACTCCTATAAAACGCGTCTGTCGCCGAAATACGCCGACTTTGAAAATTTTATAACAGACCATGTTTTAACAAGATATCGCCGAAAATTTATCTCAGAAAATCTTACTAATGAAATTTATAAAACCAGAAAGGATTGACACACATAAACTCCTCCAATGTTTTCTTTTCCTTTTCCCAGTTTCATTCGCTCTGCCTCGAAATCCTGTGTCGAAAGATCAAGCTTTGAGGGAATTTTCCAATGAACGAAGAACAATTGTCTGTCATTCGTCCGCGATCCAGCCAAGGAAATTACGCCGCGAGAATACGGAGCACAAAATAAACACGAATCACAGCGAAACAAAAGGAAAACGGGCAACCTAGAAACGTATGAAAAATTCAAAAGGTGTCGCATAGAGTAAGATGGACGTGTCGCGCATCGATTGTAGCTGCGCGCGTAATTGCACGGAGAGGTTGCAGTAACTCGATGATTAATAGAGGAGACCCCATGTACCCAGAGAAAATATCGGCTTAACGCGATGCAGTTGGGAAGTTACAGCGTCGCCGGTAATTAGTCGAAGAATGTAGATATTTTACTCACACTGCAAGGAACCTTGGACAATTTTTATGAAGATCGAGTTGATGAAGATTAATGTGAGAGAAAAATACGCGACATTTCGGAGGTAAAATATGCGGGTGAATCTTCTATGAATTAGTGAAAGATTCTTTTGCATAATTAAAGTAATTATACACTACGTTATATACTACATACTAGTGATATTTTATAAATATCTTAAAGACGTATATAATTATTCATTTATTACTTATGAATATGAATAGACATTTTTTTAGTGGCTTAGAAATAACGCTATAAGTAATAAACTAAAACTAGATGAAAAACTAAATTAGTTTTAGTTGCATATTATTATAGGAAAAAGAAATTTATTTTTTCATTGAAGGATAGAGCAGAGATCTACACGATTTCCTATTTGCGATAGGATAGGAATTTCTTAAGCCCATCTCGTTACCTGAATTGTATTAACTTATTAATTATAAATTTATATACAAAAATATACAAAATTTGAATTTAGGTAGAAAATTATTTTATATCAAATATATCAACAAAATAAAATAAAAGAGTAAATGGATATTTTATATACGTTTGATACTCCACAGTAAAAGAATCCTCGCTTCTGATCGATCTTTTTCAATCTCAATTCGATAAGATCAAAACGAGATGTAGTCAAAATCTCAATGGCCACAAGCTAATGGCTAATTCCATCTATAGCGCCGCAACGTACGTCATCGTATCACCTTGCAAAGGCCACCGTTTGATTCATTCGACCGCAAACAGTTACAACCACGAACCATTCGCCCACAATCGATAGCTCTCTCTGGCAAAACGAATTCGAAAAGTACGTATCTCTGTGGCCTCGATCTTCTTCCTTTATGTTCGAGCCAACGAACACACTTTGTACGTCATAGACAGGGATAAATGGCGGTTAGAAATGTTTGTTCGAGATATTGAGAGGAATTTGACGTGGTATGAAAATGATTCCACCGCACGAACGTCGATATTCGTGCAACAGGTGTGTTAGCAAAGAGTCTTAGGATGGATGGGCAGACCTCAAGCATGACATGGTTTGAATGTGTGACGCATCTGTTCGAAAAATTGTGTAGTAATTAATAAAATGAAAAAAAAAAAGTAAAATTGTATAGAAATATGTATAAGGAATTTTTTCTGCGGTTTTGCATGATTTGAGAGAGAGAGAGAGAGAGAGAGAGATTAAAATGGGAGAATTCCAGTAGCTATAATTTATAGTGCATTGGAATTTCTAAGTAATAAAGTGGAATTACTTGCATCTAAAAAGAGACTCATTTACTTGTTATTTATAAGAAGCAAAGAAATAATAGAAGTACTAGAAATACCGAGCTCTATAATGGAACACGGATAAATGACTCTTAATATTTGATACTAATTTTCTGACGATTATCTGTCTTTTGAAACGATGTTGTATTCTTTTATTCCATGACACAGTTGTGTTTTCATTCATTTAAATCATGCGCACCTATAAAATAAAGCAGCTTACATACTTATATTTAAAATCAGTTTTCCCTAGTAGACGATTAATCTCTTTTATTGCGTATCGTTCTTCATTCACTTTTTACTACAATTACCTTTACTTGTTTCGAACTTACGGTGTCTAAACTAGATGTTATGTAACAAGCATACTCAAGTGTGAAAGCATAATCAATGTGTTTGATTCGAGTGTGAAAGATTCCAAAATTTCTTGCTTACTTCTAAAAACCGAAAAGCTTATTAATTGTTCGATAAAATACTAAGGAACTAGACTTGAATAATCACCTATGGCACACACTTTCGAAGAACAGGATAGTTAAAACCACTCGCCGGTCGATTCTTCTTCCAAAAATAACGAAATAATTAAAAAGTCAATTTTCTAAGATCTCGTACAAGCATCCAATTTTCATTCAACTTCCCTCTGTCGTTCTTATAAAAACGTTTTATATTTTCTAAATATCTATTTGTTGCAATCAAAAAAATTTCAAACAAAATTTCAAAAATCATTTTTCATGCGCCAAGCGTCTCTTCATCCGCTCGCACCTTCAAGCTTCGAGTAAACTCTGAACCAAAGGAAAATAAAAAGAAACACCAAAAATTCCTTGGGATCTTTCTGAAAGCTCTTGCTCCGTAGGAGAACCGCGAAGAAGACAATAGAACGGATAAAGGGATTTGCAGGCAAAAATTTCGAGGGTTCCATCTGCGACACCTGCTTTACTAAAGGGACAGGGAACGGTTACGAGGTTCGAGGCAAGGACGATATCCGGCAATTTCGGTAAAAGGGTTCGGTTATATAGAAGGACCGCGCACCTGGTGACGCTGGCGTGCCTCGACTAAAAGCTATTTTCCCGTAATTCACCGGGCCGTCTCTCTCCCCAGCGTCGAGATACGCGACGATCGTACACGCCACCAGGCTGTTTCCATCAATTTTCCGGGCAACGTTGCTGCGACCGGGTCCGTGGTAGTCCCGTTTCGCGGCAATAAGTCGTAACTCAGGCGATTCTGAGCGCGAGGAACCAGGAGGACGACCCAGGAGAGCTGGTGCGCGTTTACGACAGGGAGGACCAGCACCCAGTTTCTCGATGAATATTAAATTGCCAAGCAAGTTCTGCCCGTTGGCAGAATTTCGCAGAGCAATAAGGGGAGATCTTATTGCGTTTGAAGTGGTTTGAGGTGGTGTGAGATGGTTTGGCGTGCGTGCAAGTTGGCGAGAACAGAAACTAGGGAACCTCTGTTGATTTATGGCGATTGACTTTTTTGTTTGCGATTGTTATAATATCGGCAGAGGTTGTTTAGGCAAACATACGGGAGATTCTCTAGAGATATACGATTTCTTGGCGAGTATTTCCTCGTTGAAGAAATTACGAAGGTTGATAGAATTCGGTGGAATGATAAAGAGCCGTTCGAGTTACTTGAATTGGGCAAAGCGAATTGAAGATGTGAAATTTCTGTTGATTTATGGACATTAAGCTTTCCGTTTGATATCGTTGGGGATTAGGTTGAAGCTAATTTCTATAGACAGAAACAGGTTTCTTTGAAATAATCCATAACGATGACGGAGGAAAAACAATTTTAAAAACTTGGAAGCTACATTTAGAATCTTTTATGGAACTTTGAATTCTTCAACTCTGCTGTATTATACATTTTGAAAAAATCATTAATAGAAACGTTAGATCTTTAATGCGCGTCTCACCTGTATAGTAAAGTAATCGCTAGAATAATTCTAAAGCCAGTTACATACCTGAAACAAAAATAAAAGAGATTTGTTAATCAACGGTGAAAACCTTTACGAAACTTTTATAAAATTATGCTACTGCATCGTTCATCGTTTCATGAATTGTTTCGACTCTTTTAAACCTTCCAGGATTATTAATACATCGTTTAAAACAATGTAATGGCTAGTTGAAATGGAACGCGCAATGTGCAAACAGAATAGCAATCGTAAAAGGTCAACATACACGTAATTAAAGCCACGCTTTGATATCTCATACGCTGCATGGAATACGTAATTTCCATCATTAGGAACACGTTAATTTCTAAATGATATAGCTAGTACACGATACAAAAAGTGTTCATTAACGCTTTGAACAGCGAATAGGGTTAGCGAACTTTATTAGTGCGGATGCGGCGTAAAACGAGGGTCGCAATGACTTCCTCGTTCTCACTGATCGCCTTCTTCCCAAGCGAACTGGCCAATTTTCACACGAACGTCAAATTTTTCGTAGAAGATGCTCCAATTCAATTTCTCCGTCTTTCTTTTTTTCATCCTTAAACGAAATTTCAATTAATCTCGTTGACGAAATCTTTTTACACAATTCTTATATTCTTCTAATTAATATTTGTATTGTTGTCATTAAATAACAAGGCTAGTTCATGCGAACATAATTTAAAAAATCGTTGGCTGATTATAAATTTAAAAAATTCCACGAAATGTCGAATACAAATTCTTCAATCTGTTTCTTCATACGAAATTACAATTATTGATATTTTTAATAGTGAAATGCTTTTGTTAATGTAAACCAGTTTCTTCGAACCTTTTTTGTTTTGTTCATACAAATAAATCAATTTGCAACACGTTAATCGTATTTCCGATAATCACGATATGAGTTTACAACTCTTCTTATTTCGAATCTGAAGAAAAAAAACAATATAAAAAAGAATCTTCTTAACGTTAATTAATCAAAATTTGCAGGAACCTCGAATGATTTGTGACACGGGCGAAAAATTGGGAATCATGATCTTTCCACGGCGAAATTTAATCTTCGTTTAATGCAGAAACGGGCGACAAGAGCCAACGAATTTGCTATCTGCTCCGACGCGAGCGGTAAAACGAAATTAAGAGACAAAAAGCATAGACCTAATTAAAGTCTGAATCGCAAACGAGCGACGCGCGGTCTCCCTCAAGTGGGACACGTTCAGCGAAATGTTGGAAGCTGGAAGGCATCGCATTGTTTCGAGGCTTCGGCACTCTTGTCATTCATGAGAGTTTCCCGACTCTCGTCAACCATTTTTCTTTGCTCGGTCGACGAATACGACTTTCTTAATGAAATTCAATGGACTCGCGTAAGCTTCATTTGTTTAATTGCACTGACGAATTCAGCTGCGGTTTTATTTGACTTTTCTCCGCTTGTTTAATAGTTTTATTTCTGAGTTTCATTTCAGCTCTTTGACGTTCCATCATTCTTATATGCAATATTGTACCTACTTTGCAAGTTATTTAACATGTTTGCTATTACTCGCTATTACACATACACACGTGAGGTTTTAAGATCAATTTGAATTTATCATTAAACTGGAAGGTAAATGAATATTTATTATAATACATAAGGCTATATGCTGGATTGTAATTATTATAATAAATTTACATATCTGTAATAACGATGTATAAAAAGAGAGCGCAGAAATCTCAGATTTTCTTGGTTTCCTGCGAGCGTAAAAATTGATCGAGCGAATAAAATGTTTGAGATCGAATATAAAAACGCTAAAGAGATCTTCATTTATGACTGGGATAAATCTACTCGTTTATCACGATAAAACTTTTTTGGATTATTCGAGCTCTGGAAAAACTTGGTCTGGAGTGGATACTTGGTCCGAAAGGTGTGAAAGGTATAAAAGAAGAGTGTTTGGACTGAGTGCTTGAGATTATCGTGCGACTGAAGGGCGCATAGTCACCTGAAAAATAAAGAAAGGAAGAGCGTAGAAGCTCGAGAGAGTAAATGGTTGAGAAAAATACGCGAGTCAGTGAGCTAACAACCATGAGAGAGAATTAGAGTTGAAGATTCGAAGTGAATATCAGGCTTTTGACAGGAAGACAAAGAACGAGAGAGAAAAGAAAATATGCGAGTTCTGTATATCTGTATAATATGCGTATATCGTTTATTTTTTTGTATTAGAAATTTTATTTTTTAATTAGAAAATATAATATATCTTCAATTCTAATAATCCATCCGTTAAAAACATTTCTTCATTCCTTTCACCTCCTCCATTTGTCCCTTTCCATCGGCCTCGATTCTCAAAGTTATCCCCAATAACTCTCCCTAAATCCTCGAAATTAATCACAGCTGTACTACCATAATCCCATTCTCGGGAAAAGTAAAATTCAAGCAAGCACAGTACCCGAATGGCTCGGCCGTTAAGGGGCGTTCGTTTAAAACACATTAATACAAAGCTGATACTCCCTAACTCCTTGCTTGGAGGGGGAGTATTAGGCTGCGAGTTCTAATCGACGAACAATAGCGAACTAACCGGCCATTTCGTAGCCTATTGTTAGCGATGAATGCAAAGAGGCTTGAACGGTAATTATCGCGAATCGCTTAATACCACCCTTGATAAAACACTAGTGAAGTAGTAATAAATGTATCGTTGCTTGTCTAAAAGACTAAGGGTAAATGGACTAAAAAATAGAAGATCGATAAATAAAGAAATTGTTATCTTAAATAAGTAAGAAATTATTCAAAACTTTCAAAATCTAATTATCCGGATGACTCGTCTTTCTTAATTAACAAGTTCGACACAAATGTACCTATTTTAATTTCTACGTCACGAGACAAAATGTTATGAAAATCTACTAATATTCCTCTTTCCGTCTATTAGGTTGTCCGAAAAGTTTCTTTCGTTTCATAAGATACTAGATGATAGATGAACAACAATTTTTGTTTTATATTATTTTATTGAATCAGGTGTGATCCATTTCGTCTATTATTGTGCGTCTATTATTTCCTTGTAAAACGAAAGAAACATTTTGGACAGCCTAATACTATACCCGGAAATATCTACGAATACGATACTCGTTGCAATAGCCAGACAGTTCATCTGCGATTAATTATAAACATACGACAACAGTCATAACGATATAAATTTGCATAAATGTCCGTACTTCCAACTTATAATCGCTTTGTTTTACGTAACAAAATCTCTTGTATCCTGCCCGTGATTTCGTTTCGAAATTTTTTGTCATCTCATTAATTCCAAGCGAAACCCATTAGCCGCGTCGATACGTTGGCGAAGATAGCAGAGGGCGGTAGTCAAAGGCCGACCCAGGTCCGTTTCAATGACGTCGAACGGACGTAAAAGTAAAACGCCAACTGCCCCCGAGAGGGATTCGATAGAACCAAAGGCTGACCGGGGAGTCTGCTCGACGATGCCTGCAGCACTGTTTTTTCCCTATATTTGTCGGGTCGATGAGAGATCGTTGAGTCGGAGACACGTCGAGTTTTTTTCAATGGATGAGCTACGTGAAATTATTCTAAAATCGATTCTTTGTGGTTTGGACTGGTTATTTTGATGGAATTTCAAACTTTTTTTACTACACAATTTACGTTCTCGTAGCAGTAATATTTACATATATCGTGAATATTTAAGAGTGGAGGAGAATTTAACAGGTTTTTTCATTTTTCATTATAGAATTATGTAAATCACGCGGTTTCCGATATTTCCTGGATTTATTAATGCGAATACTTTTAAAATATTTTTTCCGGAGTACGTGTTTCTTCCTCTTTGCAAACATTTTTTTAATTAACACAGGAATCAAATTAAAATATTATAAAAGCTTGTGCTATTCTTCGATTTTAAAAATGAACATTCTCCTAATGTAACTTTACACGGTTTAATGAACTGTACAACGCTGTTCTTCGCTATCCGTGGACAGACAGTCGATTCTAATTATAAATTGAAGAATTCTGATAACTGCATTGTCCGTTTTTAAAAATAAATAAATTATTATATAAAATGGAATTTCAAACTTCTGTACAACACAATTTACGCTCTCGTAGCTGTAATATTTACATATATCGTGAATATTTAAGAGTGGAGGAGAATTTAGCAGGTTCTTTCAGTTTTCATTATAAGATTATGTAAATCACGTAGTTTTCGATATTTACTGGATTTATTAATGCGAACACTTTTAAAATATTTTTTCTGGAGTACGTGTTTCTTCCTCTTTGCAAACATTTTTTTAATTAACACAGGAACCAAAATGTAAAAGCTTGTGCTATTCTTCCATTTTAAAAATGAACATTCTCCTAATGTAACTGTACACGGTTTAATGAACTGTACAACACTGTTCTTCGCTATCCGTGGACAGACTGTCGATTCTAATTATAAATTGAAGAATTCTGATAGCTGCATTGTCTGTTTCTAAAAGTAAAAAAAAAAATAATATTATATAAATAAATAGAATCATTCGTCTAGTCTTAGTTACACACGAGTTTAATAAATTTTATTCGCGAGAAAAAAATTCCATATCCACCACAGTTTTGTTCGACCACAGTATTTGTCTTCTTGTACGATTCTTTCTCGTTTGCCAATACAGATAGACACAGAATTTATGTGACCAATGCTGGTTCCAGAACGGGAAATCGGTTAATGGAATGAGCTACGAGCGAATTCGAGCCACGACAATTGTGTCGATGCTGGTACAATGTACGCTCGGTCTCGCAGTGACTGATTCTGTGACAGTGTTTGCGCGCATCGACCGATAATTGTTAATCGCCAAGTGTCGGGAACGCATTAAATTGATTGCCGAATAAATGGATTATTTTGACCGATCCTCCGTGGACTCGCGTTATTGTATGAATGGTGATGGTATGGGTCGAATATTTTACAGTACTGAACGTTTTTTGATGTCCAGTTTAACAATTGCGTAGTTTGGCTTTAATGAAAGTTTTGTGAACTTATGAAGAAATTAAAAGGAAGAAATTATTCGGAAAATTTATTACGTTACAAAATCGCGCGGTTCGACTTTAACGAGATTTTTGCGAAATTATGAAAAAAGAAATTAAAAGAATTAAATTATCCTTAAGGATTTCGATAACGATATTGAGACGTGAAATAGATTTTAAACAGCTTATTCGTCATTTTTATTCAACAGAATATCTTTCGCTTGTGTTATAATAATACTTTTTAATCCTTCTATTCGTTACATTATCTTAATTATGTGTTCGTTATATTTGTCACTACCATAACATCGGTATAATGATTTACCGCATGGGAAATTTTTAATCACGAAATGGGAACCCTTGTTGCGTTACTCTTTGCATTATCGTTAGCAAATTGATTAAAAGCACGTGCATAAAACAGAAGCCGCTTTACAGTAAATACGGACGTCATCAAAGAAACCAACTGCCGAAAAAAGGTTGCAAATAAAGCGACCAAACCTCTTTCAATATTTATACGCTTTGAAAGCTCCGACGTTGACAAAAAACTATCCGATAAACTATTAACAAGTCTACGAGATACACCTGCAGCCTGTTTACTGGTTTCCCATTATCGGCGTTTCTCCATAGCCCAACCTCCGCAGAATACCAAATAAAGTAAACTTAATTAGGCGGATATTAAATGAATTATTAAATAAATACGCTCGACTATCCCCAGGTGTTCCTTTTTTATCGGTGAAACCGATTTTTATTCAGTTTATCAGATTTTCAAGTTTCGTTCAAATTCTATTTTCACAAATTCATAATTGCTCTCTCCCTCTCTCTCTTCAATTTCGCTTAAATTTTGCTTTCAAAGATTCATAATCATCTAAGATCGATTTTACAAGTAGCTTTGATCGCGGAGCATTCACGCGATGATTTTCATGCGACGCAGAAACCAACCTGAATTGTCAAATTTTTAGCTTCTTTCTTTTCTGTTTGCCTCGCTTTCTTTTCGCTTTTCACATTTTCTTTCCTTCTGTTTCCTTTGTTTCTTTCTGCTTCTTTGATTTTGATCGTCAGTCGCAATTTTTCTTCCCAGGCAATTATCAAGCGTTTCGAGGCTTTATGCACGTACCGAAAGCAATCGGCGAGCGAGCTTTTTTCCAATCGTCGCTGACGTTCCGTTCTCGTTTTTGTTCGCCTTCGATTGCCATCGATTCGGCTGCGATTTCGTTTCAACGACGAGAACGACAATAGGAAGAGAGCTCGCTACCTATTTCCCATTCTCAGCCACATCGCACAGAGGCCACTGTTTCTAATTGTTAATTACAAAGACCGTTCCGCTGTACGTTTCATTAATTGTTGGTTAAATGTTTTTCAGTATCGAATTGATTGAACCGTTCGATCGACGACGAGTAATTTGTTTACGTACTTTTAGTTCCACTTGTGTCCGATCTACAGATTTATCCTCCTTATTTTTCATTTCAGTTTTAAATTGAAATCACCATTAAATAAAATGTCTACTAATACATCATTCCATATATCTTGAAATATTAAAAAAAATGTTTCTTTATTATGTATTACCTTCTAATGGATTATTTTATTGTTTTAAAGAATG
This sequence comes from Bombus vosnesenskii, assembly GCF_011952255.1. NCBI lineage: Eukaryota > Metazoa > Arthropoda > Insecta > Hymenoptera > Apidae > Bombus > Bombus vosnesenskii. The sequence goes on from NW_022882948.1 coordinate 1,799,451, forward strand.
ATCAGCTTCTCTAACGTTAATCCTTTGCCTCGTATCATATGTTTCAAATAGTTAATACACGAATAAATTAATAACTATTTTTACTCTATTCGTAAAAATATTATCATCCGAAAGAAAGAAAAATCAAATAGCAAACAACCCTACTTATACCTTCTACTTAATATAAGCTGAAATAAACAACTCAAACATCGACCGAAATAATATAACTAACATAAATTCTAATAAATCTAACCAATATCAGCTCAACTCTAAACAACGCACTCGCAAAATTCTAAATAATATTAACTGATTCACCCACCAAACCCATTCGTTTCAAGAATCTCACGCTCCAGTCCTTCCTGCCAACCTCACAATCTCGTCTCGCAACGAAACGAACATCTCACGTACTGAAATACTCCGGGTATTATTTGTATTCACGGGGAAAATGATGTTCTCCGTTTCATCGACCCCAGTCGCCACCGTCCCCGAATCGACTACTCTGTCACGTTGAAATTCCCATCACGCTCGTCGGTCTACACAGATCGCATTAATGACAACGCCGCCGATGAAA